>NC_064628.1:910349344-910677344 GCF_023864275.1 Schistocerca cancellata
GATACGTGCAAGATGCTATTGTGCACTTATCACTGTAAGCAATCTTCTTGCGGTGTTTTACGGAGAGGAATGTCGGTTATCTCAGATATTTGGTAATACGGATAGCTTAGTGTGGAATACCCAGGAATGCAATGTTCTTGCTGGTTACATCACAGGTTGCATAATGATACTACGTGGACTTACACTAAAGCAGAGACATGTCAGTAAGTGGTGCACCAATCTGTTTTCGGTTGATATATTTCTATACAGGAATAGTGCAGTGGAGTATCTGAAATTTGCCACTTTTGTTCGTTGGGCGACGTTTGGTGTTCTGTGTTATTCAGCTTTCTTGTACGGTGCATTTACATGTCTAGCACAATCTAGATTTCAATTTTATCACTTAGTTCCGCTATACTTTTTCTATGGTGTAAGGCATTCAGTAACTCTGCAGTTTTTCGCCCTTAATGTATTGCTGTGCAGGAGATTCCACCAGATGAACAAGTGTTTACTGGAAGCTGTTGGTATTTCTTCAGAGGATGAGCTGGATAATGTGCTATCATCCTCAGGGGTAAAAGATAAAAATCATTTTTTATCACCTTTTTCATTCAAACTTCCTGATACAGATTCACGTCCTTCACGACGCAGACAGCATTTGGAGACGTTGATGAATTATTCCATGAAATTCACTAGCCCAGCAGTGCTAAAATTTGACTGCTGCCGCTCTCTCTCTAGTTTACAATACACTCATTGTCTCCTCGTTGAACTCGCGAAGACTGTCAATGCTGCATACGGTGTTCAGAATGTTGCAGAAGTACTGTGTTCTTTTTTTAACATTGTAACCAATGTTTACATTATGCTGGCCCACTTTCTGTGGAAGTCGACTGGCCGATCGACAGGGCAGGTTCTGCTCGAAGGAATACCGTGGTCGGTGTTGTCAGTGTGGCGTCTCGCCACCATAGCGTACAGCAGCCACGCCGTGGTCCAGGAGGCAGAACGCACGGAACAGCTGGTGAACAGGTTGCTGCTGCTGCTGCCATCTGTAGCGAAGGCCCGAGGACTGCACACCAGCCTGCAGAGTTTCGCCCACCAGCTGGGCAGCAGTCGAGTCACCTACAGCGCGGCGGGACTCTTCACCATCGACAGGTCGCTGCTGACCAGCTGTGTGGCAGCCATCACCACCTACCTCGTCATCCTCGTCCAGTTTGGCCTGCCAGATGCGGGTAGGCTAGAGAGCAATGTATGCAACTGTTAACCATTCGGCGGCACAGAGTTACAGATAACTAGGGATACATACCTAGTGAAGAGTCCAGGACTTCAGTTGAAGTACAAGCAATTTTAGTCCAATACATAGCACAAATGTGTTTCACAATTTCTGGACGTGGTTCTTCTCCAACTGGTGTTTCTATGGCAGTTAATCTCATTCACAATATGCCAGTAGAACCGTTTCTTGTCTCTGCAACTCTGATTCCTCTGTCTTATAAATACACTGGATTGTGTTAGAAACATATTGTTGGATTAACGCTTAAATTACTCTTACTCATGGATAGTTTTATTGATCTGATTCTGTTCTTTTTAAAAAGCTCTGTTCACTTACTTTGTGCACTAATTTAAACGATATTTCAAATAAAGAAGTAAAATATTAAGGTAAATCTCCTTAAAATTCCAGTCCCATTAATAAATTAAATTAGTGAAGTTTGAGACACATCTATGATCCCCTCTACAACTGAAATGAATGATAATGACGTACGTCTGTCAACTGTCTTGACATATAATGTAACCAGAGCATACTAAGAGGTCCTATGCTTATACAACACCGTGTGCGCTAAAATATTATCATGAACACCTTTTCAACTTCTATGAATTTTATGATCTCTCTTTGGGTTCTCCAACATAACTAAAACTTAATTCAGCATTGTTAATAACCTTGTGGTGAGGACATCGTAAATAATGGTAGCACACGCAGATAAAATTTTTTTGTACTCGTACCGAGTGTCTGCTCAATTCTACGCGGAAGTTGTTGAAAATCGAACACGCACCAGCATACAACGTTGTCGGAGACGAAATGGATTACGTTACGAATTATTACGTACAGAATTTGTGAAAAGTTTCGAATTTAATGCTTGTGAGATGAAACAATGACTCGAGTTAATGGTGACAACGTCCAGTTGTTTACCAAAGGCAAAGCCCCAGTTTCGAGTACTAGGCTATAAAATAACCTTGATGCAACGGAAAATAACGTTGGACAACATAGCTGTATTTCTATCAGTTAAATTATTGTCTATCCGGTCCAGTACACCGCTATAAAACAAAAATTTTCATATTTAAGTTAACTGAAGATGGACCCCACCTTATTTCTCCTGCACACACGAACGCATACACAAAGCACACACACTAGGATCCAATGGTCCTCAGTTAGTGAGAGTGGGCATTATAGCAGTATGTACGTGTTTATTTGTTGCAAAGTGATGGCAATGTGGTGGGAGATGTTGTCGAAAACACTCGGCACAACAAATGTCTCCAACGAAACTTGACAAGGCAATATTGATTACTGAAGACCACAACAAGCGGAAGCATTCTCTTGAAATTTAATGTTTCAATATCAACAATAAAGTGAGTCTGATAACAGCCAATTAGCAGAGACAAAGGAAGATTTCCAGAGAAATAACACACGTAACTTCTAGAAGGCCTTCAGGTACAATCTGAACAAAAACGATACCCTAGGCCACACTTTAAAGACACCAAAGAGAAACTAGCCTGCAGTAACGGGAAGGTAACTGCCAGATCCTAACAAGTTATTTTGACCGTCTCCTCTACCACGAGGCTCCACAGACCGCAGTTGTTTAAGAAAGTTAAAGCTCGGAAACAGAAAGCTGGATTCCATGGTCCCTAGTTGGCGGAAATGAAATAAGAAGAGTAAAGTACTCTATCACTCAAAGCTCATCACCTTACTTAAGTCTATCATAGGTCGGTATATTATGTTCTTAAACGACGTGTGCTAGAAAAGTTAATGCCAAAAAGTACTGAAAGTTCTTCACAGATTAAAACTGTGTGGCGGACCGAGCTTCAAAGCTGCTACTTTTTTCTTCACAGGCATGAACTCTCCGGCTCAGCTCACCATATTCCCCTCAACGTTTATCCTCTTTATTCTGCCTGCACCTCAGTCCCACTTTCCAAACTTGACAGAACAGTTGTAATGTAGCCGTATTCATACTTATCAGTGCCAACGTGTGGACAGTCTACAGCATTTTCGCTTCCCTCGCACTGGAGTAGTCCGATGTCAAAAGCCATTCAGAGTACAACTTTATCAAAAGCTGCGCTTTAATAACTTCAGTGGAACTTGGCAACTGTGCTTCTATCACCAATAAGGAAAGAATGTACGACACCTCAGCAATTTCCATTTAGAAACATAGTATTCCGTAACTACAGCATGTGTGAACACTGATTGTTTTAAACACACGTTAAGCCTTTTGCCAAATAATAGCTCACTTAAAACTCTTATGAACCTGCTGGTCACAACTCTCTGTTTCACGGTATTCTTTCTTTCACGGTATTCTTTCTTCAGTGACACAAATGCAGCGTTCCCCCCCCCCCCCCAAAAAAAAAGAAACTACATCCCCTTCAAGTAATTCAGTATCTCACGAGTATATAGTACTACTAAAATATCGCTAACCATTGGTGTTATGTGTTTTGCAAAACATGAAAACCATTAGAAGGAATTTTTTTCGGTGTTCTTCAGCTGATCTGATTTATTACCGATCGGTTATCGCATTCTGCGATGGCCACTGGGTGCACCTTACTTGTTCAGCCTCGGATGAAGTAAGTGCAGAACAGACAGAGGTATTGTACATTATGTCCGTCTATGTAGTTGGCCTCAAATGATTCTGAAACTTTTCAGTGTATCAGTACGTTGTTTTGTACATGGGACATTACGAGAAGAAGTGTGTATTTTACTGAAGTATTACTGCAATCAATTTTCCTTCAGGTACAGAGGTATTGCGAATATACTAACAGAAACAGCTGCCATTTAAATGGTATTCTGCAGCTGATCATAACAATAGTACAGTGTGTTTCGCTTTCAAGGAAAGCGCTATTGTTGACACTGCCTGATAAACAATACGTCTCAGGCAGGCAGCATATATTGCGGCCCAGTAATCCACATTTCTCTGAAGACGTGTGCCAACTGCTAACACGATTTACGCAGTCAAAACTGTCGCTATCATATTATTAAAAGGTAGCTCATTCAGTTCAGCTGATCTCTTTATCAGCTATCGATTCCCCGTAGCTGACAGGTAAATGCACACCGAGTAAACAAGACAAACGTATTTCCTTGGAACATAGCACGATTTGTCAGCTTACCTTAGTATGTTATACATAGGAAATGAAACTTATCTACAACTTGTACAGAAAATGGACTACAATTTTAACACTCGAAGGTCGGGGATCGGAGGCACTATTTGAGAAGGGAGTGAGAAAGTTTTGTAGCCTATCCACTACCTTGCTCAATCTGTTTATTGAACATGAGGTAAAACAAACCATAAAGGTATCTGAAAAGGGGATTCTCGTTCAGAGAGAATAAATACAAACTTTAAGATCAAACGATCACATAGGAACTGTGCCAGACACGACAGAGGACTGGGAAGACGAGTCGAATGGAATGAATATCTACAAAAGCAAAGCGAAGGTAATGCAGTGTAATAGAATTAAATCAGGCTACCCTGAGGGAAGTAGATTAGGAAATGAACAATAAAAAATCTAAATGAATCTTCCTGTTTACGCAACAAAGTAACAAGCGATGACAAATAAAGAGGATATTAAATTCAAATTGTCAGTAGTAAGCAAAGTCTTCAGGAGAAATGGAATTTTGTTAGTATCGAATCTGACTGTGGCCTAAAATCTCTTTTCTGAAGATATTTGTCGTGAGTGTACCCACGTAGGGATATGAAAGGAGTACGCTAAGTTTTACAAGACAGATAAGAGGACAGGTGCTTTAGCACAGTGTGATTAAAAATGGTTCAAATGGCTCTGAGCGCTATGGGACTTAACTTCTGATCTCATGAGTCGCCTATAACTTAGAACTACTTAAACCTGACTAACCTAAGGACATCACACACACCCATGCCCGAGGCAGGATTCGAACCTGCGACCATAGCGGTCGCGCAGTTCCAGACTGTAGCGCCTAGAACCGCTCGGACACTCCGGCCGGCGTGTGATTAAAGAAGAGATCGTTACCAAAAAATAGGAAACTTAAATATGGTTGTTTTCGCTTACGCCCGTCAAATAATTACTTTTTACTTTTTGCTATTTCGTTTGGCAGTTGGGAGCATACGAACAATCGCCGTGGTTTTTATCTGGTGTTGCCATTATTCGTGTACGTTTGACGTGGACATCATTTGCACTAGCTTCATGTTCTGTCTAGCACCTGTATATATATTTCTCTGCATATTTATATATGAAAGCAGTTCATGAAGTTGAATACGTAAAATAGATTAAACAGAAAGCGTTCAAATTTAAAAGAAATATGAAAATCAGAAGTGTATGGAATTATAGGTCTTGTGCCTAACTTTAAATTTATTTGGGACCTGGCTCTAGGTGTTAAAACATAAACGAAATACAAATTTGGTGTTTTTATTCACCCAAAAGAGAAGGGTTCTCGTGGTGAACAGGGTCACACCAAATCTGTGTTGTATGTAAGCGATTAGGAAACAAAATTTATTTGGTCCAAAAAAGTTTTATTCAAAACAAAAGCTAAAAATATTGAATGAGTTGTGGTTCTTTATTGTGTTTTCCAAAAATAAAATGTTATATCTGTAATTACTTCATTTCAACATTAAACTAGTGAACCTGGTTAATTTGTTAATGCATTAAGTCACTGACATCATATTTAAAAATGATGTCTTTGAATCTTCAAGTCATACCCCCAGAAGTAATGAAGAGCTTTCGAAGAACTCCTGTTTGACAAAAAAATTAATTGCCCATGTGTTAAAATGAGTCTGCGTAATCCGCCTTGGAGCACCAAATCCGATGTTTGTGATACAGGGAACAAAAGATCAACTGACAGTCAAAAATGCACAGAACACAGTCATCTGTAATTTCATATCCAGTTTAACTGGATACTGGTTTCAGCGTTACAATACGGCATTATCAGGCTCTCTATACAAGATAACGACCGAATCGCCTCAGAGGGTACAGTATACACGTTCCTGACCTTGCACCAGCTCCTGCTCACACTGAATTGTACATTTTGGACATACATACTGTTGTCACTGAGGAAATTCAGCTGCTCTCTTGTATAGGGGGCCTGATCATTGGGTATTACACTCCTGGAAATTGAAATAAGAACACCGTGAATTCATTGTCCCAGGAAGGGGAAGCTTTATTGACACATTCTTGGGGTCAGATACATCTCATGATCACACTGACAGAACCACAGGCACATAGACACAGGCAACAGAGCATGCACAATGTCGGCACTAGTACAGTGTATATCCACCTTTCGCAGCAATGCAGGCTGCTATTCTCCCATGGAGACGATCGTAGAGATGCTGGATGTAGTCCTGTGGAACGGCTTGCCATGCCATTTCCACCTGGCGCCTCAGTTGGACCAGCGTTCGTGCTGGACGTGCAGACCGCGTGAGACGACGCTTCATCCAGTCCCAAACATGCTCAATGGGGGACAGATCCGGAGATCTTGCTGGCCAGGGTAGTTGACTTACACCTTCTAGAGCACGTTGGGTGGCACGGGATACATGCGGACGTGCATTGTCCTGTTGGAACAGCAAGTTCCCTTGCCGGTCTAGGAATGGTAGAACGATGGGTTCGATGACGGTTTGGATGTACCGTGCACTATTCAGTGTCCCCTCGACGATCACCAGTGGTGTACGGCCAGTGTAGAAGATCGCTCCCCACACCATGATGCCGGGTGTTGGCCCTGTGTGCCTCGGTCGTATGCAGTCCTGATTGTGGCGCTCACCTGCACGGCGCCAAACACGCATACGACCATCATTGGCACCAAGGCAGAAGCGACTCTCATCGCTGAAGACGACACGTCTCCATTCGTCCCTCCATTCACGCTTGTCGCGACACCACTGGAGGCGGGCTGCACGATGTTGGGGCGTGAGCGGAAGACGGCCTAACGGTGTGCGGGACCGTAGCCCAGCTTCATGGAGACGGTTGCGAATGGTCCTCGCCGGTACCCCAGGAGCAACAGTGTCCCTAATTTGCTGGGAAGTGGCGGTGCGGTCCCCTACGGCACTGCGTAGGATCCTACGGTCTTGGCGTGCATCCGTGCGTCGCTGCGGTCCGGTCCCAGGTCGACGGGCACGTGCACCTTCCGCCGACCACTGGCGACAACATCGATGTACTGTGGAGACCTCACGCCCCACGTGTTGAGCAATTCGGCGGTACGTCCACCCGGCCTCCCGCATGCCCACTATACGCCATCGCTCAAAGTCCGTCAACTGCACATACGGTTCACGTCCACGCTGTCGCGGCATGCTACCAGTGTTAAAGACTGCGATGGAGCTCCGTATGCCACGGCAAACTGGCTGACACTGACGGCGGCGGTGCACAAATGCTGCGCAGCTAGCGCCATTCGACGGCCAACACCGCGGTTCCTGGTGTGTCCACTGTGCCGTGCGTGTGATCATTGCTTGTACAGCCCTCTCGCAGTGTCCGGAGCAAGTATGGTGGGTCTGACACACCGGTGTCAATGTGTTCTTTTTTCCATTTCCAGGATTGTATAATGCTGACTCCGGTAGCCAGTAAACTGGACATGAAATTACAGCTGACGGTGTTCTGGAAATTTTTCACATACACATCGGCTGTTGTCCTAACATTCAGCAAAGCACGATTGGATGCACCTAAATCAACTAACAGTGTCGCCAACTTTGAAATTCATAACTTTCCTGTTAGATGTCTTCACTACCAACCTACACAAGCAAGTCTTTGAATGATATTCCCACTTATCTTCCGACAACGATAGCATAGAACTTTTTCGGAAGTTTCGTTTCTGTTCTCTATATTTTACAGTAGCAATACCCGAAATTGCAATAGAAATAAATAAAAATAAAGTATTAGCCTGCCGTACCCACAAATATACATTTGTAATCATTTAATGACGGTTGTATGGCATCTGGCATCACAGAGTTAATTTGCTAATTGAGGGAAATGCTGGTGAGAAAACTAGACGGTGACCGAAGCTTGACTACAGTAAGCGGATTCAGAAGGATGTAGGCTGTGGTAGTTATGCAGGTAGGAACAGGCTCACCCAGGATACACCAGTGTGAAGAGGTGCATCATAGCGGTCCTATCGTATTGGAAACAGCAGCAGCAACAGCAACATCACAGTGTCCATACTATCCGACCACGATATTATTGCACTTGGTTTCCCGCGTTGGTCATTGGAAACACGCCGTGACTTTACGGTAACAAGTACAGTAGTGACTAAGGAAAGTGCAACAGTCTGTGAGTGACTTAAAAGACGACTGTGCATACACTATCAAGTAGTTCAGCGTGTCCTCGTGAAATATTACGATAAAAACTGACGATAAGTGGACCGAAGTGCACTCTCTCCAAGGTAGAGTAATATTATGGTCGAGCAATACAGACTTTCATGACTGTACATGATGTAAAGGACAATCAAACCATTGAAAATCAGATACGGTAAATCAGTAAAGCAATCTGTACTGAAATTGAGTGAAAGTCCAAATCCGGAATAGCGGTTTATTGTGTTTACATTGTATGACGACCGGTTTGAAACACTGGAGGTATAACTTCAGGTCAAGTAAAACTAGTACCTACTGTGTCACGAAATAGAAGGTAGAAGTGTGCGTAAAAACAACTCACTCCGCGGTAAAAACTTGGATAAAACGGCAAACGGTCATCCAACCCGAACCATGCATGATCACTGATACAT
This sequence comes from Schistocerca cancellata, assembly GCF_023864275.1. Lineage (NCBI taxonomy): Eukaryota > Metazoa > Arthropoda > Insecta > Orthoptera > Acrididae > Schistocerca > Schistocerca cancellata. The sequence continues at coordinate 910,358,238 of NC_064628.1, forward strand.
CTCCAAAACACAGGCGAAAGACGAGCCCGGACAGCACGTGAAAATCTACGTATGATAGGATAAAACCATAGCGCTGTAACGTGTAGTTCTATTTCACGCATGCCAGTATATTTCAGAATGTTAAATGTAAATGTCGTGTGACTAGGGCCTCCCGTCGGGTAGACCGTTAGCCGTTCTTTCGATTTGAAGCCACTTCGGCGACTTGCGCGTCGATGGGGATGAAATGATGATGATTAGCATAATACAACACCCAGACCCTGAGCGGAGAAAATCTCCTACCCAGCCGGGAATCGAAGCCGGACCCTTAGGATTGACATTCTGTCGCGCTGACCACTTTTTTCTTTTAATCTCATTTTGTCCGTTTTCGTTCGTTGTATGTGCTCGGGGAGGACGTTGCATGACAGTCGTTTCAGTTCGTCGTTGATCCATTAACTCAGTTTTTTTATATTACAGAGGTAACCCTCTGACCGAACACGCTGAGTTACCGTGCCGGCAACCACTCAGCTACCGGCGGAGCACTTTCAGAATGTTGACGACTGCCAACAATCGTGTGTCTTTTAATTCTTTGTTTCTCCCATGAATTTTGACGATCGTTTTATCCTTTCAGATGTGGACTGTCGTGTGCTGTCGGGGCTCGACTTTTGACTGTGTTTTGTAGATGTACTAGTGATCATGCATTGTTCAGATCGGATGACCATCTGCCGTTTCATCCAAGGCTTTACCACGGGATGACCTGTTTTTACGCTCACTTCTACCTTATAATTCGTAACACATGAATTATTAGTTTTGGCAAGCCGGGGTGGCCGAGCGGTTCTAGGCGCTACAGTCTCGAACCGCGCGACCGCTACGGTCGCAGGTTCGAATCCTGCCTCGGGCATGGATGGGTGTGATGTCCTTAGGTTAGTCAGGTTTAAGTAGGAACAATTGACAGGAATGGGGGAAAGAAATACAGTAGAAGAAGAATGGGTAGCTTTGAGGGATGAAACAGTGAAGGCAGCAGAGAATCAAATAGGTAAAAAGACGAGGGCTAGTAGAAACCCTTGGGTAACAGAAGAAATATTGAATTTAATTGATGAAAGGAGAAAATATACAAATGCGGTAAATGAAGCAGGCAAAAAGGAATACAAATGCCTCAAAAATGAGATCGGCAGGAAGTGCAAAATGGCTAAGCAGGGATGGCTAGAGGACAAATGTAAGGATGTAGAGGCTTATCTCACTAGGGGTAAGATAGATACTGCCTACAGGAAAATTAAAGAGACATTTGGAGAAAGGAGAACCACTTGCATGAATATCAAAAGCTTTGATGGAAACCCAGTTCTGAACAAAGAAGGGAAAGCAGAAAGGTGGAAGGAGTATATAGAGGGCCTATACAAGGGTGATGTACTTGAGGACAATATTATGGAAATGGGAGAGGATGTAGATGACGATGAAATGGGAGATACGATACTGCGTGAAGAGTTTGACAGAGTACTGACAGACCTGAGTCGAAACAAGGCCCCGGAGTAGACAACATTCCATTAGAACTACTGCCGGCCTTGGGAGAGCCAGTCCTGACAAAACTCTACCATCTGGTGAGCAAGATGTATGAAACAGGCGAAATATCCTCCGACTTCAAGAAGAATATAATAATCCCAATTCCAAAGAAAGCAGGTGTTGACAGGTGTGAAAATTACCTAACTATCAGTTTAATAAGTCACAACTGCAAAATACTAATGCTAATTCTTTACAGACGAATGGAAAAACTGATAGAGGCCGATCTTGGAGAAGATCAGTTTCGATTCCGTGGAAATGTTGGAACACGTGAAACAATACTGACCCTACGACTTATCTTAGAAGAAAGATTAAGGAAAGGCAAACCTACGTTTCTAGCATTTGTAGACTTAGAGAAAGCTTTTGACAATGTAGATTGGAATACTCTCTTTCAAACTCTGAATGTGGCAGGGGTAAAATACAGGGAGCGAAAGGCTATTTACAATTTGTACAGAAACCAGATAGCAGTTATAAGAGTCGAGGGGCATGAAAGGGAAGCAGTGGTTGGGAAGAGAGTGAGACAGGGTTGTAGCCTCTCCCCGATGTCATTCAATCTGTGTATTGAGCAAGCAGTAAAGGAAACAAAAGAAAAGTTCGGAGTAGGTATTAAAATCAATGGAGAAGAAATAAAAATTTTGAGGTTCGCGGATGACATTGTAATTCTGTCAGAGACAGCAAAGGACTTGGAAGAGCAGTTGAACGGAATGGACAGTGGCTTGAAAGGAGGATATAAAATGAACATCAATAAAAGCAAAACGAGGATAATGGAATGTGGTCGAATTAAGTCGGGTGATGCTGAGGGAATTAGATTAGGAAATGAGACACTTAAAGTAGTAAAGGAGTTTTGCTATTTGGGGAGCAAAATAACTGATGATGGTCGAAGTAGAGAGGATATAAAATGTAGACTGGCAATGGCAAGGAAAACGTTTCTGAAGAAGAAAAATTTGTTAACATCGAGTATAGATTTAAATGTCAGGAAGTCGTTTCTGAAAATATTTCTATGGAGTGTAGCCATGTATGGAAGTGAAACGTGGACGTTAAATAGCTTAGACAAGAAGAGAATAGATGCTTTCGAAATGTGGTGCTACAGAAGAATGCTGAAGATTAGATGGGTTGATCACATAACTAATGAGGAGGTACTGAATAGGATTGGGGAGAAGAGGAGTTTGTGGCACAACTTGACCAGAAGAAGGGATCGGTTGGTAGGACATGTTCTGAGGCATCAAGGGATCACCAATTTAGTATTAGAGGGCAGCGTGGAGGGTAAAAATCGTAGAGGGAGACCAAGAGATGAATACACTAAGCAGATTCAGAAGGATGTAGGCTGCAGTAGGTACTGGGAGATGAAGAAGCTTGCACAGGAAAGAGTAGCATGGAGAGCTGCATCAAACCAGTCTCAGTACTAAAGACCACAACAACAACAACGGTTCTGCTTATGTACAAGTTTTTTTAGCTGTGGTTGCTCGATGTATAACGTTATTTCTTTCGTGACTGTACTGTAGGCTCTGTATTAGAGGGACCTCTTCTTTTACATGGCTCGCGCTCTGTTGACGACAGAGGGTATTCCAGTTGTGCGCCTGTCTCGTAGCTGTGTGCGGCCAACACGCTCCCGGGTCCGGCTGTGAGTTCGCGACCGCCGGCTGACAGGCCTCGTGCTCCCCTGTCCCCCCCCCCCCCCATTATACCCGCTGTCCCCCGCGGGCAGTGACAGGTGGCGGTCCGCGGCGACATTTGGCGCGAGCAAACCCAATTATCGGCGACATGCGGCCATGCGGCCCACTCCCCGCCTCAATTACGCGCCATCGACCGGCCGAGGGTGCAACTGCGATTGTCGAGAGCGGAGTCCGGTCGCACCAGACGCCTCTTCGCCCGCTGGTCCCGGAGGAGCGGCGTACGACGCGACTGGACCCTGGAGTCATACGTCTCTGTGTCTTTCATCATCTTGGACAGTTTCCAGCCACTGGCTGGGTCTGTCGGGAACAGAAGCCTCTCCATCGTGTTCTGTCTTTCCACCATTCCCCCTCTTCCACCTTCGTCCAGTTCTCTCCTCTTCTCATCACACATTCCTTCACTCCCTTCACCCATCTATCCCTTGGTCTTCCTCTGGGCCTCTTCCCCTCCAGTTGCAGATCAAACATCCTCTTTGGAATTCTTCCCTCATCCATTCTCTTCATGTGTCCATACCACTGCAGTCTTGATTTTTCTATCCTGTCCTGTACTGGTTCCTCCTTTAGTCTTTCCCTCACATACACATTTCGCAATCTGTCTCGTCTTGTTACACCCAACCTGTGTAACACTGTGTCTCTACCTCGCGTAAATCATGGCCTGGCGTCCACACACACACACACACACATACACAGCGAGAGAGCGAGAGAGAGAGAGAGAGAGAGAGAGAGAGTGATTCATTAACAAACTATGCTGTCACATTTTGTTAAAATTTGGCCTATTAGTCAACAAGCCTTCCTTGCGGAGTCTTGACTGGGGCATGCCCTTGTGGGACTCAGTCATTCTTCTTAAGACTTTGGTGATTGAACGCTGTACTTTGGTGATGATTTTGCTTATGTACATGAATCTGTTAACATGATGTGGTCGCAGTCTCTCCGTACACAGTTGGTAGGAAATAGGATGGTGCAAAATATTCTCATCCCCAAAATGAGGCCAGCAAGGGGAGTTTCCAGTCATTAGGCTTGCGACATAATACTGTCGTACTCAAAGCGCTTTACGCAAATACAGTACCGATTGTGATCACCAAATCTATTCGAGATAGATTGCTTCAGAAGAAAACTACTTTTAAAGCTAAACCCTGAACTTCTACACAGTAAAGGATAGTCCTGAAACTTCCTGGCAGATTAAAACTGTGTGCCGGACCGAGACTCGAACTCAGGGACCATTGCCTTTCGTGGGCAAGTTCTCTACCACACAGTTTTAATCTGCCAGGAAGTTTCAAATCGCCGCACACTCCGCTGCAGAGTGAAAATCTCATTCCGGAAACATCCCCCAGGCTGTGACTAAGCCATTTCTCCGCAATATCCTTTCTTTCAGGAGCGTTAGTTCTGCAAGGTTCGCAGGAGAGCTTCTGTAAAGTTTGGAAGGTAGGAGACGAGGTACTGGCAGAAGTAAAGCTGTGAGGAAGGGGCGTCAGTCGTGCTTGGGTAGCTCAGTTGGTAGAGCACTTGCCCGCGAAAGGCAAAGGTCCCGAGTTCGGTCCGGCACACAGTTTTAATCTGCCAGGAAGTTTCATATCGGCGCACACTCTGCTGCAGAGTGAAAATCTCATTCAAGGTTGGTCCTGATGTAGTGCAACAGGCACTTTCGACCCTTACGCAAAAGTGCTTGTGACCGTGTTCACCTTCTTCGTTATTTCTTCTTTTGTTGTCCTTGGTGTCGACGTACTGTCTGAAAAAAATAGGAGGTGGAAGCGCAGTACTCTATACTGTAAATAACATAGCCGACAGGCGCACATTGGCGTTTCACAGTTGTTTAATTTCACTTTTTGCAACCCCCCCATATACATATTTAAAATGGCCAGTGCACTATTGCTTAACTTTTGATAAGCCCTCATTGATAGTTTTCAGATGAACATCCACATACTGCTACAACAGTTTCCTGTTGAACATCTACGAGCAGTAAAAACCTACTCACAAAGTCCACAGTCTTTGAAGAATAGAAAGGTACGTAAGGAGCAGACACTGTCATTGTTTTAACACACGGCCTAATTGTGTAACACTTATTTCTCAGTTAAGTTGAAGCATTGTTGTTGTTCTAACCAACACCTTTTCTCGTCTGAAACTCAGACTTGGACTGACTGTCTCGGGACCAAAAATTAGGCCCTTATATGTTGTTGTTGTGGTCTTCAGTTCTGAGACTCGTTTGATGCAGCTCTCCATACTACTCTATCCTGTGCAAGCTTCTTCATCTCCCAGTACTTACTGCAACCTACATCCTTCTGAATCTGCTTAGTGTATTCATCTCTTGTTCTCCCTCTACGATTTTTACCCTCCACGCTGCCTTCCAATGCTAAATTTGTGATCCTCTGAAGCCTCAGAACACGTCCTACCAACCGGTCTCTTCTTCTTGTCAAGTTGTGTCACAAACTCCTCGTCTCCCCAATTCTATTCAATACCTCCTCATTATTTATGTGATCGGCCCTTATACAGGGTGTTACAAAAAGGTACGGCCATACTTTCAGGAAACATTCCTCACACACAAATAAAGAAAAGATGTTATCTGGACATGTGCCCGGAAACGCTTAATTTCCATCTTAGAGCTCATTTTAGTTTCGTTAGTATGTACTGTACTTCCTCGATTCACCGCCAGTTGGCCCAATTGAAGGAAGGTAATGTTGACTTCGGTGCTTGTGTTGACATGCTACTCGTTGCTCTACAGCACTAGCATCAAGCACATCAGTACGTAGCATCAACAGGTTAGTGATCATCACGAACGTGGTTTTGCAGTCAGTGCAATGTTTACAAATGCGGAGTTGGCAGAGGCCCATTTGATGTATGGATTAGCACGGGGCAATAGCTGTGGCGCGGTACTTTTGTAACGAGACAGATTTCCAGAACGAAGGTGTCCCGACAGGAAGACGTTCGAAGCAATTGATCGGCGTCTTAGGGAGCAGGGAACATTCCAGCCTATGACTCGCGACTGGGGAAGACCTAGAACGACGAGGACACTTGCAATGGACGAGGCAATTCCTCGTGCAGTTGACGATAACCCTAATGCCAGCGTCAGAGAAGTTCCTACTGTAAAAAGTAACGTTGACCACGTCACTGTATGGAGAGTGCTACGGGAGAACCAGTTGTTTCCGTACCATGTACAGCGTGTGCAGGCACTATCAGCAGCTGATTGGCCTCCACGGGTACACTTCTGCGAATGGTTCATCCAACAATGTGTCAATCCTCATTTCAGTGCAAATGTACTCTTCACAGATGAGGCTTCATTCCAACGTGATCAAATTGTAAATTTCCACAATCAACATATGTAGGCTGACGAGAATCCGCACGCAATTGTGCAATCACGTCATCAACACCTGTGAACGTTTGGGCAGGCATTGTTGGTGATGTCTTGATTGGGCCCCATGTTCTTCCACCTACGCTCGATGGAGCACGTTGTCATGATTTCATACGGGATACTCTACCTGTGCTGCTAGAACATGTGCCTTTACAAGTACGACACATGTGGTTCATGCACGATGGAGCGCCTGCACATTTCAGTCGAAGTGTTCGTACGCTTCTCAACAACAGATTCGGTGACCGATGGATTGGTAGAGGCGGACCAATTCCATGGCCTCCACGCTCTCCTGACCTCAACCCTCTTGATTTTCATTTATGGGGGCATTTGAAAGCTCTTGTCTACGCAATCCCGGTAACAAATGTAGAGACTCTTCGTGCTCGTATTGTGGGCGGCTGTGATACAATACGCCATTCTCCAGGGCTGCATCAGGGATTCCATGCGACGGAGAGTGGATGCATGTATCCTCGCTAACGGAGGACATTTTGAACATTTCCTGTAACAAAATGTTTGAAGTCACGCTGGTACGTTCTGTTGCTGTGTGTTTCCATTCAATGATTAATGTGATTTGAAGAGAAGTTGAAACGTCCCCTTAGGACAATTTATACATGACTGTGCTTAAACTGCCACACAATATTTTTAGCGCAACGCAATCTGACTATCAAAGATCCCTGCAAAAGAATGGCCCTGAGTAACATTAAACTATATCTTTCACAAATCACTTACCTCACAAAAATCTTCATTACTCGAACTACTGCAATACAGCGAGCGCCACTACTGCTAGCTAAATAAAAGATTCAAACTACGGAAGGCACTAACTACTAGTAGGCATAGTTAGCAAATGAAAGATTTTAATAGAGAACAAACAATGTATTTACCTTAATATCATCAAAAGTCATAATATATGTAATTTCAAAACTCCGCCATCTCTCTCCTCACATCCACCACTGCTGGCGGCTCACCTCTAGCTGCGCAACGCTACGCGCTGTTCACATCCAGCTGGCGCTGGCCAACACTACAATGGCAGACAACAATGCAAACTAGCCACAGACTGCACACAGCACAGCCAGTGATTTTCATACAGAGCGCTACGTAACGTTGCCAATATAAAAATCTAAACAGCCTACTTACATAGCCCCCATGCTCCCCACAAAAAATTTTATAAATTGTTTTGGCCAGTGGCCAATAATGATTTGATAAAATTTTTCATAAATACAATAACAAAGAAATCAAATGCACACACTTATTGATACAATGTTGGTCAAAAGCTAAAATTTTCTCACAGTCCGTAAAGACAGTCCTGATCATTCATCATAAGAGTAAACCTGCAGTTTGTTTTCTCAAAGTCTGAGCAGTAAAAGACAATGCACACGGAAGTAGTGGATTTCCATGCAGTCGTGAAGAAGTAGTGTTGTCCTTCCAATGGAAAGACTGTGCTGACTCTTGACATGCAGACAGGTAATGGGCCACAACAGAGCAAACCCACAGCAGAGTCATTCGACGTTTTGAAGAAGATTGGTAGGTAGGTCATCACAGAGTAGACCCACTGTAGTCCTGGTAGAGAGTATGGTATTTGTGGGTCATCAGAGGTGCAGACCCACTGTAGTCCTTGTAGAGATGGCCAGCAGCCATCTGCTGCGACTGTGCAGGTGCACAATCACCATCGAAGAGGCTTGCGGAGAATATAGCAAGTCCATGAACCACCACTTGTGCACTCACAAAATTTTTTGAAATGTCCTTAGAACCAGCAATGCTGTTATCCAGTCCCTTGCTGAACTATTAACACACGTGCAAACACTATCAGTCCCTACTTCTCCATATTGTCCATATACTATGACCAACAGAAACGTGTGCAGTGAAATGTAACGTAAAAGTTACTTAATTAGATGAACTGGTGTCAATTACAATTTTATAACATAAAAATACAATAACAAAGGTACAAAATACATAATTAAAAACATAACAATACAGATAACATTTGTAGTAATACAGGCTTTACAAAAGAATAGAAATAGACATATACATCAGTGTTACAGGAATTATGACATAAGTAAATAGATAAAAGATCAGAATAACTTTCGAAACATCAACTTCACACATGAGCATTAAAACAAAACAGAATAAATAATGTCTAAGCATATTTACAAGGTAAATAACATATTATTAATGCCAATTATATTTGAGGAGAACAGTGTTCCTCATCATAGTGAATGTAGCTTAGTATTAGAAGAGAAAAAAAATTCTATGAAACTAAACAGAGACAGGAAGAAAACAAATACACAAGGGTACACAAACACATAGTGGGATAACACAAGGAAAGGACAGGGTTTGATTTACTGCAGTATTTGGCAAACAAAACTTTCTTTGCTTCTTGGAGATCTCCCTTCATTCATCATTATTCCCAAAAAGTCCTATCTATACCTCCTTCCTGTATTCTATTCATATCCCTTTCAAAATAAGTATTTCTGATTGTACAATACTCATTTTGGCCCAAATCTTTTTCATATAACTTCTCAATGCATTCTTTCCCTACTGTCCATAGTCAGTTTCTTATATAGTCTACCCTTCTTAAGCTAACTTAAATCTACTGAGCTCAGATGCTAAACTAAGGGACGAGGCAATGCAGCATCACATAAAACAATTAATATAAACAGCTATGAAAAAAAACGCAGATTTGCAAAGCAAGCAGCATTTAGAAATTAGCAAAGCAATTGTAATATTACAACTAATGTAAGGCAATGTGCAGCAAACAATAAAAATAAATCATTAGTAAAACTGGCTTCACAGAATAATACAAAGTCAAATTCAATAACACTATGCCTGGCAAACAGCAGCAACTTATACCTAAACATGACATAGCTCAAGCAGAAAAAATATTACAGTAAAAACAACAATGCAGTTAAGGGAAATGTATATTCACATCTTAATGTCTATGTAATTAAAGTGGTGCACCACAACAACTTATTGTAAAAAGAAATATTACCATGTACTTGAAAAGAAAATTATATATGCAGTTACTGTTATTAGTCCCTTCTTATTGTTCTTTCCATTCCAAAAGCTCCTTTTTCGAAGAATGTGGATCATAAAATAATTATTTAATAGATCTGTTGACAGAAAGTGTTCACATTAGCAAATGCGTTTATTTTATTTTATGAAACCAATGCTGCAAGACAGCTGGAAACCAGATATTAAACAAAATGAGCAATCTCTCAACTACAAAGACAATAGATGTAAAATGTTTCTAATCATTTCATTAGGCATTTTAGTAAATATCATAAATTACGAGCTCCGCAGTATGCTTTCAACAAGGAAATGTCTATAGCGAGGCCAATGGCCTCCCCTTTCTTTTTTTTCTACCTGTGCCTCTGAGAGGCACTAATGGCTTTTTTCCAGCGACGCACAGCTGGCCGCTCAAGACGCATTACGTCAAGGTCACTTGGCTTTCTTACCGAAATATTTACGACACCAGTTTCCGCTACAGTGACAGTCTCATATAAAAATATTTCACAGGTAAAGAATTTGCGTTACAAATCTGTAGAAACAATATCCTATAAATATAACAGTGTCCAAAAAATTTTCGTCGGCATTGTGATACATTCACGCATTTACACACATTTCATAACTCTTAAAGTACGATTCTTGGTTTCCAACATCCTTTTTCACAAGTCAAGAGTCCCTACCCACTATTCATTACTCCTTACCTTACTACACATATACATATTCGTCGACACTTTTTCAATATTTCATCTTAATAAGTATGTAGCATAATCAAATTCCTCATATAACATCGGCTTATTGATCATAAACATACCTCATCAGCATAATACACATCGTCGTCGTAAAAATAACATCATAACATCTCAGTCAAATCTCAAAAACGTCGTAGCTTCCTCCAATAATTTCAAAACCTAAAAAAAATTCTCTGCTTATTTCAATAGTGTCATCTACCTCAAACGTACTTTAAAAATCATGCTCCCTTACCAAATACATCATTCAAAGCTCTCATTAGTATCACAATGGTTCCAAAAAACATGAACAGTTCACAAAGTACAGACAAAATACAATTTCATAAGTGTGAAGTTACCCAACTGTGTAATTGCGTAAACATGTGTCACTGATGTAAAAAGAAGTTTATCTCTCAGTTAAATGATCAGATAGCTGTGTAATTTGAAATATGGTACCGATGTGCAAAGTTGTGTAAGCAAATACCATATTAGCTAGGGCTCCTTGTGCTTGCCAAACACATGATACACAAAGTAAGCGTGTACCCCCCTGAGGATTATTGTAATTATACCCTCAGCTGTTACAGATTACAGCAATGGAATGAAATGTATCACGGAAAACTTTCTTTGTAATTCAAAAATCTGTAAAAATAAATGTTTTAAGTACAAAATTAATCACTCAAATACGTGTCCTGTAGCGCTAAATGTGCGTCATGCTGTAAGATAATCTCTGTGGAAGTGTCGTAGTTATTGTCCTCCGAAAGCTAAGTTCTGCAGAAGTCAATGTACTTACCTCATGATAAACAAAAGTCAAATGCTTTGCGTATAGATAGCTTACTTATTACGCTTATTGCCGTGATGAAGAAAGTACTGTGCTGTAACGTATTGTTGTGCTACAGAAAAGGCTGTCTCCTTGTAGCTATACCACAAAAGTTACTACTAAAACATGTTTTGCTTTCCAGAAGGATTCAGAAAAACCGTGCAGATATAAAACAGATACTCCGCAAAAGCAACAATGTAAATTGCGTCACACATTAGTAACGTCGTGATATAATCGTGTAGCTGTCACATAAACAAACCACTGTGTCATCTGGTATCTCTCAGAAAGTACTTTAAATCCGGAATGTATTTTCAAGTAAACCAAAATGTTGCATTAGAATCTCATTAGCAGTACTGGTAAATGTTCTAAGTATGTGAGACTTATAGTCATTACGTAATCGTGCAACTAACAAACGAGAATGTACACACAAAATAACACTGTGTGGTCTGTTCGCAATAACTATGCATTCGTAATTTCTGTTTGAATAAGTTCTCTTGGTTCTTGACTGGATATTTAACTTTTAAACATTGTTGCATGGTAACAGTTTCTAAAGCATACTAGTAACGTGAAGTCAAACGTTTTATGGCAAAGACAAAGTTAAAAAGCAGATTATCTTTCAATAAACGGTTTTACATGTGAAATGTGGTGTAAACCTTTACTCTTCCTAGTACGCAGAGTTTCAACTTTAACGCAATTATCATGTGGCATACGTCGGTGAGGAGTGCTAAAATTTTTCTCAAGGTTAGCGTCTATGTTATTTTTCTCTGAGCCAGCCGGCGCACGCGGCAGCCTGCGGAGCGAGTCATTGTCTGTTTCTTTGTTGGCGCGCATCGTTATTGGTATTAGGAGACCTAGCTTCTTCAAATTCACGTTGTCGAAAGTGCCCTGCTCTGTTTAAATCCCGCCAGTTCTGATGAAATTCACGTCTGTCGTTACGATCACATCGTCTGTCGTCATGTCGGTAGTTCCTGTAGCTTCTTTCTTGTCGGTTAAGTGGTGGAGAATTTCTCCCTGAATTATCACTGCACAGTGGACCTTTGCGTCTGAAGTTATTCTGTCTCCCGTGATAATAATAGTTCTGGTTGCCAAATTGTCTGTTTCTATGATTGTCTCTGTCATATTCATTACTACGGAAATGCGATCTTTCTCTGTAACTATTACTCTGCCAGTGGTTGTCATACGGGTGGTATCTGTTTTGGTCACGATTTGTGTTGTGAGAATAGACTTGTCATGTCCTGTTATTGTTTCTGTCGTCACGGAATTGTGACGGATGTGCCCTGTAGTGATTGTTTTCCCGTTTTCGCATCCCGCGACTGTCTGTATCAATTTCTAATTCTTGTAAGAGTCCCTGAAAAGCTTCAATGTCGTCTTTGCAACGCCCTGCCAAAATAATATGCCGTAAATGTTCAGGTAATTTGATTAAGCAAATGCGGATGAGTTCTGAGGGGCTGTATGGGTTTGACAGGTACTGATTCTTGTGCAACATGTCTTCAAAATATTTGACAAGACTGGAAAATTCAGATTGTTCACAGTGTTTCATCATCATGATGCTATGTTTTACTCGGTCTTGTGTAGCTTGAGACCAATATGCTGAGAGGAACGCATGGTAAAATTCTCCTTCACTGTGACAATCGTGAATGACCGATCGCATTCTTACAGCTGGTTCATTCTCCAAGTAGCCACACATAAATTCTAACCTGTGCTCCAATGACCAGTTGGGAGGAAAACAATGAGAGAATTGATCGAGCCACGCTTGTGGATGAATGTCGTTGGCAGAATTCTTAAATGTTTTGAATTTACGTGTGGTAGTGAACAGCTTATAATCAAAATCATCATGTCGGCGAGTAGCATGTCGGTCATTGTTACGTCGTGTCGGCGGTTCGATCTCAAAATTCGGTGCACATTGCCAATTTCTTTCATAACTTCCGAAATGCCCTGTGTTATTATTTTGTGGCTGTTCCGTATTTATATGTCCCTCTTCCCGTATTGGAGCGCGAGTGTCCTCTGAAATACGTAATTCTTGTATTACCTGTGTCAGCTGATCTTGTACTTCCCGGATTTCTCTTTGGTGTTGCGTATTAATTTGATTCAGATTTTGTTTCAGTTTCCTAATTTGTTCGCAATCTTCTGTGTCATTAAAGACTACCGGTTTTGTGTCATTCAGATTATCATCTACCTTCGCAGATAAATTATTTAGCTGATCCGAAAGTTCAACTACTTTCTCTGATAATGAACTAATTTCCTCCATGTGTCTTTCTGAACCAATTTTCAGAGTATCTACTGTGTCCTTTAAGTTTTCCTGAGTTTTTGCAAGTTGCGTAACCGAATCGGTAGATGCAACTGAGTCCATTTTAGCTTGCAAGGTCTCATGATTTTCATGAACAATAGTTTGCAGTTCTTTTATAGCTGCTTCGTGATTCTGTAATGCATTTTCATGACGCGAAAAAATAGGTTGGAAATGCTCACAAATTTGTGTTTTTACGTCATTACAGACTTTTTGACATTTCGATTCAATGTTATGTAACACAGTAGTTAAATCTTCACGTGTTTGTTCAAGCGTGGTGTCTAACTTTTGAAGATTTTGTTCCATTGCGTCTAACTGTTGCTGTGTTTGTCTCTGGTGTTGTTCCATTGTGTCTAACTTTTGAAGATTTTGTTCCATCGTGTCTAACTGTTGCTGTGTTTGTCTCTGGTGTTGTTCCATTGTGTCTAACTTTTGAAGATTTTGTTCCATTGTGTCTAACTTTTGAAGCTTTTGCTGTGTTTGTCTCTGATTTTGTTCCATTTGTTGCATTAGTTGTAATAACAATGCATTAGTGTCTGGAATCTGTTCCTCTACGCTTTTCGGCAGTGCATTTGCACCGGCAATATTCACATTTTGACAAGCTGAAAATGTGTCTTGACTTATTTGAGAAAACGGTGAGGACGCAAAACCTGAATCAACAGTATTTGTAAAATTGTGTCCTGTCATTTCGGATTCCTGAGGCGAGCTGTTGCCGACCGATCGATCGATAATGTTTCCCTGTTCACAACCTGTTTCACTGTCTGCACCATTATTTGCCCCCCGCTCCATTTCCCTATGCACAATTACCAAATTACTACTTGGAATGTCTGTTAATTCACTACACAGTGGTGCTGATAAGCTACGCTCGTCGTCACTATTATTTCTCAGTTTACTTTGGAGCCTAGTGTTACGTTTTTCACACGCCATTATTGTGACAATATTTCACACGATAACACAGAAAAACACAATTTGAAGAGCAAAAATAAGAGAACACATTAACATAGCACCGAAAATAATATCTAGTTAATTGCAGCTGCGAAATACTTGGTGCAAATCTACATGCATGCCACAACTGTTTTACTGTGCAACAATGAAAAACCACAACTACCAAGGAAATTCTCTCTATAATTACGCGCTAGCAATAAACAAAAGCTACACTAATTACACAAACTACAAGAAAAAATCAGAAGATTCCAGTGAGCTATCCTACGCTGTCAACATATGAAACGTCCCCTTAGGACAAATTATACAAGACTGTGCTTAAACTGCCACACAATATTTTTAGCGCAACGCAATCTGACTATCAAAGATCCCTGCAAAAGAACGGCCCTGAGTAATATTAAACTATACCTTTCAGAAATCACTTACCTCACGAAAATCTTCATTACTCGAACTACTGCAATACAGCGAGCGCCACTACTGCTAGCTAAATAAAAGATTCAAACTACGGAAGGCACTAACTACTAGTAGGCATAGTTAGCAAATGAAAGATTTTAATAGAGAACAAACAATGTATTTACCTTAATATCATCAAAAGTCATAATATATGTAATTTCAAAACTCCGCCATCTCTCTCCTCACATCCACCACTGCTGGCGGCTCACCTCTAACTGCGCAACGCTACGCGCTGTTCACATCCAGCTGGCGCTGCCCAACACTACAATGGCAGACAACAATGCAAACTAGCCACAGACTGCACACAGCACAGCCAGTGATTTTCATACAGAGCGCTACGTAACGTTGCCAATATAAAAATCTAAACAGCCTACTTACAAAGTAATAAAATGAGCTCTAACATGGAAAGTAAGCGTTTCCGGACACATGTCCACATAACATATTTTCTTTCTTTGTGTGTGAGGAATGTTTCCCGAAAGTTTGGCCGTACCTTTTTGTAACGCCCTGTATATCCTCACAATAATAGGTACTGAAACTTCACATTCTTCGATGTTTAATTTACAGAAATTGCAATTACAAGTTAACTCATTAAATTAACTGAATACAACGAAAAACTGGTTCTTTTTAACAGTTTCTTCTACTATGAGGGTTATGCCAAATTATTTGTTTAAATGATGAAATTAACAAATATCGTTACACAAACAATACCTTTGACAAAACTGTTAATTACTTCGGTATTAATTAAGTGCTGGCTTTGCCGATATGTTTTCGAATAGGGACAAATAAATATTTTAAGAATACTATTAGTTGTTCCACCAAATGTTTATAATTAGTACTGAATTTATAGTTGTTTAACCGTCAACAATAGAATTTAAGTTACGAAACAATTATTGATTTCGCCCTACAATGAAATATGCTAACTAGGATTAGTCAAAATAAATTAGGAAATCTATTACACATATAAAACTAAGCACAAAGATCTGGTGTCATACTCTATAAAACTGAGGGCCAAACTTTCCCTTCTATGAAAATGCAGATTATATTCACGTAAGTTAATGGTAATTAATTCAAAAATGAAAAAAAATTACTCTTAAGGAAGCAGAATGCAAAACAAGAGGGGAAGAAAAAATTACCCAGCTTGCTTCGTCATATTCTTGACATTTTCCGTCCCTTTCCATACCGATCGTTTTTGTGTATTTGCTGTATTAGCTTCCTTCGTGTGGTTCAAGTTTTGGTATCTGGTTTCGCATTTAGAAATCATCGCCAGCTTTACTAACATGTGCTGGAAGTCAAAACTGGCTCTGCCCGCATCTCGTGGTGGTGTTGTAGCGTTCTCGCTTCCCACGCCCGGGTTCCCGGGTTCGATTCCTGGCGGGGTCAGGGATTTTCTCTGCCTCGTGATGGCTGGGTGTTGTGTGCTGTCCTTGGTTAGTTAGGTCTAAGTAGTTCTAAGTTCTAGGGGACTGATGACCATAGATGTTAAGTCCCATAGTGCTCAGAGCCATTTGAACCATTTGAACCAAAACTGGCTCTTATTCGCAGTGACATACAGTAGTGTGCAATTTAATTGGGTCAAGGCTATTAAACTTTGTTCATTTATTGCTGTACGCATAATGCAGTTAGTAGCTTACTGGATATTACTAACTAAGATATCCCCATTTGCTTCACTGAGCTTCTGCCCACGTTCTGGCACAGGGTGACCAGGTGAGCGCAAATGTTTCCTAGTTCCTCGTCATGAAACCAACCAGACTTTTACCACATTTGCTAACATGCATTCTTTTGTTGAACGGTTCATTTTACAAAGACCGCTTTTCACAATGTACGAGGGTCACTACAAAAGAAACGCACACTATTTTTGTAAAAATACAGTTTCCATTCTGCATGTGTGAAAGTTTTACAGTGTGTAGATACATCCTTCCCGCTTGTTTTCAAACTTACTTTAGTTCAACCTGTTCCCGTGAGTGGCGCCGTCGCAGCATGTCTTCAAGATGGCTGCTACACTTGATGTTCGTCAGAAGCAACGTGCTGTCATAGAATTTCCTGTGCTGTGAAAACGAGACAGTGGGAAACATCCACAAGAGGTTGAAAGAGGTGTATGGAGATGCTGCTGTCGATCGCAGTACAGTTAGTCGCTGGGCAAGCAGGTTACGTGATGAATGGGGAAAGACAGTGTGTGTGTCACTCAACGAGCAGTTACTAGGCACTACGGTAATATTCTTCATTAAAACATGGACTAGAGGCAATGCTTGAATGACTCTTGACGGGGAAACTGGAAGAAGGAAGAAGTTCAACGAGTGTAGAAGAGCAGTTTGGAATTACTCGAGACATTGTTTCACATAAATACGGAGCGTCCCGAACCACCGTTACTGCTACCTCCAGCTGAGGAGGTGGTCGACCACCCTGATCTACAACAGCAGATGCCCGCTACATAGGGCACGCAAGAAGCAAGAACAGACCCACGTCAAACAGCGGTGCAATTGCGACCACATTTAATAGGAGTGCAAGGAACATGGTCTTACGCTCCACAGTGGTTCGTCGACTGCACGGTGTTGGCTTCTTTGCCCGACGTTCAGCACGCTGTGCTCCGTTGACACCCGCACGTCAGTGGCACTGTTTGCGATGGTGCCAAGAGCAGAGGGCCTGGACCCACCAGGGGTGATCACGTGTTCTTCTCGGATGAGAGCAGTTTCAATCTGAGTAGTAATTCTGAACATACCCTCATATGGCGAGAGTTGCGGACGCGTAACGCACCCAGGAATATTGCCGGACATGATCGTTTTGGTGGTGTTGGAGGCATAATGCTGCATGGACATACTGATATCCAAATGCAGTCAACATTATAGTAACACTATACTCAACGCTCTACGGGTCTTTTCAAGGATTCATTCATTGTGGATGACGATGCGCGACCGCATCGATCAGAGCTGGTGGAGGATCGACAGGAGTTTCGGCGAATGGGATGTCCTGTCCGTTCCCCCGGCTTAAATCGCATCGCGCACGTGAGTGGTGCGTTGGCGTGACATTTTGCAGCACGTCAATTTTTGACAGCTGTTGAAGGACTGGAATGCCCTACCACAAGAACTGCTTTCCAACCTTGTGTCTAAGGAATAGAAAAACAACTGAAATCACTCAATAGAGGAAAGTCCACTGGACCTGACGGGATACCAGTTCGGTTCTACACAGAGTACGCGAAAGAACTTGCCCCCCCTTCTAACGGTCGTGTACCGCAAGTCTCTAAAGGAGCGAAAGGTTCCAAATGATTGGAAAAGAGCACAGGTAGTTCCAGTTTTCAAGAAGGGTCGTCGACCAGATGCGCAAAACAATACAGAGGAAAGTCCACTGGTCCTAACGTGATACCAGTTCGGTTCTACATAGAGTTCGCGGAAGAACTTGCCCCCCTTCTAACAGCCGTGCTACGCAAGTGTCTAGAGGAACGGAAGGTTCCAAATGATTGGAAAAGAGCACAGGTAGTTTCAGTTTTCAAGAAGGGTCGTCGAGCCGATGCGCAAAACAATTGGCCTATATCTCTGACATCGATCTGTTGTAGAATCTTAGAACATGTTTTTTGCTCGCGTATCATGTTACTTCTGGAAACCCAGAATCTACTCTGTAGGAATCAACATGGATTCCGGAAACAGCGATCGTGTGAGACCCAACTCGCTTTATTTGTTCATGAGACCCAGAAAATATTAGATACAGGCTCTCAGGTAGATGCCATTTTCCTTGACTTCCGAAAGACGTTCGATACAGTTCCGCACTGTCGCCTGATAAACAATGTAAGAGCCTACGGAATATCAGACCAGCTGTGTGGCTGGACTGAAGAGCTTTTAGCAAACAGAACACAGCATGTTGTTCTAAATGGAGAGACGTCTACAGACGTTAAAGTAACCTCTGGCGTGCCACAGGGAAGTGTTATGGGACCATTGCTTTTCACAATATATATAAATGACCTAGTAGATAGTGATGGGAAGTTCCATGCGGCTTTTCGCCGATGATGCTGTAGTATACAGAGAAGTTGCAGCATTAGAAAATTGCAGCGAAATGCAGGAAGATCTGCAGCGGATAGGCACTTGGTGCAGGAAGTGGCAACTGACCCTTAACATAGACAAATGTAATGTGTTGCGAATACATAGAAAGAAGGATCCTTTATTCTATGATTATGTGATAGCGGAACAAACACTGGTAGTAGTTACTTCCGTAAAATATCTGGGAGTATGTGTACGGAACGATTTGAGGTGGAACGATCATATAAAATTAATTGTTGGTAAATCGGGTGCCAGGTTGAGATTCATTGGGAGAGTCCTTAGAAAATGTAGTTCATCAACAAAGGAGGTGGCTTATAAAACACTCGTTCGACTTATACATGTGTATTGCTCATCAGTGTGGGATCCGTCCCAGGTCGGATTGACAGAGGAGATAGAGAAGATCCAAAGAAGAGCGGCGCGTTTCGTCACAGGGTTATTTGGTAAGCGTGATACCGTTACGGAGATGTTTAGCAAACTCAAGTGGCAGACTCTGCAAGTGAGGCGCTCTGCATCCCGGTGTAGCTTGCTGTCCAGGTTTCGAGAAGGTGCGTTTCTGGATGAGGTATCGAATATATTGCTTCCCACTACTTATACCTCCCGAGGAGATCACGAATGTAAAACTAGAGAGATTTCAGCGTGCATGGAGGCTTTCCGGCAGTCGTTCTTCCCACGAACCATACGCGACTGGAACAGGAAAGGGAGGTAATGACAGTGGCACTTAAAGTGCCCTCCGCCACACACCGTTGGGTGGCTTGCGGAGTATAAATGTAGATGTAGATGTTGTGAGTAGCATGGGGATCTGTCGCAGAGCAAGCATTGCTGCCCGTTGCGATCACACACCCTCCAGCGTATTAACGACCTGGTCAAAAAAATCTCATTTATGTTTGTCTTATTTCTTTGATTTACCTTCTGTATTATACTTTGGCAGTTATTTTCTATGTGCACACCGAGTTCCATCCATCTATGTTAGTTGGCAATCACACATCATGCGAAAGTTACTTTCGTTCTTAAGTTTTCCACACCAGTGTATTATAAATGCGTTTTTTAAGCGAACACAACCAGCAATTGGTGTTGTTTAGATGCACTGAATTGTCTACGTAACTAGCAATCAGCGAAACTTAAAATTATTTGAATCTTACTTCAATTCATAAAACACGATGTAATGACCGGCCGTTGTGACCGAGCGGTTCTAGGCGCTTCAGGTGACAGCATTGACTAATCCAGATGCAAGGTATCTTTATTTTTGTAGCGAACGGTAATACACAAACACAACTCTAAGTTTTTATTTGTCATTGATAATGGCAGAATCACCTTAACGCCGGCCGTGGTGGCCTTGCGGTTCTAGGCGCTACAGTCTGGAACCGCGAGACCGCTGCGGTCGTAGGTTCGAATCCTGCCTCGGGCATGGATGTGTGTGAAGTCCTTAGGTTAGTTAGGTTTAAGTAGTTCTAAGTTCCAAGGGACTGATGGCCTTAGAAGTTAAGTCCCATAGTGCTCAGAGCCATTTGAACCATTTTTGAATCATCTTAATGTTAAAATGCACTAGTGGATCAGCAACACTCTATAGTCAACGACCACAAATAGCGTATATCAACGGCCGTTATGGACTTCAGAAACTACTTATGGGACCACGCTATAAGTAAACTATAGAAGGAAACACAGGTAGACCTCAGACTGTACACGAAAGACGTGGGTTCGTTATCGTAGTGATCATTAATCAAGAGTAAGATCTTAGACCTGTTTCGTCGGTTTCTGTGTTCTCGCTTTTTCTCTCTCCTCAGACCTGTAGTATGTTGGCTGTAATGGTAATCTGTCTTTTTTCGCATGTCTCACAAGTATCAGTCACTGTTCCTGTATTTACGTTGAAGAGCCAAAGCAACTGGTACACCTGCCTCATATCGTGTAGGGCTCCCGCGAGCACGCAGAAATGCAGTAACAATACGTGGCATGGACTCAACCAATGTGTTGTAAAGTAGCGCTGGAGGCAACTGACACCATTAATCCTGTAAAGCTGCCCATAAGACCGTAAGAGTAAGAGAGGGTGGAGATCTCTTCTGAACAGTACGTTGCAAGGCATCCCAGATATGCTCAAGATGTTAATGTCTAGGGAGTTTGGTGGCCAGCGGAAGACTTTAAGCTCCAGAACAGTATTCCTGGAGCCACTCTGTAGCAATTCTGGACGTGTGGGATGTCGTATTGTCCGGCTGGAATTGCCCAAGTCCGTCGCAATGCACAATGGACATGAATGGATGCAGGTGAACAGACAGGATGCGTACGTACGTGACACCTGTCAGAGTCGTATCTAGACGTATCAGGGGTCCCATATCACTTCAGCAGCACAGGTTCCACACCATTACAGAGCCTCCACCAGCTTGAACAGTTTCCTGCTGACATGCATGGTCCATAGCTCATGAGGTTGTCTCCATACCCAAGCACGTACATCCACTCGATAAAATTTGAAACGAGACTCGCCCGGCCAGACATGTTTCCAGTCATCAACAGTCCAACGTCGTTGCTGACGAACCCAGGCGAAGCGTAAAGCTTTGTGTCGTTCAGTCATCAAGGCTACACGAGTGGGCTTCGGCTCCGAAAGCCCACATCGACGATGTTTCGTTGAATGGTTCACACGCTGACGGTTGTTGATGGCCCACCATTGAAGTCTACGGCAATTTGCTGAAGGGTTGCACTTTTATCAAGCTGAACGATTCTTTTCACTCTTCGTTGTTACCGTTTTTGGGGGATCTATTTGCTGCGATGTCGGAGATTTGATGTTTTACCGGATTCCTGATGTTTTACCGGATTCCTGATAATCGCGCTACACTTGTGAGTCCCATCGCTCGTGCGCCGACTATAACATCACTTTCAGACTCCCTTAAATCTTGATAACCTGATATTGTAGCAGCAGTAACCGATCTAACAATTGCACCATACACTTGTTGTTTGACTTTCATAGGCGTTGCCGACCAAAGCGACGCATTCTTCCTCTTTATGTATCTCTGTATTTGAATACGCATGCCTATACGAGTTTCTTTGGCGCTTCAGTGTAAGCGTCAGCTAAAAGCGAGAAGTCGCGTGGACAGTTTTGATGACGGTTGAGATTGTTAGGTCATTGATGCTGATTTTAGTAAAACACATGTTGACATCATTGACTAAGCCGGATGCAAGATATCTTTATTTTTGTAGTGAACAATAATTCACAAGCACTACTCAAAGTTTTTGTTAGTTATTTATAAAGGCAGAATCATCTTAACAACCTCCAACACTCGACAATCAACACTCACAAACTGCGTATTTCAACGGGCGTTGTGGACTTTAGAAACTGCTTATGGGTCCTCGCTATATGTAAACTAAAGAACGAAATATAGGTAGACCACACACTGAACACGAAAGACGTGGGTTCTCATCGTTGTCATGATTAATCAAGATTATGGTCTTAGATCTGTTTCGTAGAACGTAGTCTTCTCACTTTTTGTTTCTCCTCAGACCTGTAGTTGTTAGCTGCAATAGTGATCAGCTCTTTTTCGCATGTCTTACATGTGTCTGCCATTTTCTCTGTAATTATTTACTCTCTGTAGTTATTTATTATGTCATTAACTGCTGTTGTATGGAGTAATTCTCCGAAATTTTTACTACACCGTCGACCAAGTCTTGTTAAACTTTTAATTCTCGTTAAGAACTTCATTTCAGATGTTAGTGTTCGTTATTTCTTCTTTATTTCCACTGTTCGGTCTCACAGACTGACATCGTGTCGGTGCGGCTATTGTTGTGTATACCCTCATAATTGTTTGAGTGCTTGCCCGCAGTTGCCGATCCCAAGGCCGGAACACCATAACATATGTGGTGAGGGGGAGAGGGGAAGGAGAGAGTGGAATAAAGTTGTCGATGCGGTCTTCAGTTCAAAGACTACTTTGACGCAGCTCTCCATGCTTTTCTATCCTGTGCACACCTCTTCATCTCCGAGTAATTACTACAACCTACATCCTTCCGATCTGCTTACTGCATTCATCTCTTGCTCTCCCTCTACGATTTTTACCCTCCACGCTTCCTTCCAGTACTTAATTGGCGACCCCTTGATACATCAGAATGTGTCCTACCAATCCATCCCTTCTTCTAGTCAGGTTGTACCACAAATTCCTCTTCTCCACAACTCCATTACTAACATGATCTGCGTATCTAACCTTCAGCATTCTTATGTATCTCCACATTTCAATAGCTTCTATTCTCTTCTCGTCTAAACTGTTTATCGTCCGTGTTTCCCTTCCATACATGGCTCCGCTCCATACATACTTTCGCCGTGCGGGATTAGCCGAGCGGTCTAAGGGCGCTGCAGTCATGGACTGTGCGGCTGGTCCCGGCGGAGGTTCGAGGCCTCCCGCGGGCATGGCTGTGTGTGTTTGTCCTTAGGATAATTTAGGTTAAGTAGCGTGTAAGTGTGGTGTGCGTGCTGTAAGACCTTCAGTACACACACCATCAGATTATTTGACTTGTCGCTCTAACGAAGTAGGCTAGTGTCAGCAATATGTCTCGTGGTCTTATCGTGGCGTGTTTATCTTCTGCCGTTAGGTCAAACGATAGAAATGCCACTTGCACGCTTAGAGTAGCAGATTGACGGTGACGAACTTTAAACAGAACTTGATTAATTTTCACACACATTTATTAAAATAATAACAAGCATAAAAATTACTTAACTTGGTTCTGGATGCTATTTACAATCGACAATCTGAAGTTCCTTCGATATTGGTACGTTAATCTTATTCTCACAATATCTCTGATACTTGACAAAAGTGTCTATACATTTATCTTCATGGCTATGTACAGGAATATGGTAATCTTATTAGGCGCAGACTGAAACTTGACTATAGACTGGTACAGACTAATGCAGACTGGTACAGACTGATGCAGACTGGTACAGACTGGTGCAGACAAATGCAGACTGCCTAATCGGAGGTCTGTACACTCGTTATAATACCTCGCGCGTTCATGAATCACTGCGCGAGTGTGATGCGCCAGGAGAAAAGGTTCTACATTAGCAGGAATCTCACTGGCTGCGTTACATATTATACGCGGATCGGCGGAAGCAGAATTTGGTCTGTCTCTATGGCAGCGCCATCTCGTAGTGCAGAGATGGACGAGTGCTGCGCCTGCACTGTTGTTCTTAGCAGGGTGCGCTCTAGTGGGAAAGTTGTGTACGCGCTACCTACGCGGAACTATGTACACAACAGTAAGCTTAGGGACTGATGATCTCAGCAGTTATGTCCCATAAGATTTCACACGCATTTGAACAACATACATACTTTGAAAAAGGACTTCCTGACACTTAAAGCCATCCTCAATATTAACAAATTTCTCTTCTTCAGAAACGCTTTTCTTGCCGTTGCCAGTCTACATTTTACCCTCTCTGCTTCTTCCATTATCAGTTATTTTGCTTCCCAAATAGCAAAAACCCGCATCTCGTGGTCGTGCGGTAGCGTTCTCGCTTCCCACGCACGGGTTCCCGGGTTCGATTCCCGGCGGGGTCAGGGATTTTCTCCGCCTCGAGATGGCTGGGTGTTGTGTGCTGTCGTTAGGTTTAAGTAGTTCTAAGTTCTAGGGGACTTATGACTACAGCAGTTGAGTGCCATAGTGCTCAGAGCCATTTTTGAACCAATAGCAAAACGTATCTACTACATAAGTGTCTCACTTCGTAATCTAATTCCTTCAACATCACCTGATGCAATTCAACTACATTCCATTATCCTCGTTTTGCTTTTGTTATCTTATATCCTCCTTTCAAGACACTGTCCACTACGTTCAACTGCCCTTTGCTGTCTCTGACAGAATTACAATGCCATCGACAAAACTCATTGTTTTTATTTATTGACCCCATTCCTACGACTAGAGATGAAACAAGGCTAACAACTTTAAACGTAAGCTTATTGTCACAGAGACGGCAGCCCCACCAATACGCTATCACTGCCAAACGCCAGCGATGCTGTCTTGGAACTCCGTGACGTCTGGAAAACCATATAGAAGCCTTGTTTTAGAAAGAAATGCCCGGGGACTACCGGCTGTGAATAGAGACACTGATTTAATACCCGCCCTTCCTCAATCGTGGTGTGAGTAGATGAACTGACGATCTGTCCATGGGATTGGATCGTTAGGAATGGCAGCAGCCTTGAGATTACTGGAGTGAAGTAGGCTAATTTTCGGGTTCAATATTTGACGCGATCAAGCACCGAAATACACAATTACCACAATGACCTCCGACTCGTTGGCAGATACAACTAGATGTGCATTCGGCAGGCCACCTTAGAGTGTGTGGCGGAGGGTACTTTGTGTACCACTGTCAGTCAGTTCCTCTGTTCAGTAGAGAATGGTTCACGGGTAGAGCGTATGCTGATAAGCCCCCTGTGAACTCGAATCTCTCTAATTTTGTCTTCATGGTCTCTTCGCGAGACGTAGCTGGCAGGAAAGAGTGTATTTTTTGACTCTTCTAGGTACGTTTGTTCTCGGAACTTTGACAGTTAACCGTAGAGCAGCAGCTCTCCTAGGCATTCTACTGGACTGCCACTCCTGGAAAAAGGAATTTCGCGACGGAATGACCGAGCCACTGCCATGTGTTGTTTCCAGAGTGGAGTTATTTCGTAGGAGTACAAACAGCGAGCAACGAAACCTGTGTTCTACGAGTACAGCTGACGAAGACAGCAAGATAAGGTGAGGAAATATTGTGTAATAATGAAATAGCTGCAAACGCGAGAAACTGGAAACCATATATTAAAATAGCTCCAATACCTAGGTTCCAAACTAGCTCCACAGGGTGTTTGCCTTAGTTGTGAGGCAAATGCCGGAACTGATGAACCTTTTTCCGAAGTAAGAGTATTACCAAATGGAAATCTCTCCTCCCTACTCCCCGCTCCCTGTAATTCGACAGAGGAGAACGCGTAGAGCCTGCTTTGAGCTTATGCAAAAGGAAACAAAAGTCTAAAATGTGAGATCTGTTTCGCCCAAGCAACACCCATTGTAAGGGTGGATGTGTACAATAGTTCCCAAGCCACCTGCTTCCCAATATTTTTAGTACGTAATATTATTATTTATTCCTAATCTGCAAAAACAGTTCTGAGAAAATAAGTTTTGTCGAATGACAAACGGGTGTTATGCAGAGTGGTGACAAATTTCCTTCGGCAAACGACATCGAAAAAAGTTGCAAGGTCGTTGGAGCGAATGTACCGAGCACAGGGAAGGTACATTGATGAATACAACTTGTATTCCTTCCCTCCTTCTTCCTCAGATAACTTGAGGAATAGATAGGACTGAAGATATCTTATGATAAAACGATAACACGAAGATTCTGTAAACGAGATTTAGAAAAATCAAGCGAACAAACAAATTACAAAATCCTGGACAGTGGTTTAAACCAAAGGAAGAACATGGAAGATAGCTGTAACATCTAACGCAGGTCAGATTCAACAAGAAGGCAGTCTCCTCTGAAGTTAAGAGACAGCATTAACCACTGTAGCGAGACAAAAGCACTCTACAAGGCGCACATTTAGTATGAGGAGTAGTAACAATTTTGTATTTATCACATCGGGAATATCGGTCCTTGCATGACAGTGCACGGTAGCAGTACGTTCCAATAACACATAAGGGTCAAGTGTTTTGGATACTGCTTGGCCTAGTGACCATTTGAATACGTGTGGGAAGAACAGGCATACTGTCGCTGTCCTACAGTACAAGGTCAAAATTCAAACGTTATACACTTGATCCAGGGCAGGCATATTGAGCAAATCGGTTGGTTCTTATGAATTAAGTATGGTCTTGGGTGGACCACAGGCGACCTATGAAAGCACCATTTTTCTATAGACGGTTCCAGGACAACACAGAAAAGTTTGAAACGTCTCTGTGAAGTCGTTTCATAAGACGCTTATCGAATTCGGTACAACTTATTCACTTCACCACCTGATTTTAGCTCAATTCATGAACTCTTTCAGAAAGACTGAGCACTCAAGTAAGGCCTATTGAATATTATATGCGTGTTTTAATGTGGGGTTTCGGTTTTGTTTTGAGGGAAACGCTGAGTTGGTCATCGGCTGCTGGGAGCAGACGACGTTGCTTTTCGTTCGCAGGAGAGCACAGGATGACCAACTTAGGTTTCCAATACCTGAACAGAGAGGTTTACCCGTCTTAGTCGAAGGCTGTTTTTGTGTGTGAGGTTGGTGACGGAGGGCTACCCCTCTGGTAGCTTCCGCTGCGCGGGGAGCTGCGTAATCTCTTGAGAGGAAGGGGCACTCTTCGGTGAACGCTTGGTGAGTACGGATTGTAGCTCTTAAGGGGGGTTTCAGGTGATAGGAAGCGGGTTAAGTTAGGACTTCATCATATTTAACTGTTGAAATACTTAAGAACTTCAGCTTAACTGAAGTGTGCGAAGCGAGATATTTTTCCGAAAGTACATTAATTATATTGCTTTAAATAGGAGATTTTTGGGTGTTTGTGTTAAAAGTGTGGAAGCTGCTTTTGTCTTTGTGTGTCGATTTTGTGCCACGTGTTTGGTAATCAATGACCCTTCTGGTCCACCACGGCACCGCAATAGGCTTTATTTTAGCAGTTTGCTTGTTTAATGAGCTATAATTTTTGCAAGAATATCTGTTCTCTCGTGCGTTTTCTACAAAGCAGCACAGCAGTTTGATTCGGAATGCACCACGGGCTCTAGGTCGGCCGTTTGCAAGCAGCAGACGCAGTTAGTATGTTGAATAATTATCGCACAGCCTCGTACATTGGTTAAACCTCTGTCCATAATAGCGCATGCATAGAATCGTAATGCGAATCTCACTGAGATATTTTTATCGTATGAATTCAAAGGAGATTATAGTATCATTGTCTCCCACCCCCGTTTTCTGTGTTTCTTCTTGCTCTGGCTAAACTGTGCTCTGTTACAGTCTCGCGTAATTCTTACTTAAATATCTCTATTCAGGCACCAGTTACGTGTAGTTAGGATGTGCAACCAAATATTTAGGTACAATAAATAATCTACTTGAAAGATAAATTCTGTGGTGTTGATCTTACCCACTTACTCCGATCTCCAATCTTGAATTAATCCAGTCGCTTCATGCACGACCTGGAGTGCTGTTTATCTGGCTACTTAAATAAATTTGCATACTTGTAATTAAATTATTAAAGTAATTAAACTAATAATTTTCCAGCTCAGTCTTTTTCTAAATGGTTAAGGAAGGCTTGGGCTGGTGGCGACCCTGAATTTCTGAATTTTTATCATTATTTGTATGAGAGAAGCAGCTAGAAATGCGAGATAACGTATATGGCTCGATGAGAAATGTGGTAAAGATAGTAATACGTTACAAGTTCATGAGCTTTAGGTATGAAAAGAACGAGGTACGGCGATGTCCGTTTTTGTGCTTTACATTCATGACAAATCGTCGAAATTTTTATCATATGTTCTTAACATTGATCCAGAGGTTCAAAGTTACCGAGTTTGAGCCGCAATTGTTGATATAACTAACCATAGCAAATGGCTCAAATTTTAACTCTATATTTTTCAGATATTCATCTCGAAATGCCTTTTCCCGTTTTCGAAAATCTGTGTTCGTTATCAAGATACATCCGTAAAAGGATGATTTTTGGGATTTGTGGGGGTGGTAATGTCTATAATTTGCCGAAAATCATTTAGATTTTTATCACACGTTATTAAGATGATTTTCTCGCGGAACGTTGAAACTTTTTCTGATATCATCATTCGTTACTAAGTTTCAGAGTTTCAAAGTTACCATACTTATTCACGACTGTCTTGCTGTCTTGGTATAATGTGCAGTTCACACCTATACAAATATCCCCAAAGTGGTACTTCAGTGACAGAAATTGGGCTAAAAGGGCCTTAACATGCCTCAAAAGTACTTAAAGTGGCTGAAAAAATTATTAAAAACGAGAAAGGCTGCAAATTCATAAGGCATTCATAAGACATTCCTCAAATTGTGAGTTCCCCTACCACCTGGTGGCATGAACCTTGCACGACAGCCAATAACCCCACTATCTCCACACTGCAGAATATTTTCAATAAACGGACACTGGCCTCTAGATTCCTAGATGGGAAGTTACAGTGCTACAGCAATCGATGTGGCTGACTTCACATATGCATACCGCTCACCTGAAGCCACAAGAAGAAAAAGTCTGCAGACATTAAGTCATTAACGTGATATTTGTTGACAATATTAATCCATAGTCCTCATTAGTTATTTATCTCTGACAAAAATCCTATACAAATTTCTACGTTTGTCAGTAATTATCGTGCTTAGCACAAGTGTATGATATTACAATTTAAACGAAGAAAAGGAATGTTTATTTATTTGAATTAACCGGAGCGACACTCTATAATTTAAAAAAAATGCATCGACATTTCACAGTAGAAATATCATATAAAAGTGTGTTAATACATTAAACAACGATATAATTGGCTTAATAACTGATCCGCTATAGGCGAGGAAAACGATTCTTAAAATTACATCAACTGCCTTGAAGCAACCACACAACTACTTGAATGAATGAAATAGAGCAGCATGGACGAGGATGGTATTAACCGGAACGAAAATTCGTAATATAGAGGTATTACGAATGAACAGCCACAACTTAAAGTGCTTCCGGGAAAGACGAGGTACAGAGTCCGAGAGCATGTCGTCTGAACTAGGGAGGAAGAAGCTCGTGATAGAGTGAAGAAATTATGAAAATAGAAAGGCAAGATAAGAACAGAAAATGAATTGTTTTTGTGGCGCATGGGAGAAGGAATTGACGAAGAATAATAAATTTATTTGATTTTCGTCTGTTGTGCTTGTTCACCACGTTTACAAGCGTAATTTCCCAAATGGTTCTTTGATGCCGTGTTTGTATGTTTGGAACGATTCGATTTTGCTAGCCACGTCATATTTCGATTTTCTAAGCGTTATTTGTCTTACAGGAAACGCGATTGTTTATCAGTTGTCCCATTTAGTCCGCACGGGAGAGCGAGGTAATCAGTACGTTCGTAGTATTTTCAATATACAGATATTATGACTTCCTTACCGCTCTCAGTGAAGTGGTAAGGGCAAGCGGGAGGAGGACGAGAAGACTGCAAAAGACGAGTAGTTTCAAAATCTTGTCCATGCCCTTTCATGAGTTCTACATTGCCTCATTAAGCCAAGCAAGTTAAGCGCGTCGTGAAAAGAGTGTCCAGTGCACGCTGCGGGACATTATTCTTTTGCAATGTTTTGAAAACTTAAATTTCCGTTAGAAAACCTGCGAATGAGTGAAGACACGTGCATGTCGCTGCAGAGAAACTTTGTGAATTTTTTTTCATCGGCCACTGACTGAGAGGGTTTGCTACCGAAAGAGGAAGTGGGTAACCCAATTTACAGATGAGCCCGATAAGCACAACATAGGGTTGTTGTCAAGGAGGTTTATTTTTCCAAAGCAGTCAACACACGGTGTTTCTAAAAGTTGTCACTAGATAGACACTGGAGGTGAGATGGCAGCCAGATTGCTCAGTCGTTAATCTCTTTTATCAACAAGATGGGACACCAGGACCCAACAGAAGCAACAGCAATGGCATTCCGGTCTCAGCATTAAGATATGTATGTAATGTATGCAGATGGGTCCAGTTACGACCGAACTAGTGTCCAATTTCACTTTTGCCGGCTTTTTCAAAAATATTTTCTTTAAGCATCGGACTGCAAATAATATATTTCCAAGTCAAAGTTTGGGTTCCTTAAGGGTTCCGGTATAGAGAAATCTATTTACACATGCAGTGAGAACGTACTTACCGTATTTACGCGATTCTACTGCGTCATCGAATGTTAAACGCATCCCAATTTTAAAAATTAAAATAATCAGAAAGGAGTTTTTGGGCTTGTCATTGGTAGGCTAAATTTATTTTACACAACAATGGATGTATACATGAACTATCAAAACAATAGTTATTTTTAAGTGACCCATTGTTAAGTGCCGGCCGCGGAGGCCAAGCGGTTCTAGGCGCTTGAGTCCGGAACTGCGCGAGTGCTACGGTCGCAGGTTCGAATCCTGCCTCGGGCATGGATGTGTGTGATGTCCTTAGGTTAGTTAGGTTTAAGTAGTTCTAAGTTCTAGGGGACTGATGACTTCAGATGTTAAGTCCTATATGCTCAGAGCCATTTCAACCGTTGTTAAGTAACACAGGCATTAAGTCATTATTAAAAAGGAACGCCTAACTTCATTAGCTACTTGCTATGTAAACCAGGCTAAGCCATGTCTCCGCAATATCCTTTCTTTCAGGAGTGCTACTTCTGCAAGGTTCGCAGGAGAGCTTCTGTAAAGTTTGGAAGGTAGGAGACGAGGTACTGGCAGAAGTAAGGCTGTGAGTACCGGGCGTGAGTCGTGCTTGGGTAGCTCAGATGGTAGAGCACTTGCCCGCGAAAGGCAAAGGTCCCGATTTCGAGTCTCGGTCGGGCACACAGTTTTAATCTGCCAGGAAGTTTCATATCAGCGCACACTCCGCTGCAGAGTGAAAATCTCATTCTGGAAACATCCCCCAGGCTGTGGCTAAGCCATGTCTCCGCAATATCCTTTCTTTCAGGAGTGCTAGTTCTGCAAGGTTCGCAGGAGAGCTTCTGTAAAGTTTGGAAGGTAGGAGACGAGGTACTGGCAGAAGTAAAGCTGTGAGTACCGGGCGTGAGTCGTGCTTGGGTAGCTTAAATGGTAGAGCACTTGCCCGTGAAAGGCAAAGGTCCCGAGTTCGAGTCTCGGTCGGGCACACAGTTTTAATCTGCCAGGAAGTTTCATATCAGCGCATACTCCGCTGCAGAGTGAAAATCTCATTCTGGAAACTCGCAGTAAATTATAAGCGTTATTACGTCACTACGCCGTTACTGCGCTTGGCCTTCTGTGGTCGTCGCGAAAAACATGAGGTCACGTTACGGTAAACAAGTAGAGTGGTGATTAAGGAAAACACATCGCACTGTGAATGCTTCCACGACAGTTCGCGTCTACTACCAAGTGACTCGGCGTGTCGCCGTGGAATATCACGATGAAAATTGACGCTAATCCGACCGAAGTGCCCTCACCAACAGGTGTAATAGTACTGTGATCGAGTAGTACCATTACATTATCATTACTGCTATCCTCGAAGCAGTAAACATCAGAAACAGATTGATTTCCGCTTCCCCTTCGTTGTCGGTATCGTCCCAGAACCTATAGTCTTCACTGCCGTCCAGTGTATCTGAAATACAGCACTTTCTGAATGATTTTAAGATCATTGGTGATTCGATGCTTTTCTAGACAGTCCAAAGCCTGTGTGCAATAATGTATGGTACAGCACGTTTAATTTATTCTGTCGGATCCAGTTCACGGTTTGGTTCGCAAAACCATTTTTCGTACTGCTCTGAACGTAACCTCTAAATGGTTTATTTATACTAACATTCAGAGTTTGTAACACAGAACTCATTGCTGCAGGAATACCTGCGAGGTCACTGGATAGACTGTGAATCTTCTTTTTCATGTCGTTAGTGAGACGACCACGAATTGCATTAAAAGAAAGCAGTGATGGTTACTTGGCAAAGCCCACCAGGACGAAGGTTCCGTACATTTCGTAACCACTCAAGCATTAAAGTTTCTATCACCCATCCCTTCTCTAGATTTCGAACAATGACGTTATTAGGAACAGCGTTTCAATTTTAGCGGTCTTGAGGTTAGTTTTCCTCTTGAAGATTAGGAAAGGGGGATGTTTACCTCCGTCTGCTGTGTTTGCCAGCATTATAATTACACACTGTTTTTCACACCCTGATGTTTTGATGGTAACTTCTTTTGTCTCCTTCTCATCATCAGTGTAATTACATGGCATATATAAGCTAAACGGGAGTCTCGGCAGTGCTGCCTCTGCTATCAGTCCCATCGAAAAGTTCTTTTTTTTTCTGAAGTGTGATGGCATATCGCTGAAATCCTTGAAGGTTTTTCTCAAAATACTGTGAAAGATTTTGGCGTTCTGTTATGGCTTCGTTGAAGGAAGCCTGTCCGTTTCATAAACCGATCAACTCGTCCGTGACTAGCAGTAAATCTTGCCTGGTATATTAAGAACTACAACAACCTTTTTAGCTTTGTTTCTTGCGGTGATAGGTTGCTCACTCTTCCTCCTTTCGCGAACGGGTCGAAAACTTTTACTTCAGCGTCAGGGTGCCTTTCTTTCCGACGGGTAGTGAATTTCTTTCCAGTAGCGGTAGTTCCAAATAACGCCAATTTCTGTTCCTTCCACAAGCGTACGTTACTCTCAGCTACACTGAAATTTCGCCCCGCTCACCCGTTATATTTTACAGCAGACTGAAGCGCCTAGAACCGCACGGCCACACCGGCCGGCAGTTGATAATTACAACAACGCATTGTGATGTAGGGAACAATACCGGTGAACGGCATATTCAAGTTTGTACTTGAATGTAATGCGCCATCGAATCTTACGCGCACCCTAATTTTGAATACTGCATGTTGTGGATTGGCAAGAGAGCCAACCCGGTATGAGAGGAAGGCGAAAGGCACAAGTTTTAGCTCACGCAGGCAGGCGTGAGGTCTGGAACAGGTCAAGGAAATTAGACTAGCAAAAAAGGACGTAGCTGTGGAATACTTAACTGTAATCCATAAATGGTGAACATCGCTCTTGACGGTACATGTTTTACAGCATCAATAGTAACTGGTAATGGCGCCTTGCTAGGTCGTAGCAAATGACGTAGCTGAAGGCTATGCTAACTATCGTCTCGGCAAATGAGAGCGTATTTTGTCAGTGAACCATCGCTAGCAAAGTCGGCTGTACAACTGGGGCGAGTGCTAGGAAGTCTCTCTAGACCTGCCGTGTGGCGGCGCTCGGTCTGCAATCACTGATAGTGGCGACACGCGGGTCCGACGTATACCAACGGACCGCGGCCGATTTAAAGGGTACCACCTAGCAGGTGGGGTGTCTGGCGGTGACACCACACTGCATATGGTAAAAGAAAGGGTTCATTAGATTTGCATAAATACGGTAATTCATTACATAACAAATTAGAGGCTACTGGCGTTTTCTGTGACCTGTCAAAAACCTTTGACTGTGTGAACCATAGCATCCCTTAAGTAAATTAGAATATTATCGTGTGATTGGATGTGCTTTGAAATGGTTTGTTTTATCTAACTAACACGAAACAAAGGGTGGCGCTGCGAAATACCTGTGCAGTAAGCAGTCAGTGTTCATCTCATTAGCAATTAATTATATGTTGTGTTCCTCAAGGTTCCGTCTTGCGTCCGTTGCTTTTTCTTGTGTACATGAATGACCTCTCGTCCTTTACATTGCCAGATGCTAAGTTTGTTTTGTTTGGAGATGATACAAACATTGCAATAAGTAGCGCTTCAAGTACAGTTTCAGAAATGGCTATTAATCAAATGTTCACTGACATTAATAAATTCTTTAAAGTTAATTCACTGTCATTAAACTTTGAAAAGACCCACTGTATGCAGTTCAGAACCTGTAAGAGATTTCTTTACAGTATATGCATGACATGTGGAGACATGCAGACCGAAGATATTGACAACGTTAAATTTCTGGGATCACAACCCGATAGTAAATTCAATTGGGAAGGTCGCACCACAGAACTGCTGAAGTACCTAAACAAGTCTGTATTTGCAGTGAGAATGATGACAAATGTAGGAGATACAAATATAAAAAAGCTTGCATATTTTGATTACTTACATTCTATTAAGTTATACGGGGTCCTATTCTGGGGCAACTCGTCAAACTGAGTAAAAGTTTTTAGGGAGCAAAAGCGAAAAAAATGGTTCAAATGGCTCTGAGCAATATAGGACTTAACATCTGAGGTCATCAGTCCCCTATAACTTAGAACTACTTAAACCTAACTAATCTAAGGACATCACACACATCCATGCCCGAGGCAGGATTCGAACCTGCGATCGTAGCAGTCGCGCGGTTCCAGACTAAAGCGCCTAGAACCGCTCGGCCAACCAGCTGAATTTTTATACCATACTACTTCTGTGTATACAGTGTTACATTTTCATGTTGTTTACTCATTTCACTTCACTGTGGATGCAAAATTTGTTTTATGTCGGAATATGTCCTTTGTTAAATCTATATAACTTCGTACCAAACTACGCTTTAAACTACAGTACACTCTCAATTACAAAATCGAAATTAGTATAACATTACCAGTGTTGAGATAGCTGTGTGGGCACATTCCGAAAGCCAATAAATTAAAAAAAGGCAGGATGGAACACCAAAGCACTGGCACCTGCATGTGATAGCACTTCTTAACCATGAGCTGCCTCAACGATGGACCGCTCATAATGTGCGTACGGATTTCGCAATGCGGCAGTGGTTTCCAAATTCGTGTATTTCAAGTTCCTTTCTTTTTGTGGCATTTGTGAATGATTCGTCTGATGTTTTTCCATTTCCAACACGTTTTGAAGAACCGTGACGCCGTGTAGCAGCAGCAGACATCATGCGAAAGTGTGAGATGATGTTTGCCATTTGAATGGTGAAGGGTACATTAAATATTTGTGCAATGCCAATGAAACCTTTGATCCCAAACGTAATAATTGTAAAAGGACCCACAACCTCTTATGGGTTTGCATGTAAAAGATATACTCTCGTAAATTGAGATAATGGAAGCAAGACTAAAGAAAAATCAAGACACGTTCATAGGATTTGTCGACCTCGAGAAACCGTTCGAGAATGTAAAATGGTGCAAGATGTTCGATATTCTGAGAAAAATAGGGGCAAGCTATAGGGAAAGACGAGTTGTATACAATATGTACAAGAACCAAGAGGGAATAATAAGAGTGGACGATCAAGAACGAAATTCTCGGATTAAAAAGGGTGTAAAGAGAGGGATGTAGTGTTTCGCCCCTGCTGTTCGGAAGAAGAGGCAATGATGGAAATAAAAGAAAGGTCCAGAAGTAGAATTAAAATTCGAGGTGAAAGGGTATCAATGATAGGATTCGCTGATGAAATCGCTCTCCTGAGTGAAAGTGTAAAGAATTACATGATTGCTGAGTGGAATGCACAGTCTAATGTGTATAGAATATGGATTGAGACTAAATCGAAGAAAGACGAAAGCAATGAGAAGTAGCAGAAATGAGAACACTAAGAAATTTAACATCAGGCTTGATGGCCACGAAGTAGGTGAAGTTATGGAATTATGCTACCTAGGCAGCAAAGTAACTAATGACGGACGGAGCAAGGAGGACATCAAAAGCGGACTAGTGCTTGCAAAAAGGGCATTCATAACCAATAGAACTCTACTACTGTCAAATATAGGCCTTGACCAGAGGAAGAAATTTCTGATAATATACGTTTGGAGTACGGCATTGTATGGCTGTGGAACATAGACTGTGGGAAAACCGGAACAGAAGAGAATAGATGCATTTGAGATGTGGTGCTACAAACGAATGTTGATAATTAGCTGGACTGATAAGGTAAGCAATGAGGAGGCTCTGCGCAGAATCGGAGATGAAAGGAATATGTGGGAAACACTGACAAGGAGAAGGGACAGGATAACAGGACATCTGTTAAGACATCAGTAACTGACTTCCATGGTACTAAAGGGAGCTGTAGAGGGCAAAAACTGTAGAGGAAGACAGAGACTAGAATACATCCAGCAGGTAATCGAGGACGTAGGTTGCAAGTGCTACTCTGTGATGAAGACGTTGGCATAGGAGAGAAATTCGCGGCGGGCAGCATCAATCCAGTCAGAAGACTGATGACTCAAATAAAGAAAAGAACATCAGACTGTTCGTTCGAAAATACAAACTTTGTAGTCCTATGTATAATTTAAAATTCACGGCGAGTTCCTGTCTTCATTCTTAGAGTTGATGTGCTCGTGTGCGATCGGATGAATTTTTTTAAACACTCTGTATTTTATCTATTACCTGTCTCTTTCCTTCTCTGAATGATACACAATCCATTCACATAAATGTGACCACCAACTATGTTCGACGTCAATCAGAGATGGCAAGTCAGGTGGATGCACTACCAGTGGAGGGTATGAGAAGCATGTGGTGGGAATGCGGACATGTCCCAAAGAACAGATACCATCTTCATATAGTTACGGCTAATCGACCATTGACCTTCTTCTGTACGGATGCACACGCATTACCCGAACTCTTACGGGACTCGGTAAGATTGTCTGCCGTATGACACTACGAATGTAGTGTGTGGACAGTCGCACCGTCTTCTGTGCCCTCGGTGGCTCAGATGGATCACTCCACTATGTTTAGGCTCCGCAACAGTGGACACTGATGAACATCGTTTAGCATGTAGTGGGACGGCTCCAGTGTGGCACTTGGCACAACAGATATTGGCGTTCCTGTTACGCTCCGCCCCTCACATAATTTCATCAGACACACTTTTGTTCCCCCAAGAATCTTATTTTCTGGTCCAAAAAACCAATGCAGTGACATGGGTACGGGGAATGGTGGTGGACTACGTGTATAACGAATCGGAAAAGGACAAAACTGATTTTTGGCATTTTCTCCTGGATGGACACACGAAGCTGCAACAGCATAAGAAATATGGGCAAGACTTCGCTACTTACTTGCGACTTACATTTACCGACCCGCCGGCCAGATGGGGTGTGACGGGTGAGAGATGAGATAGACGAAGAAGCCGAGATAGACATCGATCACACTTACGGACCCTTAGTTAATTTCGAGAAGACGACCCAGTCTTACACCAACGTCTGGAGAACGAGTCGATAGATGGCTCTCTTGCTCTATCGAACGTCGGTTCGTGAGCAGGTGTCGCCCCCGACACGAATTTCATTTCATTGCTACAGGAGCATGTTTCTCTTACATTTGTACTATCCCCAATGCCTTCAGGTCTTTCATTTGGACATTTTCAGTTTTATTCATTTCCTTAATTACTTAATTTTCTAATTAGGCACTATTTGTCAACATATGGACAGTATAGACACTATTTATGCGGTAGTACAACAAAATGTATGTCAGCAAAGGTGGTAAGCCTGACATTGGAAATTAAAAATAAATTAAAAAATAAAAAAATTAAAAAAATTAAAAAATTAAAAAAATTTTAAAAGTGGGGGAAGAAAGATGGATAGAGCGTCTGCAAAAAAAACAATAAAAAAATAAAAAAACAAAAAAAGATGGATAGAGCGTCTGCCATGTAAGCAGGAGGTCAATAAAAAAAAAAGATGGATAGAGCGTCTACCATGTAAGCAGGAGATAGCGGTTTCGAGTCCCGGTCGGGGCACATATTTTCAACTGTCCCCGTTGATGTGTATCAACGCGTGTCGGCAGCTTAGGGTCTTGATTTAACTATCATTTCTTTGTAGAGAGCTGCACGGTCACCGATGGTATCTGTTCTTTCGCACATGTATCATTTGTATTTCGGATAGAAAGTTCAAATTACAGTACTTGATTACATCAATTAAATGATACAACTATACCAAGTTTCAAGACTTTAATTTAAATAACAATCAATACTAGCACTCCTAAAGAATTAGTTCAGAGGTCACGTTCTACAGGCAGTTCCGTTCTAAAAATTCTAGCCGGCAAAGATTAAATGCAGTCGAAACTTTTTCAAGCCAGAGAGGCAGTAAAGTGATATACTTCGCGCCGTTCTATCAATGTGTCCGCATCAATCAAACGCCGGCATACGCTGTCTCGGATGACGTCACACCCAGGCAGCTACCAAACTGTTGTAAGTAAAAGTAGGAAGTGACCTGTACACCTTCTTGGATCGCTTTGACTTCGCGGAAGTAAATGTTCGTTTGCTGCCCGTAATGTTGACAAAACCGTGTGACAAGTGGTGAGATTACTTCACACTTATGTGGCGGCCGGCCGCTGTGTCCGAGCGGTTCTAGGCGCTCAGTCCGGAACCGCGCGACTGCTACGGTCGCAGGTTCGAATCCTGCCTCGGGCATGGATGTGTGCGATGTCCTTAGGTTAGTTAGGTTTAAGTAGTTCTAAGTTCTAGGGGACTGATGACCAGAGATGTTAAGTCCCATAGTGCTCAGAGCCACTTATGTGGCGGGCAATTAACTTTGATGAAGTCAGGGCGATAGACCATTTTAGTTGGAACTCACCAAAGAGGTCGCCTCTGAACTAACAATGCTGCTGTTTACGACAGGGACATTATTATTATAATTATGAATAGTATTATGTTTGTTCATGTGAACTTTTAATGAACATACACTGAAGCGCCAAAGCGACTGGTATAGGCATGCGTGTTCAAATAGAGAGATATGTAAACAGGCAGAATACGGCTGTGTGGTCGACAACGCCTATATAAGACAACAAGTGTCTGCCACCGTTGTTAGATCGGTTGGTGCTGGCAGGTTATGAAGATATAAGTGAGTCTGAACACGGTGTTACAGTCCACGCACGAGCGATGGGACACAGCATCTTCGAGTTAACGATGAAGTGGGGATTTTCCCGTACGACCATTTCACGTGTGTACCGTGAATATCAGGAATCCGGTAAAACATCAAATCTTCGTCATCGCTGCGGCCGGAAGAAGATCCTGCAAGGACGGGACCAACGACGACTGAAGCGAATCGTTCAAAGTGACAGAAGTGGAACTCTTTCGAAAAACGCTGGGCCATCAACAAGTGTGATCGTGCGAACTACTCAACAAAACATCATCGAAATGGTCTTTCGGAGCCGAAGGCACACTCGTGTACCCTTGATGACTGCACGACACAAAGCTTTAGATCACGCCTTGCCCCATCAACACCAAAATTGGACTGTTGATGACTGGAAACATGTTGCTTGGTCGGATGAGTCTTGTTTCAAATTGCAATTCAGCAAATGGACGTGTACGAGTATGGAGACAACAGCATTCCCATGGCCTCTGCATGTCAGCACGCTAGTGTTCAAGCTGGTGGAGGCGCTGTAATGGTGTTGGGCCTGTGCAGTTGAAGTGATATGGGACCCCTGATACGTCTAGATACAGCTCTGACAGGTGACACGTACGAAAGCATCTGGTCTGATTACCTGCTTCCATTCATGTCCACTGTGCATTGCGACGGACTTGGGCGATCCCAGCAGGGCAATGCGACACTCCACACGTCCAGGAATCTATAGAGTGGCTCCAGGAACACTGTTCTGAGCTTAAAGTCTTGCGCTGGCCACCAAACTCCCCAGACGTGAACATTATTGAGCATGTCTGGGATGCCTTGCAAAGTGCTGTTCAGAAGAGATCTCCACCCCGTCGTACTCTTACGGATTTATGGACAGTCCTGCAGTATTCTTGGTGTCAATTTCCTCGAGCACTGCATCAGACATCAGTCGAGTCCATGCCACGTTGTGTTGCGACACTTCTGCGATATAAGGCAGGTATACCAGTTTCTTCTCTAATAGAGAAAGCTTTTGACAATGTCAACTGGAATACTCTCTTTCAAATTCTGAAGGTGGCAGGGGTAAAATACAGGGAGCGAAAGGCTATTTACAGTTTGTACAGAAACCAGATGGCAGTTATAAGAGTCGAGGGGCATGAAAGGGAAGCAGTGGTTGGGAAAGGAGTAAGACAGGGTTGTAGCCTCTCCCCTATGTTATTCAATCTGTATATTGAGCAAGCAATAAAGGAAACAAAAGAAAAATTCGGAGTAGGTATTAAAATTCATGGAGAAGAAGTAAAAACTTTGAGGTTCGCCGATGACATTGTAATTCTGTCAGAGACAGCAAAGGACTTGGAAGAGCAGTTGAACGGAATGGACAGTGTCTTGAAAGGAGGATATAAGATGAACATCAACAAAAGCAAAACGAGGATAATGGAATGTAGTCAAATTAAGTCGGGTGATGCTGAGGGAATTAGATTAGGAAATGAGACACTTAAAGTAGTAAAGGAGTTTTGCTATTTAGGGAGTAAAATAACCGACGATGGTCGAAGTAGAGAGGATATAAAATGTAGACTGGCAATGGCAAGGAAAGCGTTTCTCAAGAAGAGGAATTTGTTAACATCGAGTATAGATTTAAGTGTCAGGAAGTCGTTTCTGAAAGTATTGGTATGGAGTGTAGCCATGTATGGAAGTGAAACATGGGCGATAACTAGTTTGGACAAGAAGAGAATAGAAGCTTTCGAAATGTGGTGCTACAGAAGAATGCTGAAGATAAGGTGGGTAGATCACGTAACTAATGAGGAGGTATTGAATAGGATTGGGGAGAAGAGAAGTTTGTGGCACAACTTGACTAGAAGAAGGGATCGGTTGGTAGGACATGTTTTGAGGCATCAAGGGATCACAAATTTAGCATTGAAGGGCAGTGTGGAGGGTAAAAATCGTAGAGGGAGACCAAGAGATGAATACACTAAGCAGATTCAGAAGGATGTATGTTGCAGTAGATACTGGGAGATGAAGAAGCTTGCACAGGATAGAGTAGCATGGAGAGCTGCATCAAACCAGTCTCAGGACTGAAGACCACAACAACAACAACCAGTTTCTTTGGCTCTTCAGTGTGTTAATCGGTTAGAGATAAAAACTTTCATTTATAGTCATAGTTCCCGATATCGCTGAGTAAACAGCATTACCTTTCAGTGAGCACAAAAAAATGTGGACTTGCAGACAGGAAACTATCGTCAGCATGTTCTCCATCGCTTTCTGGCTGAGCGCAAAAATAGTTTTCAGGCTCTTGCAAACACTGTGACGAATAGTGTTGGCTGAAATCCGCCCGGTGCCCCACAGGTGTTGTGCTGTGCTCCTGGGACATTTCGCGGTGAAGGGCACTCCTCTGCACCGCGCGCACCTCCTGTCTGCTCGGAACAGGTGACCACCTTCAGCGGCAGCGGCTGGTCGGCAATCACCGGCAGTCTGGCCTGTATTAAGTCGTGTGAAGTTAGCACCCCTTTTTCG
Source organism: Schistocerca cancellata (assembly GCF_023864275.1). NCBI lineage: Eukaryota > Metazoa > Arthropoda > Insecta > Orthoptera > Acrididae > Schistocerca > Schistocerca cancellata. Next base: position 910,399,850 of record NC_064628.1, read on the forward strand.
AGAAATATACATTTTTTCACAGTTCTTGTTAGATGTGCCATAGTTCTAGAGTTCTTTGCACAAAATGTCAATAGTTCTGCAAAATGTAACGAAGAAAACAACAATACTCGAAAAAATTTTCGTATCGAAAACATTCTTTGGCAATTTCCGCAAAATGTAAATAAGTACAAGAGTTCTGAGCACAGTTCTGAACAGAGCTCCAAGAGTTCTTTCGAAAATCCGAGTAACATTTTTTTGTGCAGCTAATAGTTTACGAGATAATTGCAATTTAAGGAGAAAATCTTTTCACTTACTGTGAAGTTGGCACCCTTTTTTTCAGAAATGTATACTTTTTTCAGAGTTCTTGAGAGATATGCCATAGTTCTAGAAGATTGCGGACACATTGATAGAACGGCGCGAAGTATATCACTTTACTGCCTCTCTGGCTAGAAAATTGACAAAAAAAGTTTTCGATACGAAAATTTTTTCGAATATTGTTGTTTTCTTCGCTAAATTCTGCAGAACTATTGAAATTTTGTACAAAGAACTCTAGAACTATGCCATATCTATCAAGAACTCTGAAAAAAATATATATTTCTGAAAAAAAGTGTGCCAACTTCACAGTAAGTGAAAAGATTTTCTCATTAAAATGCAATTATCTCGTAAACTATTAGCTGCACAAAAAAATGTTACTAGGATTTTCGAAAGAACTCTTGGAGCTCTGTTCAGAACTGTGCTCAGAACTCTTGTACTTATTTACAGTTTGCGGAAATTGACAAAGAACATTTTCGATACGAAAATTTTTTCGGGTATTGTTGTTTTCGTCGCTAAATTCTGCAGAACTGTTGAAATTTTGTACAAAGAACTCTAGAACTATGGTAAATCTATCAAGAACTGTGAAAAAAATGTATATTTCTCGAAAAAGGGGTGCTAACTTCACACGACTCCTGTATTAGGACGACGGTGCGGGGAGCGGCGAATACCGCACGCCACGCGGCGGCGGGTCGTCGACGTGCGCGCCTCCTGCGCCCGCGCGGCATTATGCAGATGTGCGGCGCTAAGCGGTCCGCTGCCGGCCACGCCGGAGTCTAGGGGATTAACGGGACGGCGCGGCCCTCCGTTAGGCGAGAGAGCGATCGCCGGTCAGCGGTGCACCAGCGTGCGGCGCTGCACGTCCTGAACGTGTTGCACGCCTCTCGGTGGGTCTCAGACGTAGCTGCCGCGCGTCCACACACAACTGCTGCTGCAGTGCAATAACATCGTGTTGAGGAGGCCATATTTAGCCTTACACTCACAGCTTGCTCCTGGTCCAGAGACACGAAGTCGTGTGGTGGCGCTACGGGCTTCACTAGCCTTGATTAACGCATTCGCATTTGCTGTTACACATTCTTTCCTATCGCTAATGACGTTTAGATCATCTGCATACTCTAATATCTTAATATTTCCATTTAACACCACACCCTCTCAATTATCTGCTGCCATTCGTAGAATATATTCTAGTCTGCAGGGATTGTGTTTGCTAGCGGTAGTTTGTTCTTGTACCGTCTAGTAAGGTCGGTCATCCGAAGACCAGTATCAGTTGCAAAGCGATTTAGAAAATATTGCTGTATGGTGTGGCAGGTGGCAGTTGACGCTAAATAACGAAAAGCGTGAGGTGATCCACACGAGTTCCAAAAGAAATCCGTTGGAATTCGATTACTCGATAAATAGTACAATTCTCAAGGCTGTCAATTCAACTAAGTACCTGGGTGTTAAATTTACGAACAACTTCAGTTGGAAAGGCCACATAGATAATATTGTGGGGAAGGCGAGCCAAAGGTTGCGTTTCATTGGCAGGACACTTAGAAGATGCAACAAGTCCACTAAAGAGACAGCTTACACTACACTCGTTCGTCCTCTGTTAGAATATTGCTGCGCGGTGTGGGATCCTTACCAGGTGGGATTGACGGAGGACATCGAAAGGGTGCAGAAAAGGGCAGCTCGTTTTGTATTATCACGTAGTAGGGGAGAGAGTGTGGCAGATATGATACACGAATTGGGATGGAAGTCATTACAGCAAAGACGTTTTTCGTCGCGGCGAGATCTGTTTACGAAATTTCAGTCACCAACTATCTGTTCTGAATGCGAAAATATTTTGTTGAGCCCAACCTACATAGGTAGGAATGATCATCAAAATAAAATAAGAGAAATCAGAGCTCGAAGAGAAAGGTTTAGGTGTTCGTTTTCCCGCGCACTGTTCGGGAGTGGAATGGTAGAGAGATAGTATGATTGTGGTTCCGCGAACCCTCTGCCAAGCACTTAAATTTGAATTGCAGAGTAGTCATGTAGTTGATAGCAAATTTAAATGAACAGCGTGCACCTGTGAACTTTTGTTTCGTACTCGTTAAATGTGCTGCTCGAACTGTTTTAATGTTTAAAACAGCTTCCCAAGGTGACGCTTTGAGAAAAACTCAAGTGCACGAGTGGTTTGCTCGTTCTGAAAATGGCGACACGTCGAATGATGGCAAACCTCGTTACGGACGTCCATCAACTGCCCTAATCGACAAAAAAATTGAAAAAATTCGGGAGCTTGTGCTCACAGACAGTCGACAGACAGATGATCAGCTGTCAGAGATGAGTGCATTATCTTGGAGCGAGTTTTAGCGGAAGATTTGGGAATGACAATGGCTGCTGCCCAAGTACGTTCCTCGGGTTCTGACTGACAATCAAAAGGAACGTTGAGCTGAAAAATGTCGCGCTTTGAAACAACAGCTTGAAACTGATCCAGATTTTCTGTCACTCATGGTGCTATGGTTATGACCCAGAAACAAAGCAACAGTCAAGCCAATGGAAGATGTTATCGTCACTCCGTCAAAAAATGCGTCAAGTCAAATCAAGCATCAAAACGATGCTTATATGCTGTTTGATGCCAAGAGCATAGTTCATTCAGATTTTGTTCCCAAAGGTCACAATGCCAGTCAGTTCTTTTATTTGGAACTTTTCAGAAGGTTGTTCAACAGTGTTCGCCAAAAAATAAACCCAATCTGTGCACACAGGGGACTGGATATTCCACCACAACAACGCACCTGCACTCGCAGCCATCTGTGGTAGACAGTTTTTGGCTAAAAACGGCATGGTTCCACTGCCCTGCAGACATTACTCCCCTGACTTGCCTCCGTGCGTCTTTTTCTTGTTTCCATGCATGAAAGCACACTGTTTTGACAACATTGAAGAAGTCAAGAAAAAACGAGGGAGAAGGTGTCAGCCTTTTATAACGATGACTACAAAGAATGTTTCGAACAGTGGGAGCGCCGGTGGGACAAATGTATTAGTTGTAATGGAGAGTATTTTGAAGGGGATAAGGTTGTCTTGTAAACAATTTGAAAATATATAGGTTTTAAAAAATCATTCCGGTTTTTTTAGCACTCCGTCGTACACAGGGTCAATCACCTAAAACTTGCATCATGAATAATGCGGAAATGAAAAGTGCTATTGTAGTGCGGTTTTCACAGAATGAGTTGGTAGACAGAGTCACGTCTTGTTAGCAAATCAATAGATTATAATAAAATACTAAGAAAGCGTATATTTTGTGCAATAAGACACTTTTTTATTGACATTAACAGGGTAACTTAGAATGTCAGTGACGTTTGTTGCACGATTCTAGAGCGAGTCGTTTACGAGATATCGGATTTTGAAAAGTTCCCCCACAGATACTTGTACAACATCCCTGTGGTAGCGCTCACTAAAAGAGTAACACGCGTTCATACATTAGTTATGTGTATTCTGACAGTAAGAGACAATAGACCAATACAGGTTGTGTTCAAAATGACCACTGGCAGAGGAAATGGCCTCTTCCATTCTGGCAGGGAACGACTGCTACACACGTGCTAGCGTTTCAGTGGAGATATGCAAGCAGGATGAAGTAATAGACCGTTGCGTATGTCCTTGTGGACAGCATCTTTCAGCTTTCCCCACAGAAAACTTCTACAGGCGTCACGTTCGGGGAACAAGCCAGCCAAGGTACAGGTCCTCTAGGTGCAGCCCAACGACTGGGAAGAAAATTGTAAAGACACACTGTAGTACTTCGCAAACTATGGGCTGGACAGATTGTCAACAGACCGATAGTTCATGTTTCGCAGATTTACCTGGTCGTGATTGGTAAATACGGCTTCATTTCTAGACACGATACATGATAGATTTAGAGTATCCTGTCTAAATCCCCTCGTATATAACTTAACGCAGTTCTCTTGATGAAGAGAGATGTGACAGAGATGGAACGTCGATGGAGAATGAGTAGGACTTTGAAACTTGAAACTTCCTGGCAGATTAAAACTGTGTGCCGGCCCGAGACTCCAACTCGGGACCTTTGCCTTTCGCGGGCAAGTGCTCTACCAACTGAGCTACCCAAGCACGACTCACGCCGCGTCCTCACAGCTTTACTTCCTCCAGTACCTCGTCTCCGAACTTCCAAACTTTACAGAACCTCTCCTGCGAAACGTGCAGAACTAGCACTCCTGAAACAGAGGATATTGCGGAGACATGGCTTAGCCACAGCCTGGGGGATGCTTCCAGAATGAGATTTTCACTCTGCAGCGGAGTGTGCGCAGATATGAAACTTCCTGGCAGATTAAAACTGTGTGCCGGCCCGAGACTCCAACTCGGGACCTTTGCCTTTCGCGGGCAAGTGCTCTACCAACTGAGCTACCCAAGCACGACTCACGCCGCGTCCTCACAGCTTTACTTCCGCCAGTACCTCGTCTCCGAACTTCCAAACTTTACAGAACCTCTACTGCGAAACGTGCAGAACTAGCACTCCTGAAACAGAGGATATTGCAGAGACATGGCTTAGCCACAGCCTGGGGGATGCTTCCAGAATGAGATTTTCACTCTGCAGCGGAGTGTGCGCAGATATGAAACTTCCTGGCAGATTAAAACTGTGTGCCGGACCGAGACCCGAACTCGGGACCTTTGCCTCTCGCCGGCAAGTGCTCTACCAACTGAGCTACCCAAGCACGACTCACCCCCCGTCCTCACAGCTTTACTTCCGCCAGTACCTCCTCTCCTACCTTCCAAACTTTACAGAAGCTTTGTTTGCTTGCCTGACTCATGCCACTTCCTGGTGCAGTAGCGCGGAAGCTAACGGCGCGGATCAGTTGCAACAGCAGGAAGAACGTTAATTTCTTCTGCTTCTGTCGCAACTTGTTTCCTTCTTATGCAATAAAAACCTGGAGGGAACAATGGCGAGAGGTGTGCCCTGAGCATTGTCAAGCGCCTTCCGCCTGCATCACTCACAGACCACGTAGATACGAACTACCACTACAGTATGGTCATCCCTTAACAGAATACGGATAAATCACGGAAGATGTGTAGATACTCTTTACAAATGGGGAAAACACCAACTCCCAACTGAGACTACGGAGCCAACAGACAGACCATCCGCCACATCGTCCAAGAGTGCGACAGAAGAGCATACAGTCGCAAGTTCAGTGAGTTTGTGATGGCAACAGACGCCGCAAAAGGCTTTATATATAATCTTGATGTTTCTATTTAATTGTATTGACCATATATAATCTTGATGTCTCTATTTAATTTTATTGCCAATTATCTGTATGTTCTATTGTGTTTTGTATGTAAATCTTTGTCTAAACAGTTGTAAGAAACGTAAAATAATGTGCACTGCCATATGCCAAATAAATAAATGAATCCTTCTGTTCCGTTGTCTAGCTGTTACACTATCACTTCACGTAAGTGGTTGAAGAGGTTAATAGATAACTGCCGAGAAGGTTGTCGCCTGTTGGAATATATTGCCTCATACACCGTACAAGAACATACTGCATTCTTTCTACACTCTCCACACAGCATGAGCATTTCGGCTTTTTCCGCACTGGTGCCTCGCTGGGTAGCCGTGCTATCTAGGGCGTCTTGTCACGGTCCGCGCTGTTTCCCCCGTCGGAGGTTCGAGTCCTCCCTCGGGCATGGGTGTGTGTGTTGTCCTTAGCATAAGTTAGTTTAAATTAGATTAAGTAGTGCGTAAGCTTAAGGTCCGATGACCTCAGCAGTTTGGTCTCGTAAGACCTTACCGCAAATTTCCAATTTTTCTCCGCATCGATAAATCCTATCGTCCACTCACGACCTACTGCTTAAACTGTCACACAGTAACTGACTGGCAAGTCACATTGCGTTCAAGGACTACTCAAGCGCATTATAAACAAGCATAACAACATCGTACGTCGCAACGACGCAAGTCGAATGGACACACAAGCATCGGTGTGAAAACTTTTCAAACTACGATATCTCGTAAAAGAATCGCACTAGAATCGTGTAGACACCACTGACATTCGGATTGACTCCACTTTTAGTGCTACGGTCACAGGTTCGAATCCTGCCTGGGGCATGGATGTGTGTGATGTCCTTAGGCTAGTTAGGTTAAAGTAGTTCTAAGTTCTAGGGGACTGATGAGCTCAGATGTTAAGTCCCATTGTGCTCAGAGCCATTTGAAACCACCTTTAGTTTGTTTACGTCAATAGCCATTGTTCCATTTCAAAAAGTGTATGTCTGCACAAAAGATACTTTTTGTAAGTAGTATTACGAATACAGTCTCTATATTGGCTAACAATACGATAGATATCCTGACTACCAGTCCATTCTGTGAAAACCACAGATCAATAGCACATTCCATTTCCACGGTATTTGCGGTGAAAGTTTTAGGAAATTCATCCACGTAAATGCGTAGCAGAGACGAATGGGGAATCATTCTAGACACGATACCGGCTGCACACAGAAAAAAAACCACTGAAGTGAGCGACTTCGAGAGAGATCACGTTCTTATGGACCAGCACCTAGGGAACGAACGTCTCGGAAACACGGAATCTGGCCGACTGTTCGCGTCCTAACGTTGTGAGCGTCTATGGAAAGCACGTGGTGGGCAATGAAACTCCAGATAGGCGGCAAAGTGTTGAACGTCCAAGCCTCACCACAGAACATGAAGGTAGGAGGCCTGCTCGCTCTGTAAAGCGAAACTGCAGAGTACAAGGCCGGTGCAGGCACCAGTGTTTCGGAACACACCGTTAAGTTCACGTTGTTCGTGGGTCTCCACAGTATAAGACCCCTAACTCTTCCCGATCTGACCCAACGACATCATCAGTTCAGATTGCAGTAGGCACAGGATCATGGAGACTAGAAAGTAGAGCAGTAGAAACGAGGCGTTTGTTTGGATACATCACGTTTCTCGTTACACCAGGTCGATGGTCGTGTCTGAATACATCGTCATTAAAGCTAAGCGCTGTTCGAAACATGCACAGCACAATAGACGCGTGCCGATGGGAGCTGTGTTATGCTATGGGGTACATTCACGTGGTTTTCCATGGGACCTATGATAATTATAGAAGCCACGCACTTCTTCCAACCACCTGTATCCCTTCTTGTATGCTGTCTTGCCCGATGGTGATGACAACCCACGGGAGGACAACTGTACGTGTGAAAGGTCAGGATCGTGTTACAGTAGTCTGAGGAACATGATAGTGATTTGCAGTTGATTTGTCCGCAGCTCGTGGTCGTGCGGTAGCGTTCTCGCTTCCCACGCCCGGGTCCCCGGGTTCGATACCCGGCGGGGTCAGGGATTTTCTCTGCCTCGTGATGACTGGGTGTTGTGTGATGTCCTTAGGTTAGTTAGGTTTCAGTAGTTCTAAGTTCTAGGGTGCTACAGAAGAATGCTGAGGATAAAGTGGGTAGATCACGTAACTAATGAGGAGGTATTGAATAGGATTGGGGAGAAGAGAAGTTTGTGGCACAACTTGACTAGAAGAAGGGATCGGTTGGTAGGACATGTTTTGAGGCATCAAGGGATCACAAATTTAGCATTGGAGGGCAGTGTGGAGGGTAAAAATCGTAGAGGGAGACCAAGAGATGAATACACTAAGCAGATTCAGAAGGATGTAGGTTGCAGTAGATACTGGGAGGTGAAGAGGCTTGCACAGGATAGAGTAGCATGGAGAGCTGCATCAAACCAGTCTCAGGACTGAAGACCACAACAACAAACAAAGTTCTTGGGGACCGATGACCATAGATGTTAAGTCCCATAGTGCTCAGAGCCATTTGAACCATTTTTTTTGGAGTTGATTTCCTGGCCAACAAATTCACCTGATGTGAACTCGATGTAACACTATCAGGACCAGCTCCGTGACCATATCACCAGCATCTTATGAGAATTGCATAAGTTGTGGGTAGGTATCTGGTGCCACATATACACAATGCGTATCGGTGCCAAAATGTGGCTTGTGTAAAAGGAGTTAACAACGAGAGGCAAAAAAAAATACTTCAGGTTCTGACATGACAAGTTTGACTACTCCCTTGCAATTGTTAAAGCCTCTGCATTCTTCAATGAACGCATTCCTTGTGGCATCGTACATTGGTAAATTGAGACATTGGATCAACATCGTATAAGAGTTACTAAGAAATATGAATGAGTTCGGAAAGGAAATCGTTATGGATTCTCACGAGTACGAGGATCCCGTTTCTACCTTCTTCTGCTCCCCGCGTATTAGGTATTTGCACGCGAAAATACCATTTTGTTCATGGTATTTTCAGATTTATTCGAACTACTGGTTTGCAGCTTTCTGTCTTCTAAGGTTAACCCCAACGTTTCATTTTGTCAGTATGTACACTCCATTTTCTTCTGCTATCCTTAATTTTCTTTCTTTTTTTCTTTACTTCTTCACTAATCTCTTAGTTTCTTAACCTGTCTGCTGTGCTGCCTTTGCTTTACAAAACTTTATTCGCCTCGTTTTCTATGTCTTATGAATTCTTGTCTCCACTCATTTGTAAATCTTGCTGTAAACATGTCTATGTACTTGTGATACTGGTATGTGATATTACTTCCCTGGTAACTAAATTGGCTGACTTGTTGTACTAGTATATGGTGCACTATTATTTTTGTTGTTATGTTTTTTTATGTAAAAACATGGTTATAGCTCTCTTTATGTATACAGTCACAACGGTGACCCGACTTTGGGCAGAATTCCTTTGTACAGGCCATTCTCTTTTGCTGCCGCAGTTATGACATAGAAGACAATTCGGGCGAGTTTCTCTGTCTATTCAGATACCTTTCCATTCACGCAGTAAATCGTTTATACATACCCTCATCAGCCAAAACATTATGACCACTCCCCACCACGACATTGGATGCCGCGGGAATGTGACGCGATAACGAAAGTATGTAAGCTGAGCAGACACGGAAGGCTCTGAGCACTATGGGACTTAACTTCTAAGGTCATCAGTCCCCTAGAACTTAGAACTACTTAAACCTAACTAACCTAAGGACATCACACACACACCCATGCCCGAGGCAGGATTCGAACCTGCGACCGTAGCGGTAGCGCGGTTCCAGACTGTAGCGCCTAGAACCGCTCGGTCACTAGACACGGAAGGGGGATCACCCTAGCGAAGATATGGGCTGCTTATGGGAAACTCCGTTGAGATAAGCGACTTTGACAAGGGCAGATTATTATTAAGGGGCTCCGGAACGCCCTATACTTGCAATGTTAAAATAACGCTTATAAATTACATGTTTCCTCACAAAGTATTTGAGGTAGGAAGTTGAAATTTTTACAGATTATTTATTAGAATATGGGCTACAACTTAACACAGGGATTTTACAAAATTTTAGTTCAGTTATTAAAGATGATTTTTTTTCAATTGTAATGAAAATTCACAACATTTTTTTGCAATTTTTTATTTATATATTCAAAAATATACAGTTTTTTGGAAAAAGGCTGTGTTAAATTATGCAGAAGGTACTGTGTAACATTTACTGAAAGTTTGAAACAGATATGTTTGGAAGATCCTTAGAAAACATGTAATTAGTATGAGAAAATAAAAGTTTTGGGAATCGAGCGACAAAGATTGGATTAACTTTTTAGTGCATTCCAGGTCCATGGGATGGATTATATTCATCCTCTGCAAACTCCTCCTCCAGCTTCCTCTTGTTCCTCCTCCTGTTTACTCTTGCTTGTATTTCTAGACTCTTTACAGCCCTGTCTGCAGCCCGAAGGCGTTCGTTGTCTAAAGCAAGCATCGCTCGTACCATGTTAGAATGTTATTATTTATAGTAATAACACATACCTTTGGCTTCCCAACATTTCTCCTTTTCTTAAAAGCCTTCAGAGGATTTCTAATAACTTTACTTTTACTCATTATTATACTTCAACAAAACAGAGACTCAAGAAACAGAATTAATTACGAATATTTTCGAGATAACGACAGAGTAAATAAACATGAAACAATCGACAATCACACCAGCGATATATATTGAACCATCACAGGTTAGCCACAACACATACTTTATCTCACATCACTAAAATGTACCTGATGAACACGGACGTTAATAATAACACCATTTGACAGCAGTTTAACAGCGCCACAGTGGGTCACGCCCATGTAAAACACATTTCAAAAAAAAAATTAAAAATAGTTGTAGTCTTCGGAATTGAATAAATTATATATCTATTAAAAGGTAATAGTCTGCAGATTCAGAAAACGCAAAAAATTAAAAATTGAACTTTTCATGATTTTGAGCCTTTCCGGAGCCCCTTAAACAGAGCCTGTGAACAACTCGAAAACGGCGAATCTGGTCGAATGTTAATGTGCCACTGTCGTGAGCAGCTACGGGAAGATGCAGAAGGGCATTGAAACTACCACTAGGCGCTAAATGTTTTGACGTCCGCGACTCTTCACAGAGGCTTGGTTGCTCTATAAAGTAAGAAACATGGTGATCTGTGACATCTTTGGTGAAAGAGCACAATGCTAATGCACGCACAAGTGTTTCACGGCACACCGTACACTGTTGAAAATGGAGCTCTGTGGAACGCCAACGCTACGTGTTCACATGTGGCAGTAGTCGAAGACACGCTGACAGCTGCGAACCACCTGCAACCCATCATACTTGATGTCTTCCCTGACGGCGATGTCATCTTCCAGCAGTGTAACTGTGTCTCGGAGCCAGATCCGTGCTACAGCGCTTTGAGGAGCATTATAGCGAACACATGTTGACATCTTGGCAACCAAATTTCCCTGATGTAAATCCAATTGAACCCATCTGGGCCGTCATCGGACGCCCTCACCGCGTTCGCAAACTAGCGACAAGTTATTTACGGAATTGCGTGAACTGGGCGTAGACATCCAATGCAACATATCTCCACAAACCTATCATCAAACTGTCGGAGACCTGATATGCAGAATCAGTGATGTATTTCGTTCCAAATACGGACAAACAAGCTATTAAACAGGCGGTCATTTTGTTTTGGCTCATCATTGTATATTAATAAGTATATGCGTAAGTACATTCTCTATACCACCCAGAAATTAGTAATATAAGGTTCCGCTAACACTACAGTTGCACGTGACGGGATAGTTAAGATTTCGTGTAGACTTGTGAGGGACTTTGTTAAATGGAGTGGGTACCCTACTTTCATAATTATGCTCCCTAGTTTCTTCTGTTGACATAACTGCATGTTTTTGTTTAAATAAAACGAGAAATGGTAAGTCGACCTCTCGACTGCATTGTACATCTTTTCAGTTTCCTATTTCAGCATAAATACAGTGTCCATCTTTGTTTTTAACCTGCGGTTAAAGGAGTCAAATGCGACAGAAAAGAGGCAGGTCCGGAGACCTTAAAGTGTTGTCGGCCCTAAGTACCAGACTCACGCCGCTCAGCGTCCGTGACGGGGGAGAAGACATTTCGCAGTGGAAGTGCCTCAGAAATTAAGTGGAGGGAAATTCATCGACAGATAAGTGAGGTGTATGGTCCCAGTGGGATGAGTGACACCTATGTGCGTAATTGTGTGAGAGCTTTCAAAGACGAATGGGAAAATTTCCATGATGAACCGAGATCAGGCCTACCGCCTGTGTGTGGTCGCAGAAGAACTGGTCAAAGCTCTAGACGAAAAGATTCGTGAAGACCAACGTTTCACAATTTCAACTTTAGCATTGGAATTACCGAATGTGGATAGCACAAAACTGTCTCTGAAAAGTTGCAATTTCCTACATTGTGTGCACATTGGATTCCCAGCTACTTACTAAGAAACACAAATTCTCTTGATATTTTAGATCCATATCGTAATAAAGAGAACATTGTCACAGGGAATGAGACATGTGTTTCTCACGTGACCCCAGAGTCTAATCGTCGGTCAATGGAATAGATGCACACGACTTCGCCTGTCAAAGTCAAGAAACAGACAAACTCAATATGCATGGTGATAGCAACAGTGTTTTAGGAGAGACATGGAGTCTCTATAGTCGAGTATATTCACCAAGGGACAATAAACGCGACCGTGTACTTCGCTACCCTGACGAAACTGCGACGTGCAATACAGATGTCTGGAGTATTGTTGCTACATGACAATGCCGGAGTCCATTCTGCCACTCACACCAAAAATCTTATCAGACCTTTTTGATGGGAACCGATTTTTCCAACGCCGTGCAGTTCAAACTTGGCTCTGAGCGCTACCTAGAGGAGGTTTTCGGCGGCAAGCGCTTCACAACAAATGACTAAGTGAAAGTAGAAGTTAAAGACTGGTTAACAAACAGGCAGCAGACGTGTATGACTTAGAGATACAAAACACTGTCGAACGTTGTGACAAATATTCAAACAAATATGGAAACTAAAATAGAAACTAAGTTAGGAATTAATTAAAAATAGCTTTGTGAAAAATCTTTCATGGTTTATCTTTTATAAGAAATCGGACCTGTAACTACTACAGAATTTGATCTGAAAGGCTGATCAGTAGCAGCAGACATCATCCATCACAATGTGATTATTACCATGGCAAATGTGAATAAATTTTGGTACGCAGTTGTAGAGGATCTCGCTATAACTGAAATGCGATTAGATAGTGCCAGAACGGTCTCGCGATATGCGATGAAACTTGGTTTTCTAGAATATGACGCTGCACAGAAGACACTGCTCACGGTGGTGGTTTCACGAATTTAATCTGCAAGCGATATTATCTGTGGAACAGTGGAGTATTGCGTCACAGTTCATAACGTGGTTCTCAGATAGGCGTACAGGCGTGGCCGTCCACAGAAATTTTGGCAGAAGTGGAGACGATTGTAAAATTACCATTACTGATGTATCTAATTCGGATGGTATGGAAACGTGTCGCTACTCAAGAACCAAATTTGAGAAAAAGTGCATGAAACTTATTGCATTCCAGAGGACTGATAGCCATCCCCTTAGTACGTTGCGTCAGGGTGTGGGACGGGTACCTTACATAACGGCTGTACCGGGCAGTGATAGAGAAGAGACTGAAGATACTATTTCGGTACGTTTCTGTAAAGGTTTGCAACGGAAAACGCCATCGTGCGAATGCGAAGCTATTGGCAAAATTTCCCTCGGAAAACTCGACGCTCTATAAAATCCAAGGCAGTTAGTGGTTGCTAAATTACCTGTATTTGCAGTTTAGTAGAGTGGCAGACAATCTCTGCTATAAATTCGTGAGAATTCTACAAATAATACCAATCTTGTGCCCAAATCCCAGAAGGCGGAAAGTGCTGCAGTGGTTACAGTGGAATTTTATGAGGACAGTGTGATGGTACGAGGCTACGCTGTATTTCTCGGTTTTGTCTCTGAACAGTTGTTGTTGCCAATAGGAAAATGATTGTAGTTATTTATGACAATAACACACAGTAGTAACAGCCAGCAACAGGTACTCATTATGCTTCATGAAAAATGTAAACAGATTCATCTTCCATGGTACCATAGCTTAGCGCAGAGCTTTCCAGAAACATTAAACACCTTAGTAAAGTAAAAGGATATGGTTTAGAAACATCTACAACCACTTGGTGGCATTCGCCAACGGTAGGATCGTGGTATATTTGAGACTGCTGTTTATGGTTCGGCGATATTACGTTGAACTGGATCCTACGTTGTCACACGAATATCGAATCGATGGGTTCAGGAGGTCTCACACAACGCTATGCAGGTTTTTAGCGTTCCCGTGCAATTAGCGCCAGAGAGGACAGACATACGGTTCACTCGGCTGATCAGGACTGTACAGACACATCACTTATTTTGAATCAAGAAATGGGCTTGGTTATAGCAAGTCAGGTGTCGACACGGACAACACGACACCTGGAGCACCACAGACCGTTGGCACAGCGAGCATTGTTGCGATTATGTTTAACATAGCGGCACGTCCACAGCGGTGCGGGCAACGACAGCACTGTACTCAGGTGAGACGCTGTGTCATCTTTCCAGACGTTCCCCAGTGCTGCATCAGCAGAGACATATCCTTGTGTAAGGACTCAAAGGAGAAAAAATATACGGTGTGATCAAAAGTAGCCGGACGCCCCCAAAACATACGTTTTTCATATTAGGCGCATTGTGCTGCCAGGTACTCCATATCAGCGCCCTCAGTAGTCATTAGACATCGGGAGAGAGAAGAATTGGGCGCTCCACGAAACTCACGGACTTGGAACGTGGTCAGGTGATTGGGTGTCACTTGTGTCATACGCCTGTACACGAGATTTCCACACTCCCAAACATCCCTAAGTCCACTGTTTCCGATGTGATAGTGAAGTGGAAACGTGAAGGGACACGTACAGCACAGAAGCATACAGGCAGTCCTCGTCTGTTAACTAACAGACCGCCGACAGTTGAAGAGAATCGTAATAGATAATTGGCAGACATCTATCAAGATCATCGGACAGTAACACCACACTGCATCAGGTTCCACTGCAAGTACTATGACAGTTAGGCGGGAGGTGAGAAAGCTTCGATTTCATGGTCGAGCGTCTGCTCATAAGCCACACAACACGCCTCGCTTCGTGTAAGGAGCGTAAACATTGGACGATTGAACAGTGGAAAAACGTTGCGTGTAGTGACGAACGCAATGTGGCGATCCGATGGCAGGGCGTGGATATGGCGAATACCTGGTGAACGTCACCAGCCAGCGGTGTGTAGTGCCAACAGTAAAATTCGGAAGAGGTGCCGATGGCCCTAGTAGTCTGGTCCCTTCAATCCCACAGACCAACCAAAATTCGGAGGTGGTGGTGTTATGGTGTGGTCGTGTTTCTCATGGAGGGGGCTTGAACCCCTTGTCGTTTTGCGTTGCACTATCACAGCACAGGCCTACATTGATCTTTTAAGCACCTTCTTCCTTCCCATTGTTGAAGAGAAATTCGGGGATGGCGACCGCATCTTTCAACACTATCGAGCACCTGTTCATAATCCACGACTTGTGGCAGAGTGGTTACACGACAATAACATCCCTGTAATGGACTGTCCTGCACAGAGTCCTGACCTGAGTCCTATAGAACGCCTTTGGGACGTTTTGGAACGCCGACTCCGTGCCAGGCCTCACGAACCGACACCGACACCTTTCCTTCACTCCGTGAAGAATGGGCTGCCATTCCCCAAGAAACGTTCGAGCACCTGACTGAATGTATGCCTGCGAAAGTGGAAGCTGTAAGGATGGGCCAACACGTTACTGAGTTCCAGCATTACCGATGGAGGGCGCCACGAAATTTTAAGTCATTTTCAGCCGGGTGTCCGGATACTTTTGATCACATAGTGTATTGCCAGGCTCCATTCGTCATAGTCATCTGGTCCATCGTCTTCCGTGGTAGTATGAGGTCTCATAGGGTACACAACACCATCACCTCTGAGAATATAGAGAGCAGCGATACAGTTCTGACGTGTTCAGTCCGTCGGCAGTGGCCTGTATTCGAGGTTCAATGGCGTTGTCTTTCAACACTAGACCACATGTGCCATGCGTTGTCCCAGCCCACATAGGTACAAACGTTATCTGAGTGTTGCTCTGACGAGCACGTTCTCTCTCCTTCCCGTTGAAAACATCTGGTCATAGGTTGCTGAGAGATTGGCACTCAACTACTCGCCAGCCATACCATCGAATAACTCCACGAAACAGTTCAAGCTTCTTTGAATGACGTACCAGTATCTGTCATTCAAGCTCAATCCGATTTGATACTCAGACAAGTTATAGTCGAAGTTTCTGTCAGAGGTGACAGCTCAGCGTATTTAATTTTGGAACCTGTGTACTCCTGTATCACCTACAAATGTAATCATATGCGGTATTTTCCCTACAATACCGTATACGCACAATAAGTGAAATTTACTTGGTACTCCATGAAGAATACCAAGTAACTGTACAAGAGAGATTGGTGAACATTATGATGAGATGCGCCCAACCTTCACCTTTATTATGGCTTCTACTACGCTGGGGACTTGTTCAGTCAGGTGAATGAACGTCTGTGGAGGAATGGCAACCAATTTTCTTCAGGAGCCAAAACTAAGAAAGGCAGCGATGTTAGACGCTGGAGTGTGGAGTGAAGCCAGCGTTGTAACTCATCCCAAGGGAGATCCACTGGGTTCAGGTCGGGACTAGGGGAGGCCAATTCATTTCAAGAATTTTACTGTCCATAAATGCCTGCCTCACACTCACTGCTTTGTGAGTGTGAGGCAGGCATTTATGGACAGTAAAATTCTTGAAATGAATTGGCCTCCCCTAGTCCCGACCTGAACCCAGTGGATCTCCCTTGGGATGAGTTACAACGCTGGCTTCACTCCACACTCCAGCGTCTAACATCGCTGCCTTTCTTAGTTTTGGCTCCTGAAGAAAATTGGTTGCCATTCCTCCACAGACGTTCATTCACCTGACTGAACAAGTCCCCAGCGTAGTAGAAGCCATAATAAAGGGGAAGGTTGGGCGCATCTCATCATAATGTTCACCAATCTCTCTTGTACAGTTACTTGGTATATATCTTCATTTTCCAACTGGTGCTGTAGCCAGTACACTATGCTGGAAAGTGTGTTCATGTTCTTCCGCATTTACGGTTTCTTAAACGGAATGATGGGGACCATCCCTAACCACGAAAACCACCCCCATACCGTAACACAACCTGCTATTTACAGCAACTGTCGGCACTTCACGTGATCGCAAGTCACATTCTGCAGGCATTCGCCAAACTCAAACCCTTCCATCGCATTGCCAAAGGTTATAACGTAATTCATCACCCGAAAGCACTCCTTTCCAGACGTCCACTGGCAATGCCGTTCTCTTCCGCTGCCTTAAGCTTCGCTTAGCACTGGCTGCAGCAGTGCTCCACCGCAGTACCCCATTCTATTTAATTACCTGCACTGCTAGTAGTACAGTGGAAGTCACGAATTATTCCTTCCGCTGGTCTCGTGGCATTTATTTAAACCACCAGCCGCGATAGTCTGTAGTACCTGTCCGTCAGTCCACCAGGTCTGGCTGGTGTCAGTTTAGCTGTGGCTGTTCGTACACATCTTCACTTGTCACTCTCGGTCACCAACAGTCGGCCTGGGCAACTATGAAAAGGTGATAATTTTTGAGGTCGGAAGTGGAGCGGTATCGGCCATTATCGTACTTTAATGAAAACAAGCAGTCCAGAAAGCAAGTAGTGTCTCTTTTTCTGATACAAGGTTCCAGTCATCCGGAATTTGAGGTCCTGGCCACCGTCTCGTGTAGGGTGCTTAAAGGATGCTGCGTTCTCAGAATGCTATACAACACTTTCTAACAATACCACCACTTCCAAAGTAGGTTAGAAATCAGATTAATAATGTTGCTCACGCAACATATGTTCGCTTTATCGGGCAACAACAAAGTTATTGAATGTAGATGGTATCGTCAGAATGGAAATAATGAAGTCATTGTAAAAAAAGTCATTAATTTTGGCACTTATCTTGAATGGATTCCCACGTAGACTTCGTCGAAGTTGTTATGGTTCATCTCGTTGATACTAGGGTGATTCCACTTTGATTACTAAAAGGTGTGGATCTGTATTTTAGCAATATTTGAAGACCTGATAAATGCGTTTTTCAGGAAATTCTTAATGATCAAACAATCCCAGATCAGAACAATGGTATGGTAGAAATAATTTTTGACTTGGTGTTCACGATCATTTTTAATAAACTTCTTGTAAATTCACATATACTTCTTCTTAATTGTCACATCATCAAGAAAACAGTTTTGTATCAAACTTCATATATTTAATTTCCACTTTAACACAAGACTTGACTGTTCTTTTACAAATCGAAATAACAACCTAACTTCTGCAAAGTGAAACAAAGACTGCCCTGTGCGCATTCGCGCCAAAACGGTCACTGCAATATATCGATACATCGGAGTACCTATACATTAATAACTGTTAATATTGTCGCAAAATACACTGCTGGAAATTGAAATAAGAACACCGTGAATTCGTTGTCCCAGGAAGGGGAAACTTTATTGACACATTCCTGGGGTCAGATACATCACATGATCACACTGACAGAACCACAGGCACATAGACACAGGCAACAGAGCATGCACAATGTCGGCACTAGTACAGTGTATATCCACCTTTCGCAGCAACGCAGGCTGCTATTCTCCCATGGAGACGATCGTAGAGATGCTGGATGTAGTCCTGTGGAACGGCTTGCCATGCCATTTCCACCTGGCGCCTCAGTTGGACCAGCGTTCGTGCTGGACGTGCAGACGACGCTTCATCCAGTCCCAAACATGCTCAATGGGGGACAGATCCGGAGATCTTGCTGGCCAGGGTAGTTGACTTACACCTTCTAGAGCACGCTGGGTGGCACGGGATACATGCGGACGTGCATTGTCCTGTTGGAACAGCAAGTTCCCTTGCCGGTCTAGGAATGGTAGAACGATGGGTTCGATGACGGTTTGGATGTACCGTGCACTATTCAGTGTCCCCTCGACGATCACCAGTGGTGTACGGCCAGTGTAGGAGATCGCTCCCCACACCATGATGCCGGGTGTTGGCCCTGTGTGCCTCGGTCGTATGCAGTCCTGATTGTGGCGCTCACCTGCACGGCGCCAAACACGCATACGACCATCATTGGCACCAAGGCAGAAGCGACTCTCATCGCTGAAGACGACACGTCTCCATTCGTCCCTCCATTCACGCCTGTCGCGACACCACTGGAGGCGGGCTGCACGATGTTGGGGCGTGAGCGGAAGACGGCCTAACGGTGTGCGGGACCGTAGCCCAGCTTCATGGAGACGGTTGCGAATGGTCCTCGCCGATACCCCAGGAGCAACAGTGTCCCTAATTTGCGGGGAAGTGGCGGTGCGGTCCCCTACGGCACTGCGTAGGATCCTACGGTCTTGGCGTGCATCCGTGCGTCGCTGCGGTCCGGTCCCAGGTCGACGGGCACGTGCACCTTCCGCCGACCACTGGCGACAACATCGATGTACTGTGGAGACCTCACGCCCCACGTGTTGAGCAATTCGGCGGTACGTCCACCCGGCCTCCCGCATGCCCACTATACGTCCTCGCTCAAAGTCCGTCAACTGCACATACGGTTCACGTCCACGCTGTCGCGGCATGCTACCAGTGTTAAAGACTGCGATGGAGCTCCGTATGCCACGGCAAACTGGCTGACACTGACGGCGGCGGTGCACAAATGCTGCGCAGCTAGCGCCATTCGACGGCCAACACCGCGGTTCCTGGTGTGTCCGCTGTGCCGTGCGTGTGATCATTGCTTGTACAGCCCTCTCGCAGTGTCCGGAGCAAGTATGGTGGGTCTGACACACCGGTGTCAATGTGTTCTTTTTTCCATTTCCAGGAGTGTATGTCTGCTACTTCGCAGAAAAGTATTACAATATTACTGGTTTCGAGAACTGGGGTTGGAGTGCCGTAATGGTCACGTAAATGAACCATTACAACTTCAAGCAAATAACAAGTCCACCCCCGGTAGCTAAGTGATTAGCGTGACACAGTGACAGTCCTAAGGGCCCGGGTTCGATTCCCGGCTGGGTCAGAGATTTTCTCCTCTCAGGGACCGGGTGTTGTGTTGTCGTAACCACCATCATTTCATCCCCATCGACGCGCAAGTCGCCGAAGTAGCGTCACATAGAAAGACTTCCACCCCGCAAACTATATACCCGACGGGAGGCCCTAGTCACACGACAGTAGTAGCAAATAATATTAGTAGTTTTATTTCAATAAAGCAGACTGACAATATTTAACTTTGAAACAACAGTGCAAGCGTTGGGCGACATGCGAACAGTAATTTTCTTCCCCACAGTCAATGTTAATGCAAGTTTGATATGGATCACTACTAACTGCTATCGTAGCACACTCTGCCAGGCGGCGCTAATACTCTGCGAACTCTGTCCCAACACTGAGCCGACACTGAGCGGCATAGTCTGGCAGGAGCGGCGATTACATTCTCCTCTTGTAGAGGCCGCTACTGTCTTGGTACGGTCCTCATCACCGCACCACTGGACGACGTCGTTTCACAGCCTTTCTCTTCTCTTGCGTGCTTCATCTTCGTTCCGGCGCTTGTGGTTACGCCAGAAAGTGGAAGACCACCTTCAGACCAGCGTACCGGCCAATTAGCCTCTTGCCGACCCTTGGCAAGGTGCTCGAGAGAGTGCTGTTGCAGAGGCTCCATGACACGCTTACAGCGCATGATCTTATACGACCCCAACAATTCGGTTTCAAGGACAAGTTATCTGCCGAACTTCAACTTCTACGAATCACCGAACGGATACAAGAAGGATACAAAAAGCAGCACTTCACGATTGGTGTCTTCCTTGACATCGAAAAAGCTTACGATAAGGCGTGGCGGCCCAACCTTATCGTCAAACTGCATCGCACTACCCCTATTACGGATTGTTACATTAGACTCATAGACAGTTTTCTGCAGGACAGGAAACTGTATGTCCGAGTCGACGATAAAAACTCCGAAATGAAACTGATCTCCGCAGGAATTCCGCAGGGATCTGTCATTTCGCCTCTACTTTTCAACTTATATATAAATGACATCCCAACAGTCCCCCTTGTTACGGCGAGTTTTTATGCGGACGATACGGCCTTTCTGACAACTGGACGACACTTGGACCAGCTAATCGCTAGGATGCAACGGCAACTTGCTGTAATGGAACGCTGGGCGCTGCAAAATAAGATAACGATCAACCCGACGAAGACGGCAGCAGTTCTGTTGACACGGAGGAAACCATTTCTGAACGACAGACTCCAAATAGCTGACCAATTTATCCCATGGTCGCCGGGAGTGAAGTATCTCGGTGTCTACCTTGACAAAAAATTACTCTTTACGCAGCATATTGACGACAAGAAGACGGTAGCCCAGAAGATGGCCAGGTCGTTGATTCCATTCCTGAAGAGTAAGGATCTCAACCCTAAGACTAAACTCTAATTTTATAAGGCAACGGTGGAACCCACAATGTTGTATGGCTCCACCTCGTGGGGAACTACGTGCGTCACCAAATACAACAAACTCCAAGCGCTGCAAAACATTTGCTATCGATGGATCACAGGAACTCCATGGTGGACAAGAAAAGTCGACATCCGCACCGCACTCCACGAGACCACTATACAAGAGAAGGTCCATGACAAGGCTCTACGAGTTTTTGACAAGATCGATGCCCTTAGGGACGAAGTTCGACAATTGCAATCGGTAGGAACGGTAAACCCTGCAAGATGGCACAAGTATCGCGTACCGAAGTCAATAACGTTTCACCCCCCATAGGCAATCTGTCATAACACGAGGAAGCAGTCACACATAACAGCCTCGACACATTTCACCCTCCACAGGAGATAGACATCACCAAAGACAGCAGGCTAAAGGACCCATTGCGTGCCCAAGCCTAACTGAATGCGTAATAAATAAAGTGTTTTCCTTTTATCCTTACATCCCATCCTAGAAGAATAAGTCATCAAGGATGATCTCTTCAGTCCACACTACACACACACACACACACACACACACACACACACACACACACACACACACACACACACACAAAAAAAAAAGAAAAGAAAAAGACCAGCGTGTAGCTCCGTTGGTGACGCGTGGAGCCGATGAACGGAGCTGTTGTACGTGGTAACTGTTTCAAGTGACGACAGGTGCCTCTCAGCATCTACAGTTTCACCGCTCATCGGCTCCACGCCTCAAAAGTTGAGTTAGACACTGGTCTGACGGCGGTCTTTCAGATGACTGACAACAGTTACCAGAAAAATAAACATCATTCGCGATCTCGAATGACTCTTCTTATTAAACCTTAAAGGGTTGAAATTGTCCCTGAGTGGATCTGTAACTCAGGTGACATCCAGTGACTATAGTTGGAGTTACGAACGATTGCGGTCGAGTCTAGTCGTGTTGTGCGCTTGTACGTAAAGCATTCTCCGACAGCGAATGAGGGTTCAGTAGCGTTCTCAGCGCTCTGCTGTGAATGTCGATGCGAGCATCAAACGTGACCGTAGCGAATTCTTTAGTGAATTTTCTATTCCATTTGTTTCGAGTTATCACGGCTGATTGTGTTGTATTATTGTGTTGCATTATGAGTATACAGGGTGGTCCATTGATCGTGACCGGGCCAAATATCTCACAAAATAAGCGTCAAACGAAAACACTACAAAGAACGAAACTTATCTAGCTTGAAGGGGGAAACCAGATGGCGCTATGGTTGGCCCGCTAGATGGCGCTGCCACAGGTCAAACGGATATCAACTGCGTTTCTTTCAATAGGAACCCTCGTTTTTTTTAACATTTCCGTGTAGTACGTAAAGAAATATGAATGTCTTACTTGGACCATATTTTTCGCTTTGTGATAGAGCGCGCTGTAATAGTCACAAACATATGGCTCACAATTTTAGACGAACAGTTGGTAACAGGTAGGTTTTTTAAATTAAAATACAGAACGTAGGTACGTTTGAACATTGTATTACGGTTGTTCCAATGTGATACATGTACCTTTGTGAACATTTCTGAGAACGCATGCTGTTACAGCGTGATTACCTGTAAATATGACATTAATGCAATAAATCCTCAAAATGATGTCCATCAACCTCAGTGCATTTGGCTATACGTGTAGGCACATTCCTTCCGTAATGTTCGCAAATGCATTGACAATGCGCTGACGCATGTTGTCAGGCGTTGTCGGTGGATCACGATAGCAAATGTCCTTCAACTTTCCCCACAGAAATAAATCCGGAAACATCAGATCCAGTGAACGTGCGGGCCACGGTATGGTGCTTCTATAACCTATGCACTTGTCATGAAATATGCTATTCAATACCGCTTCAACCGCACGCGAGCTATGTGCGGGACATCCATCATGCTGGAAGTACATCGCCATTCTGTCATGCAGTGAAACATCTTGTAGTAACATCGGTAGAACATAACGTAGGAAATCAGGATACATTGCACCATTTAGACTGCAATCGATAAAATGGGGGCCAATTATCCTTCCTCCTATAATGCCGCACCATACATTAACCTGCCAAGGTCGCTGATGTTCCACTTGTCGCATCCATCATGGATTTTCCGTTGCCCAGTAGTGCATATTATGCCGGTTTACGCTAGCGCTGTTGGTGAATGACGCTTCGTCGCTAAATAGAACGCGTGCAAAAAATCGTCCCGTAATTTCACTTGTGCACGGTGGCAGAACTGTACACGTCGTTCAAAGTCGTCGCCATGCAATTCCTGGTGCATAGAAATATGGTACGGGTGCAATCGATGATTCTCAACACCGACGTTTTTGAGATTCCCGATTCTCGCGCAATTTCTCAGCTACTGATGTGGGGATTAGCCGCGGCAGCAGCTAAAACACCTACTTGGGCATCATCATTTCTTGCAGCTCGTGATTGACGTTTCACACGTGGCTGAACACGTAACTATCCGGCGAACGGTCCGGACACTTGGATGATGTCGTCCAGGATACCGAGCAGCATAGATAGCACACGCCCGTTAGGCATTTTGATCACAACAGCCATACATCAACACGATATCGACCTTTTTCCGCAATTAGTAAACGGTCCATTTTAACACGGGTAATGTATCACGAAGCAAATACCGCCCGCACTGGCGGAACGTTACGTGATACCACGTACTTATACGTTTGTGACTATTACAGCGCCATCTATCAGAAAGCGAAAAAACTAGTCCAATTAAAAAAATTCATGTGTCTTTACGTACTACACGAATATGTAATATAAAAGGGGGTTCGTAATTTAGAAAACGCAGTTGAGATCCGTTTGACCGATGGCAGCGCCATCTAGGGGGTCAACCATAGCGCCATCTGGTATCTCCCTTCAAGCTAGACGAGTTTCGTTCTTTGTAGATTTTTCGTTTGATGCTTATTTCGTGAGATATTTGGCCCAGTCACTATCAATGGAGCACCCTGTATACGCATTCTTGAAGTGCGGAGCAGGTGCATGCACTTACCGCTACTGTCGCTTGGAATCGCCAACAACACAATTCCAATCCGTGTCTCGACCCGCACGAACCGTCGCCGTTCGTTTTGTGTTGGCTGAAGAGCCGACACCGTGTTACGAGTGGAGGTCGAAATGCGCGCGTTTTAGCTCACGCAGGCTGGCGTGAAGAGGGAGGAACTATACTGACCTGAGGTCGGGAACATGACAAAGAATGAGAATTCAGAAAGCGGACGTAATTAATTTGATACTTAACTTTAATACATTAATGATGAACGTCGCTCTTGACGGGACATGATTGACAATATTATCTGTTCAGAATACATTCTGGAAGACAGTACTTGCAGTAACTGAATATGGCGCCTTGCTAGGTCGTAGCAAATGCCGTAGCTGAAGGCTATCCTAAACTGTAGTGTCTGCAAATGAGAGAGTATGTAGACAGTGAACCATCGCTAGTGAAGTCGGCTGTACAACTGGGGCGAGTGCTAGGGAGTCTCTCTAGACTAGACCTGCCGCGTGGCGGCGCTCGGTCTGCAATCACTGATAGTGGCGACACGCGGGTCCGACGTATACTAACGGACCGCGGCCGATTTAAAGGCTACCACCTAGCAAGTGTGGTGTCTGGCGGTGACACCACAGTTCTTACGTCCGCGTTCAAAGTCACTGAGTTCTCGTGATCGACCCAGCCTGCTTTACTGTTTCTCCGCTGACAATACACCACGCCACTTTCAGGTAGGGTTCTCGTGACATCTACAGATCAATTTCGCGTTCATAGGGCTGTCGGGTTAATTTCGATCAGTCGGTCTTCAGCAAGGTCCTGGAATCTATCCTCACCCGACGCATCCACCAGTATCTCCGCCAGCACCGCCTCCTTCCCGTTACCCAGTGTGGCTTTCGGCCGTCCTTCTCTTCCTTCACCTCACTCATCTCCTTTCCGAACAGCTCCATTCCCGTCGCTCCGCAATCTTCCTCTCCCTTGACCTCGAACGCGCTTATGACCGCGTATGGCATTCCGGTCTCCTCTTCAAGCTCCAAACCTTCGCCCTTCCCATTAACTACGTCCGTCTGATCGGTTCCTTTCTCTCCCGCCGTCCTTCCTATGTCACCATCCATAACACGGATTCCTACACCTTTTTCCCCTCCGCTGGTGTGCCCCAAGGCTCCGTCCTCTCCCCCCTTCTGTACCTTTTGTACACGGCGGACATGCCGCCGCCGTCACCCCCCGTCCACCTTCTCCAGTTTGCCAATGACACCGCCTTCCTTGCCCTTGCCCCCACCCTGCAGCGCTCCCAACACCTTCTCCAATCCCATCTTGACCGGTTCAGCGCTTGGTGCAACCAGTGGTTGCTCAAGGTCAATCCTTCCAAAACCCAGGCGATCATTGTAGGCAAAACCACCCATTCCTTCCGCCTCCTTGATTTCTATCTCACCGTCTATGGCCGTTCTATCGCCCTCAGTCCCACCCTTACGTACCTTGGCGTCACCCTCGACCGTCGCCTCTCCTGGACTCCCCACCTCCGGACAATCCAAGCCAAGGCACGCTCCCGACTCAGTCTCCTCAAGCTCCTCTCCGGCCGTACGTGGGGTCTGGACCCCTCCACCATCCTCCACACCTATAAATCCCTCATCCGCCCTATCTCCGCCCCCCCTACCTTTTATAAATCCCTCCAAATCCTTGAACGCCATGCTCTCCGCCTTGCCTATCGCATCCGTCTCCCCTCCCCCACGCGGATCCTGTATGATCTCATCCCCTTCCCCCACCTCCTCCTTTTCCTTGAAAGGATACGGATCCTGTACACCTCCCGTAAACTTGATCCTCCTCACCCGCTCGTGTCCCCGATCCTCTCCCATCCCCGCCCGCTGCCGCACCTGTATTCCTACGTCCCACCCGGTCTCCATCTCTCCACCCTCCTTACCCTCTCCCAAGTTGGCTTCCGCCAGCTCCCCCTCCCTGATGATGTCCTCGTCCCCTCCATCTACCCCTTCTATCAACTTTGACCCTGTCCCACCCCCCACTTCCGGTGTCCTTTCCTTTCGGCACCCTCCCTCCCTTCTCTTCTCTTCCCTTCTTTTTCCTTTTCCCCCGTCCCCTCTCTCCACCCCTCTACCCCCGGGCTTCCCCTCCCCCTTCCTCTCTCCCCCCTATCTCCCCTGCCCGTGGCATCTCTGCTCTCCCCTCTCGCTCTCCCACTCCCCTTCCTCCTCCTCCTCTCCTGGCAGGTCCCCGGACTCGTACACGCTCAGTGGACTTTCGCGCGCCGGAGATCATCGCCATCTGTGTGTCGTGTGTGTGCCTCGATTTGTGTTTAGTGTTCTGTCACCGTCACGCATCAACTGTTCACGTGTGCCGTCGCCGTCATCCGTGTTCTGTGCGCCGTGTCACCAGGTTTTCCTGTTTTTTCGAGTCCAGCGTGTACGGCTTCATGTTTATTGTTTTTTAAATCTCCTTTTTTTGACCGCCGTTTTTACTGTAGTGTCTGTATCACGAATATGTCTTATCATTGTTCCACTTAAGCCTGAAGAGCAGCGTACTATGCTGCTGACAGCCCGCCTGTATCAGGTGATGAAAAATACAATAAAGGAAAAAAAAAGAAAAATTTCGATCAGATAGCGCGTCGGTTACGAGCTGACGTGTGGCTCACTTTTTGGCATGTAATGCAGTTACTGCACTGCAACATCTGGCCGGAGCACCCAGCAGCCGTGTGTCTCGTGCGCAGCAGCGCGCGGGCGCCCCAGCCCTTTACCCTACCGCGAGTCTTTCGCCCGAGGCGCGCCCGGCGACGCCGCGTGACGCGCGCGCCAGCCGGCCCGCAGTGGTCCCGCGACGCGGAGAGCCTGAATACGCCATTAAGCGGCGCGCACACGCGCGCGGCAAATGACGGTAATTAGCGCCGGCGCGGATACACTATAGGCGCTGGGCGGGGCGCGCAGACAATGCCGGCCCCAGAACAATGGACACTTGTGCAGCAGGCGGCGGCCGGCGGGCAGCGCGAGGCGCACTGGCGCCAGCCGCGGCGCCGCGCGGCGCGTGTGCGACCCGGCAAAGGAGTATCGCTCCACCCGTACTGCACGCCAGGTCGGGCGGCGCACCTGCCGTCACGGAGACAGTCGAATGCAGTCTCATCCTGATTGGAGCTTCATATTGTTCATAGCGCAAGCAAAATGTTGCAGGAAATCTAAAATACACTACTGTTGTTGTTGTTGTGGTCTTCAGTCCTGAGACTGCTTTGATGCAGCTCTCCATGCTACTCTATCCTGTGCAAGCTTCTTCATCTCCCAGTACCTACTGCAACCTACATCCTTCTGAATCTGCTTAGTGTATTCATCTCTTGGTCTCCCCCTACGATTTTTACCCTCCACGCTGCCCTCCAATACTAAATTGGTGATCCCTTGATGCCTCAGAACATGTCCTACCAACCGATCCCTTCTTCTGGTCAAGTTGTGCCACAAACTTCTCTTCTCCCCAATCCTATTCAATACTTCCTCATTAGTTGTGTGATCTACCCATCTAATCTTCAGCATTCTTCTGTAGCACCACATTTCGAAAGCTTCTATTCTCTTCTTGTCCAAACTATTTACCGTCCATCTTTCACTTCCATACGTGGCTACACTCCATACAAATACTTTCAGAAATGACTTCCTGACACTTAAATCTATACTCGATGTTAACAAATTTTTCTTCTTCAGAAACGCTTTCCTTGCAATTGCCAGTCTACATTTTATATCCTCTCTACTTCGACCATCATCAGTTATTTTGCTCCCCAAATAGCAAAACTCCTTTACTATTTTAAGTGTCTCATTTCCTAATCTAATTCCATCAGCATCACCCGACTTAATTCGACTACATTCCATTATCCTCGTTTTGCTTTTGTTGATGTTCATCTTATATTCGCCCTTCAAGACACCATCCATTCCGTTCAACTGCTCTTCCAAGTCCTTTGCTGTCTCTGACACCACTAGCCATTACAATTGCTACACGAAGAAGATAACGTGCTACAGGCGCGAAATTTAACCGACAGGAAGAACACGCTGTGATATGCAACTGATTACCTTTTCAAACATTCACACAAGGTTGGCGCCGGTGGCGACACTTACAACGTGCTGACATGAGGAAAGTTTCCAACCGATTTCTCACACTCAAACAGCAGTTGACCGGCGTCGCCTGGTGAAACGTTGTTGTGATGCCTCGTGTAAGGAGGACTAATGAAAACCATCACGTTTCCGACTTCGATAAAGGTCGGATTGTAGCCTATCGCGATTGCGGTTTATCGTATCGCGACATTGCCGCTCACGTTGGTCGAGATCTAATGACTGTTAGCAGAATATGGAATCGGTGGGTTCAGGAGGGTAATACGGAACGCCGTACTGGATCCCAACGGCCTCGTATCACTAGCAGTCGAGATGACACGCATCTTATCCGCATGGCTGCAACGGATCGTGCAGCCAAGTCTCGATCCCTGAGTCAACAGATGGGGGCGTTTGCAAGACAACAACCATCTGCACGAACAGTTCGACGACGTTTACAGCAGCATGGACTATCAGCTCGGAGACCACGGCTGCGGTTACCTTTGACGCTGCATCACAGACAGGAGCACCTGCGATGGTGTACTCAACGACGAACCTGGGCGCACGAATGGCACAACGTCATTTTTTCCGATGATCCAGGTTCTGTTTACAGCATCATATTGGTCGCATCCGTGTCTGGTGACATTGCGGTGAACGCACATTGGAAGCGTGTATTCGTCATCGCCATACTGGCTTATCACCCGGCGTGATGGTATGGGGTGCCATTGGTTACACGTCTCGGTCACCTCTTGTTCACATTGACGGCATTCTGAACAGTGGACGTTACATTTCAGATGTGTTACGGCCGGTGGCTCCACCCTTCATTCGATCCCTGCAAAACCCTACATTTCAGCAGGATAATACACGAACGGATGTTGCAGGTCCTGTACGGGCCTTTCTGGATGCAGAAAATGTTCGACTGCTGCCCTGGTCACCACATTCTCCAGATCTCTCACCAATAGAAAACGTCTGGTCAATGGTGGCCGAACAACTGGGTTGTCACAATACGCCAGTCACTACTCTTGATGAACTGTGGTATCGTGTTGAAGCTGCATGGCCAACTGTACCTGTACACGCCATCCAAGCTCTGTGTGACTCAATGCCCAATCGTATCAAGGCCGTTATTATGCCCAGAGGTCGTTTTTCTGGGTACTGATTTCTCAGGATCTATACACCCAAATTGCGTGAAAATGCAATCACATGTCATTTCTATTATAATATATTTGTCCAAGGAATACCCGTTTATCATCTGCATTTCTTATTCGTGTAACAATTTTAATGGCCAGTAGTGTATTATGTTCCGTACTTTTACAGGCGATGACAGTGGCCGAAAATACGAACTAAATGCCCGTAAACATACACTCATGTTCAGAAAAAACTGAACACTACGAACGACTAGAGACAGAACGTTAATATTCACAGGACATACACATTAGTACGTTATGCAGAGATGATGAACATTTCAGTCACCTCGGTTCAGCATGTGTGCTGTTTCCTAGTACGCACACGGTTCACCGTGATCCTTAATAACTTGTTCCATGCGTGGTGGTTGCGATGCATATAAGGAGCGAATGGTGTTCTGTGCTACAACCATCCATGTTGCATTCAGGTGGTTCTACAGATCATCCGTGGTGGTTGTCATTGCGTAACAATGCTGCACCCATCGTTTCAACATATCACGTTTTCGTTTGGCTACAAGGCTGATGATCTGGCGGGCCGGAGCAAATGACTGACATCCTGTGACACCAAGAAGGCACGTGTTCGTGCAGCAACAAGTGGTCGTGCATTGTCTTGCTGAAAAATGGCGTCTAGGGTGATGTGCAGCAGAGGGTCTCAGGATGTCATTCACGTAGATCAGGCTGCTCACTTTTCCCTGGACACGCGCGAACTGTGATTTGTGGTTGTACCCAATAGCACCCCACACCATAAGACCTTGACTTGGGGCTGTGTGTCTTGTGCTAATGAGGTCACTGTGATGCCGCCCCCCCCCCTGCCTGCGGCGAACCAAAATGCAGCCATCATCTGCAAACAATAAGGACATGGATTCGTCCGAAAACTCTGTCTGATGCCATTCCTTTCCCCAGTAATGTCATTCCATACACCATTGCCGTCTAGCATGTTTCTGCATATTCGTCAAAGGTAAGCGGAGAAGTGGGCGACGTACACGTAACCCATGCCGTAATAAACGACGATCGACTGCCATTCCTGATAGTGTACGATGTGTTGCACTGTTCCAATGTTGCGCCAGAGCCGAAGAGGCCTGGCATCTGTCCTGCGATGTCATTCGGATGAGGTGTTGATCTTCTTCGGGGGCCTGGTCTGTGAGGTGCCACCCGATCCATGTCGTCATGTTCTACGGCCTTCCGTGAACCATTCTGCATAAACCCGTTCCACTAACGAAACTCTTACACCCACACCACACGAGCAGTAATTTCCAGGATGGGTGCATCACATTCTCCCATACCAATTATGCGCCCACTTTCAAACTCACAGATTTGACGTTATGGTTCGCTCATACGTCTGCGAGGTATCCTGCAAATTCTGCTCAAGTCACACTGATCCATTACCTTTACAGCGACACGAGAGCTGCAGGCACATTTTTTTTCGGTAGATGGTGTTGTGCCGTGATATCGATGTTGACCTTGAACCCACGGCCCTACATGGTTCAGATGCTAATGATTTCTTCAGAACATACGTACATGTGCTCTGAATATGAACTTCCTATTTGCAGTTGCTAAATGTGTTCCGTTTTTCGTGAACATGAGTGTATGTCAGACGACGACAGTTTGGCTTTGGGAAGGTAAATGCACCAGAGAGGCAGTCCATACAATGCGCCTGGAAACTGAGGCATAAAGGGTAAAGTCTGTGGCACAAGCCCGTAAACTGGATGCTAGTCTGCCGGCAGGCAGAACGCAACCTTTCTTCGCTGCGACAGTAGGAGGCGGAAGGTGGTTTGTTACCTGTAGCAAAGATCGCCGGGACTCATTTCATGGGCAGCTGAGTGGACCGCGGGCTGTCCTGGAGGAACTGGAAGGAGGAAAAGTCGCAATCTCTATCCGAGACTGAACCCAGGACTTCCAGCGCCAAAGTCTAATGCTCTACCCTCACCGCGGCGACGATAATAGCAGGATGATTTAAAACAAAGTCAAGACACCTCAATAACATTTGACGGCTTAGAAAAAAATGGTGCTAGATTTTGGAAATACTCAGAAAAATACGTCCAAGAATTATATGCGTTATACCACAAATAGGAACTTAAATTCTTCCAATCCATATGTGGCATACAGCAAACCAGTGCTTAACAGTATTGGTTAAAAACAGTCTTGGTGGCAATTTTGGTTTTTTATGTTTCAACGACGCGTTTCGCCTTATTTAGGCATCTTCAGGTTATCTTTTCTAGATGGACGCGAGAGGCACCAAGATCTGTCATTATACTTACTACCTGAGCCCCCATCTAACTCTGTTACACGCTCCTGTGAACGGGAACGCGTTATGCAACCAATACTGTTTTTAACCAATACCAATAATAGGAATTGAAGACTAGGAGAAGACAGCATAAGGCAAAGGTGCAGATTTTCTTCCCTACTTTTCAATCTGTACATCGAAGAAGCACTGACAGAAATAACTGAAAGGTTCAGGAGTGGGATTGAAGTGGAGGGTGAAAGGACAAAAGTCGCTTATGACTTTTCTAAACCTCACTGAAAGTGAGGAAGAATTACTGGACCCGTTGAATGCAGTGAACCGTCTGATGAGCTGCGGAATATGGACTGAGAATAAATCAAAGGCCAAGTAATAAAATAATTTTGTCAACACCCTTGGAAGAACAATGATATCATTGAAGGAGACCTCTTCTAGGTCTGTTATTTTATGTCCAATACCACTGGACAACGTGCTTCAACCTAACGGCGTTTTCCTGGTCGTCACTGCAAACTCGACGCAACATGTGTGTCGCTGTAGCCACATTTGAAATTATATTTGCCGTATCGGCGATTCGTCTTGATGTTTACATCGCCATGATTACTAACTGCGCTTAACAGACACATTAATGGATCCTCTGTCTGTCGTTGCATGTCAAAAATGGTTCAAATGGCTCTGAGCACTATGGGACTTAACATCTGAGGTCATCAGTCCACTAGAACTTAGAACTACTTAAACCTAACTATCCTGATGACATCACACACATCTATGCCCGAGGCAGGATTCGAACCTGCGACCGTAGTGGTCGAGCGGTTCCAGACTGAAGCCCCTAGAACCGTTCAGCCACACCGGCCGGACGCTGCATGTCAACACGTACCAACGGCCAGTAGCTGTTACTCTCTGATCCTATCGTCTAGTTACCTCACACGGTTCATATCGGTATTTCACTCCGTCTCAATAGCAACCGACGGCGTCTCTTTATCTTTTCGTGGTTATGCTCTATATATCGACGCCAATTTCATTAACTATACATAAAGGGCAACCTCCCTTCTCAGAATCGATTGCTATTGCTTTTGTTACTTGTAATTTTACTTAATGTATTCCCATAAACTGCTTCCTCTAGTAGTTATCTTTTTGTTGTTATTTAGCTTAGATTTCTCCTATTGTGTTTATTTTATGCTAGTCTACTTATTTGTTTGTACATTATTTTTTTAACTTTTTACTTACTGTGCGCCATATTGGCCGCTGCTGACATCATGCAGAAGGCGGTGGGCGGAGCCTCTTCTACTTAACCCATAGCCTCTGTACGCTGTCCAGCTACTGACGTTTGTGTCTCAATAGATGGTACGTCCACCATTCACCATCTCCGTCAGTCACCATTGTCAATATTTCCTTTTAATTATTCTCACGTTTACCCCTTTCAGTTTGTAACTCTTGTTGTTAGATGTCCCTCGAAGTCTGTAAATGTACTTACAGTTAAGAGAATAGTCTGAAGATGGTCTCAAAAATTGACTGAAACCGTTCACCACTTTAATCATCGTTTTTATGGGATCAAGACTGTTTTAATTTGCAGAAAAAGAAGTAACAAAACATAAGATTGTACATGGGCTTCACATCGAAATGGGGGACAATGTAGTGAATGAAACCCTGATCTTCGAAGGAAAAATAACGAATGATGGACGAAGTGAGGATCACGTAAGCCACAAAGTCGCACAGACAAAGAGGGCATTCGTCTAAATGAATTGTACTAGTATCAAACGTAGGCCTTAATTTGAGAAAGAAATTTATGAGAATGTATGCCTGAATCGCTACGTTGCGTGGAACTGAATGTTGGACAGTGGAAAAACTGCAAAAAAGATAATCGACGCTTTTGAGATTTACTATTACAGACGAAATCTGAAAATTAAGCAGACTGGTAAGATAACAATGAGGCTCAAAGTTTCCTTAAGAAATTATATTTGTTTGATTTGAACTCGTAATGGCTTCATTGGTTGGTTGGTTGTAACTTTGTTTTTGTTTAGGTGTGGGTGGCTCTTGGCATTTCGAACTGCGAGAGAAACCAAATGTAATCGCCTTTTAGAATACAACATGAATTTGGCCTTGTTTTATAATCTTTCTGAAAAATATGCGAAATGATTGAATCCTGAACTTTACGACTAATCTGTTTAATTAAACAAAGTGGTCCCTGCGCGTTAACGATCTGCCTAACGATGCTGTTCATGAAACGATCCCCGTTTGCTGATGCTGAAACGAAAAATCGCATCCCGTATTGTAATTGCTTGGAAACGCGGTGCTTGCTGCTGTCTGTGCGCCAGGTGCAAATTGCTAACTACAGTTGGTGATGGCTTAGTGCAATGCTCCACACAGCAAGTAAACTACTTTATACACATTCTTGAGTGAGACACACTTTTAAATAAAAATATTTGGATTGAGGATGTGGACAATGCTCTTCGGTGAAAGACTACTATAACAAACTGTTTTTTAAATTATCTTATATATTATTACTTATATACAGTTCATGTTACAACACTCATCAACATTGACAAAGGGCAACATTGATTCCAAACTCTTACTCTCACAAATGTTAGACAAATCATTGATAAACGTGACAAATGTCTTACAGTGAAAATTACTCAATCTTTAATGAAAAATCTAAACTTCCCTGATATGAATGTCTCATTCAACAATGAATTCTAACGCGCGACTACAGTGTCACGAAATAATAATATTTCCTTCATTGTTCTTCATTCTCTTTTGATAGTAAATCACTAATCAAATTTTTCTCCTCCGTTTCACAATATTCAAACACAAATCGGTTTACTTAAACACAGACGCACTTAACTTTATATCTACGTTGCTACGAATACTCTGCTCGGCGTCTCTCTCGCTACTTCAATAACAATAGAATTCCCGCGCTCCTCGCTGGCAATCAGCGATGACAAAACAAACATATCTTCCAGCGATACAGATACTCTGACCAAAGACTGCGCCCGAATAATAATCGATTCAAAATTGTCGCTTAGCGTGTGAGATATCGAAAGTATTTATAAAATCGAGAAATGCAAATAACAAACTCCCAATAGACCTGTTTCAAGGCTCTCCGCAGAGTCGGTGGAGAAAGGAGTATCTCGAAAACACTGATTAGAAGAATGGACAGCCTAGTGACACATGTCTTAAGACATGAGGGAATAACTCCCGTGGTACTGGAGGACAGAAACTGTAGACAAACATACAGATTGGAATATATCCAACAAATAATCGAGGATGTTTGCTTTAAATGGTACTCTGAGATGAAGAGGTAGGCACAGGGCAGGAATTCATGGGCAGCACAAATTAGTCGTAATTATAATTACATACACACAGACACACGCACATATATACAGTACATAAGTGCAGATGTGTATTATCTTCCCTGTGTCGAGAACGTTCGGCATACAATGGTTTTAGATGTCTTTCTATGGAAAACCACAGCAGAAGTCTTACTGTTTCGGTTTGGCCCTGTGTTTTTCCGCAGACTGTTTTGCTGACATCATTCACAACAGTTTCAGCTTCCCCCTACATCACACAGTCTCAGTGTATGCTATTAAATTAGTCTCTTATTTTATAGCTGGCCGGTATAGAGCGCTGAAGATCCGCCTTTCACAACAAGTATTTTATTTATGGTTGCGGCTAAATTCACATAATCTGACAAAATAGCCCAGGGTAAGCATATGCACGTTCCGCAAGGCATCAGGTGTGGAAATTGTTACGAAAACATTATACTCTCAGCGGAAAAGAGAACGGAGAGAAACTGATAGAGAAAATTTAATGAAAATGTCTGCATCCGTAAGAAGGGCTATGCGGGGAGTCTACCACAATACTTTACAATGTCAGTTACAATTTAAAATTTTGGAAAGCTCTACCCATATGCCATGTCAGGCTAGGGATCCGTACATTCCTTTAAATAACACACAGAAATATTATTTCTCCTATGAGGATAGTACCAATGCACACATGAGATACTTCGGAATACCTCAGCATTGAAAGACTATTAAGACTTACCACAGACAACAAGATTAGACAGAATTATTATTATATTTTACACTGAATAGCTGCGGAATTAGACAGTTTCCTTTCTCATTCTTGTCTGGAATTTTGAGACGAGTAAACAGTCAACCGTACGTGCAAAACAGCTTAGATCGTTCCTGTTTACAGAGGCGTCAAACTAACGACTGCACGGAATTAAAGGTTTTTTCTCCTAATGACCATCAGTTGCTATGTGTTAGAGAACATTTTAAGTTTGAGCACTACGTAGTTCCTGGAGGAAAAGGGTTTCACTGAAAACCACGACTTGCTTACCTCATATAGGACACCTCGCAAACCAAAGTGGTAGCCGCAAATGGGTAGGTAGGTTCAGGCTTCTTGGATACTTGAAAGGCGTTCGACGTTGTACCATACTGTTACCTAATGCTCAAGACACTATCGTAAGAATTATTTTTACAGATTTGTTAGTGACGTGACAAATTTCCGGCTTGTAGAAGACAGTATATTACACCTGACCAACAGAAAATAAAGTAGGGTGTCCCAAGAAAGAGGAAGGACCTATATCGTTCGGTACATGCGTAAACGATATGTGAAATAGAGTTAGCAGTGTGATCGACTGTCGCTCACGATGCTGGAATTCTACAGGAGAGCTAGAAGAACCTGACACCGTCACTACCATTCAGACCTATGTGTCTCACGACAGCCTGTCAGATAATGAGTTCCTCGCATGTTAATGCTAAGTATTAATGCCCCACTGCAAAAGGGAATCCTGCTAAAGTTTCACAGAATTCTTACAATTAGAGATTGCATCTGTGGGTTGTGCTGTTTTCAGGTTTGTTTCTCAACCGTCTGCTCACTAGATGTCTCGTTTCTGCAGACAGGCAATCCAACGAACAGATTTGCAAAGCGGGTTGCTATCTCGCGTTCCCGGACAACTAGTGCCAACGAACTACCCGCACCTGTAGGCGTTTACCGCGTCATGAGCGCTGTACACATCGAGAATCTGTAAAGTGACTTACACTGACTTGTGTCTCATTGCCGTATGTCTTGTAGCTTTTGCACTGTCATGTTATAAGCACGAGAGGTACTTGTGAATAACCTCTCCGTGTTGGGAAACGAAGCTGTTTGGTTTCCAAATTTTAAGAAGTGTCAGTGTAGACCAAAAGAAGTGCACATCTTAACAGCTATGGCACTTGTTAATAAGAGAGAAGTGTTTTACAGTATCGAAGATGAACAAGTGCTCATAGCTTATAAGGTATCCGTTTTAGGGCCCATATATATTAGACATTTTTTCTTCGAATGATCGCTACTGTAACATCGCTGAATACTAGCCTTTCCTCTTGGGACACTTTGTACAGGCAGCCATTTGTCCCTAGATCAATACAGGAATAGAATACGATAGAAAATCGGTAAGCTTCGCTTCATCAGAAATGTGAAGTAGGGAACTGTGGCTCACTGTCTCATAGGTTGGTACACTTTGCCGGACTCATCAGCAGGAGAAGCTTTTTGACAACTTTAGCGATGAAAATTACGAGCATTGTAGGGGAGCGCTACTTGCTTGGAGAAACCACTGTTGTGCCTTATACAGGGTGGAATAGCGTCCCATTTCCTGAGGCAGTACCTATTCTACTCGTTTAATGATCGATAAATTGGTGGAGTATATCTAGTAGCATAATTTCCTCGTCCAAATGACTTTACTCCTTTATACTTCTGGCCATTAGCGACATTTAAAAAGTAAGTGTACACCACACATCGGCAACAGGCGAACGTTGCGTGTGGCCAAATCGAGGCGCTTTCACACGAGCTACTGATTCTCTATGCAGTCGGCATGAAGGGTGTTTGGGAAAGGATGGTAACCACATTGTGCACTTCCTGTGTCTACAGACAGATGTCTATCGCAGGACAGAGTGAGCCAGATATTAGCAGATTTTTGACAGGGTAATGCTATCAAAGCTTGTGCCAGAGCCACGGAGACGTGTAACATTAATCTGAATTTCTGTTAAGAATATTACTTGAAGCTGATAGGGAACCAACTCGTGAAGGTAACTCTTAGATCTTGTACCAATAAACGGATGGTTTTATCACATGGCTCTAAGCACTATGAGACTTAACATGTGAGGTCATCAGTCTCCTAGAACTCAGAACTACTTAAACCTAACTAGCCTAAGAACATCACACACATCCATGCCCGAGGCAGGATTCGAACATGTGACCCTAGCAGTCGCGCTGTTCCAGACTGCAGCGCCTAGAACCGCTCGGTCTCACCGGCAGGCGATGGTTTTATCGAACCAATTAACGTAAGGCAAGGTATCACTGATCCTAAGGCTGTGATAGCAATTGTGACCACTGGTCTTACAAGGAATGTTAAGAAATGTAGGACAATACTTTTGTTTAGCAGGGGCGACAGGATACAAACTGCAGAGTATCTGAGTAGCCAGTATCAAGTACTCGGCACTGACGACGAAGATGTGGAGCACAAATGAGAAAAATTCAAAAGCATAGTTCAATATGTCTCAGAGAAACATGTTCCGAGCAAGGGCATAAGGCATGGAAAAAACTAACCGTGGTTTAATAGCTGTGTTATAAAACTACTACGTAAACAAAGAGAGCTTCATCACAGATTCAAATGAAGTCAGAACTTAGCCGACATAGCTGAATTAAGCGTAAGGAAAGCAATGCGAGAAATGTTAAGTGACTTTGAAAACAACATTTTGTCAACCGACCTGATTAAAAAACCTGTGAGGTTTTTGTTTTACGTCAAATCCTCTATTCCTTTACTCAGTGACCATACTGGCATCGAAGCTGAAGATAACAGAGAGAAGACCGAAATACTGAATTCGGTCTTCCGAAATTGTCTCACCGCCGAAGATCGTAACACCACCCAGCCTTTCAATCTTCGTATTAACGTCGAAATGTTGTATCCTAAAATAACCAATTGCGAGACAGGAAAGTAACTACGATCGCGTAGTAGTGGAAAGGCGTCAGGACCAGACGCGACACTTATAAGATTCTACAGTGATTATAAGGACGAAATTGCTTTCCTTCTAGCACCAGTTTATCACAGATTGCCGGAACAACGAAGGGTATCTAGTGACTGGAAAGAAACGTAGGTCATTCCTGTTTCCAAGAAGAGTCGTAGGAGGTATAGACATAATTATGGGCCTATATCGTTGACGTCAATCTGTTGCAGAATTATGGAACATGTTCATGAATTATGACGTTTTTGGAAGACGAAAATTTCCTCTATAAAAATCAGCATGAATTCCAGAGAGATCTTGCAAAACTCACCTCTCTATGTTCCTCCACCACAGACAACGGTGGTCAGATTGATGCGGTTTCCCTTGACTTCAGGAAGGTATTTGACGTCACCCCGCACTGCCGTTTCGTGAAAAAAATACGAGCTTACCGAGTATCGGACCAGATTTTTCACTGGATACAAGACTTTCTTAGAGGCATAGCTCAACAAGTCGCTCTAAACGGAACAAGTAACGGTAATGTCCGGTGTACCCTTTGGAAGTGTAATAGGACCGCCACACACCTTTAGGTGGTTTGCGGAGTATGATGTGGATTTTGATGTAGATGTTTAGTTCCCAGACATAGTCGTATCTCTCTTTCCCGATATTTACCTCGTTGTACGCGGTCCACTTTCTTCGTGATTTGTCAGATTTATTTTTTATTGTAACTTTCTGGCCGGATGTCCGATGTGCTTGAAAAACGTACGAATTCTTTGTGTTGTCTTATTTAAAGTTTTATGTGTATGCAGGGTGATCCCAAAGTAGCTGTACACAATTCGTGGGAATAATGTATGCATGAAAATAAGAGTAAAATTTCAACTATATTCAGTTCGTTGCTATAGTTGCGCTACATTCTGCATTGCAACACCAATCAAGAACTCCATGAGACGGCCGTAAAGGTAGAAGTACACAGTATTGAGATCCGAAGCTCTGGTGTGCCAAGTAGCAGGTCCTGCATAACCTGTCCACTTATCAGGATAAGCAACTTTCAGATACTCTCCTGCCTCCCGACTGAAAGCAACTTTCAGATAGTCTCCTGCCTCCCGACTGAAATGTGCAGGGCACCGACGACAAAGAAACATCAGTCGATATGCAGGCGAACACGACACGCCAAAAGCCCGTACTGGCCCATGATGTAGTGCCTACCACAAATGACATTATGCGTCATAAAATTTAAATAAAACAGTTTCGGACAGAACGTTATCTAACATTTTGTTCTTATTTTTATCCATACGTCACAGCCACGAAGAGCGCACAGTTACTTTGGAATCACCGTGTATATTGTGAGCCAGAAATTGGGTATGAGCAGAGAATTTGCCCATACGAGCGTGGAATACTGCCTCAAAATCAACCTCCGGCCGGCCAATGTACGAAGGCTATTCGGAAAGTAAGATAGGTCGCGAAATGGAAACAACAGTGAAAATCAAAACTGTTTTACTTGCAACGGTTAGCTGCACCTTCCCTCGTTATAGAAGACAGCCGCCAGTGCTTTTCAACAATGTTCTACTCTGGACTGCAGCTCGTTGACTGTGTCAAAATACTGTATTCATAGCCAGCGGTTCATCTGAGCAGAGATGAACCTCAGGGGTAGCCAATTACAGGCTGTGTTGTGGGTGATCAATCACTTCCCGTCGAAAACGCTGCAGGAGCATCTTCATTGATCCTGCAGAGTGCGGCCGAGAATTGTCGTGTAGAACGAACCGCATGACAGTTATGTTATGTGGATTGCATAGCTTCAGGCGAAATACTTGGCGGGAGACTATAATTTCTAGTGAAATTTACGTCCTCACTGTGAGCTCCGACCTGAAAAGAGCGACACGATGCGATCGGCGGGCGTACTAGACACAGTGCCCAACGCATCTGTGCAAAGCTTCATCAGACTTTCACTGTACTTTCCATTTCGCGCCCGATCCTTCCTTACTTTCCGAATGACCTTCGTAGTAGACCGGCGGTCGTTTATCTAGCGCGGTTTCTACCCAGGTTTGGCTGTGACCCCTGCCCTGTCAGCCAGCCTCGCTGCGCGTTGAACTATGCGATCACGACTTTTATTCCATAAAAAATGTTCAGTGGATTTTTTTCTAGTTCTGACAAACACTATTTCATCTAAGAATATCAGACATATATTTAAATAGCCTGACACGCTGGAATACGGACTTAGTTATTAAGCACAGCGTCGCTGACATCAGATATCTTCCTGCGACGCATGCTCTGGTAGAACTGTAACTGTTCACAGATGCACGAGACAAGTGTGGAGACGGCGCCTACACTGTGCAGTGATCCTGTCAGTGTTGCTACAGTGTGTCTCTACAGCTTATACGGCCAGCCGCAAGGAGCTCAGAGTGACGCGAGTACAAGGGGCTTTAGAGGAACGAACTGGTTTCGCACAGTGGGCCGTGAGCCGGGCAGCTCTGACGCAGCCTCCTTTTGTGGAGGGCTTACAGGCGCAACGTTTCAGAATGTCTGTCTCATACTGTTGCTGCAGGTTAGTGGCAACCAAGTAAGCAACTTCACGCTTGCAGCGCCCTACCGGTGACAAAGCTCTAGAAGATCCACGAATATATATGTATGTCCTCAGAATACATCGTATTTCCGCGGCACAGAACAGTTGACTCTAGAATCAACAAATTCAAAAAGTGTTTCAAATTTCCTGGTGCGTCGGTGTAAACGGAAAATATACAGAGATTTGTAGGAGTGGTTGAAACAAGGGATTTGTCTTCCGTATGGTCGAGAACCGAACCTTCCCCAGGCCATCCAGTACTTGGTATTCCGTGCTATCCGTAAATCACTTCAGAAAAATACCACGAAGGTCCTTTCGATTACATTGCGGCTAAACTGCTCATTCCCTTTTATTATAATTTTGTATGTTCAGTAGACTGTATTTATTGTTTTTCAACATTTTACTTACTTAGTTAACCATCAGGTTCGGTGGCACCACACGAGCCATAACTTCTTGGCCGTGGATGAGTCAGTACGTACTTCATAAAATGGTGACCAGAAAACTTGTAAACAAAATAAATTAAGGAAATAATCAAAAAAGAAAAACCACGGTGAGATTATTCGGATAAATAAAGCATTGCAGACAGAAGTTGCCAACTACCGCGGAGATCTCGTTTACAGATCAGAGGTACTGTTCTCGCAAGGAAAACCTTCCGACTTGGATATCAGGACTTAGTGTATATCACTCGAGTTTTTTCATTTCTCCTGGAAATGTACTGCAAATGATACCAGATGTAGAGTGCAAACGCTACTGTACAGTGCTTAAGGAAATGTTATCAAAGTGCAAATAATTTCACCGTGCAATGGTCACTGAATGAAGGTTGCAGTTTCTTCTGAATGAGTCAATAGCGTCAACAATAAATACGGTGATGGAATCTATGCACAGGAGTGGAAGAGCTAGAATTCCGAAACACCCAAACAACCCCCTATACTGAACTCGCGAGCTGACACCGCAGTTCTTTTTCACCGCCCTTTTCCGAGCTGATAATGCCTTTAGCGAGTGCACACACTTGCTCCAAAATATGATGGAATACGAGATAATAGAGTCAATGTTAGCAACGTAAATAAACCTCTGCTTTTCAGTGTAAGAAACACGGGAGATCGTTGGGAAGCGAAGATAGCGGCATTCAGTTTATGCACAAGATTTTGAAGGCGATACTTCTAAGAAAGCTTTCCGTCTACATTCAGTCCTAAGAATTATAAACAGTCGACTTCATTAAATGTTTGACGGCCTTTGGATAGTAAAACTTGACTCTTACAAGAGTCTCGTTTCAGAAACTATATGCATTGCGCTTTTGCTGCGGTTAAACGTCAATGTGTTCTCCGAAAGCCACGTGCTGATTTTAGCGACTACTCTTAGACCACTTACATTACATTCTACGTATTTCACAATAACACTTGTTATCTGCAAAAAGAAGTATTTTTAAAACTGCTGTCGACAAAATGCTCCATTCTTTGGCACATAGCGTGATAACCGACATGTTACTTGCCCACAGAAGCATCAGATAAATATAAGGTGTCGTATATACATCACAGGTTGTGCCAACACAGCAGTTCAAGTCAGCTTGATGTGTACACTGTAGTGTCCTGCGGTCGGCAGGAAAGAACGAACAGTCAATTTGAACACACTTTATTATAATTAAAGAAAAACGCCTTCTTGGCTTACACAAAGTTTTTAACGCAAGAATTACGACAAAATCCCCAAAACTCTTGTGGTGGCAAGCTAGATAAGAAAACAAGACAAATGGAAGAAAATACCGACCAAAATCTAAAAAATACAAAATTCTTCTACGAAGCTAAGGGCGAGTTAATACACTCCTGGAAATTGAAATAAGAACACCGTGAATTCATTGTCCCAGGAAGGGGAAACTTTATTGACACATTCCTGGGGTCAGATACATCACATGATCACACTGACAGAACCACAGGCACATAGACACAGGCAACAGAGCATGCACAATATCGGCACTAGTACAGTGTATATCTACCTTTCGCAGCAATACAGGCTGCTATTCTCCCATGGAGACGATCGTAGAGATGCTGGATGTAGTCCTGTGGAACGGCTTGCCATGCCATTTCCACCTGGCGCCTCAGTTGGACCAGCGTTCGTGCTGGACGTGCAGACCGCGTGAGACGACGCTTCATCCAGTCCCAAACATGCTCAATGGGGGACAGATCCGGAGATCTTGCTGGCCAGGGTAGTTGACTTACACCTTCTACAGCACGTTGGGTGGCACGGGATACATGCGCACGTGCATTGTCCTGTTGGAACAGCAAGTTCCCTTGCCGGTCTAGGAATGGTAGAACGATGGGTTCGATGACGGTTTGGA
Source organism: Schistocerca cancellata (assembly GCF_023864275.1). Classification (NCBI taxonomy): domain Eukaryota; kingdom Metazoa; phylum Arthropoda; class Insecta; order Orthoptera; family Acrididae; genus Schistocerca; species Schistocerca cancellata. The sequence continues at coordinate 910,443,374 of NC_064628.1, forward strand.
TGTACCGTGCACTATTCAGTGTCCCCTCGACGATCACCCGTGGTGTACGGCCAGTGTAGGAGATCGCTCCCCACACCATGATGCCGGGTGTTGGCCCTGTGTGCCTCGGTCGTATGCAGTCCTGATTGTGGCGCTCACCTGCACGGCGCCAAACACGCATACGACCATCATTGGCACCAAGGCAGACGCGACTCTCATCGCTGAAGACGACACGTCTCCATTCGTCCCTCCATTCACGCCTGTCGCGACACCACTGGAGGCGGGCTGCACGATGTTGGGGCGTGAGCGGAAGACGGCCTAACGGTGTGCGGGACCGTAGCCCAGCTTCATGGAGACGGTTGCGAATGGTCCTCGCCGATACCCCAGGAGCAACAGTGTCCCTATTTTGCTGGGAAGCGGCGGTGCGGTCCGCTACGGCACTGCGTAGGATCCTACGGTCTTGGCGTGCATCCGTGCGTCGTTGCGGTCCGGTCCCAGGTCTACGGGCACGTGCACCTTCCGCCGACCACTGGCGACAACATCGATGTACTGTGGAGACCTCACGCCCCACGTGTTGAGCAATTCGCGGTACGTCCACCCGGCCTCCCGCATGCCCACTACACGCCCTCGCTCGAAGTCCGTCAACTGCACATACGTCCACGTCCACGCTGTCGCGGCATGCTACCAGTGTTAAAGACTGCGATGGAGCTCCGTATGCCACGGCAAACTGGCTGACACTGACGGCGGCGGTGCACAAATGCTGCGCAGCTAGCGCCATTCGACGGCCAATACCGCGGTTCCTGGTGTGTCCGCTGTGCCGTGCGTGTGATCATTGCTTGTACAGCCCTCTCGCAGTGTCCGGAGCAAGTATGGTGGGTCTGACACACCGGTGTCAATGTGTTCGTTTTTCCATTTCCAGGAGTGTATAATGCTAGGGCCGGCGTAAGTGCTGGCCAGAGCTGTTCCTTGCGGTTGGTGAACACTGCCGGTCTGACGGTCTAGGCGTGCTTATAAAGCCAGGTCAGCGGAGGGCTACGTAAGTCTTATGCGTTCTCGTTGGTGAAACACAGTCACATGTTGTCTGGCGAAGTAGTTCCATGTTGACTTGGAAAGTCTGTTGTTTCTGTCCGCTGGTGATGTTTCTCTCCACGCTCCCGAAAGGGATTGGGCAACCCAACTTGCGTGTCGGTTGTGCGAGCCCTCTAACAATCAGGGGCCGCTACAGCATTTCTCCCCCTGGGAAAAAAATGCACAGCACCACAAACGTCCATAGGAGTAGAGGCATCCTGGTCGATGTGCATGGGTTCGTGGCCGGTTGGGAGTGGCAGCGGCGACGCATCACGGGCAGAGACAGCGGCTGATGCAGAGGTGGAAACGGAGGTTCCACCACAGGGCAGTCGACGATAGGCATTGGCAGCTCCCCCGGGTTGTCGTGGTCCACCAGATGAGGGCGGAGCTGGTTGAGGTGCCGGCGGGCGGTGGAACTGTCAGGCCACCAGAGTGACGCCATCTTGTTACATCATTATGCACTGTTTATGCCATGAGTGGTGGAGCTCTCGACCGACGGAGAAGAAACCAGTAGGGGTAGCATGTAAGAGACGCGAGGTAAGCTAGTTGGTTACAACTCCATTACGAGAATCACGGGGTGGATGCACCAAACTGTCATCTGTAAATCACACAAGCCATCTGTTGGGATGGCTGAAGAGTCAACACCGTGTTACTAGAGAAGGCCGAATTGCACGCGTTTTAGCTCACGCTGGCTGGCGTGAGGAGGGAAGAACTATACTGAGGTGACGTCTGGAACATGACAAGGAATGAGAATTCAGGAAGCGGACATAATTAGTTTGATACTTAACTTTAATCCATTAATGATGAACGTCGCTCTTGACGGTACATGATTCAAAATATTATCTGTTCAGACTATAGTAACTGAATATGGCGCCTTGCTAGGTCGTAGCAAATGACGTAGCTGAAGGCTATGCTAAACTGTCGTGTCTGCAAATGAGAGAGTATGTAGACAGTGAACCATCGCTAGCAAAGTCGGCTGTACAACTGGGGCGAGTGCTAGGGAGTCTCGTTATACTAGACCTGCCGTGCGGTGGCGCTCGGTCTGCAATCACTGATAGTGGCGACACGCGGATCCGACATATACTAACGGACCGCGGCCGATTTAAAGGCTACCACCTAGCAAGTGTGGTGTCTGGCGGTGACACAACACCATCACTGTTCGTTCCCGTGTAAATATTGTGGCAGATGATATTTCGAACATTCATTCCCCTGCCTGCTGTGATTGGGGTACAGCGTTTGTACCCATCACTCTAACACTACTGAGATTTGACACAAAGTTTGCCCGATACCGCTACGCTACCGGGCGGCAGCTGTCAATATATTGCCCAATATTATTGCCCAGTATTGCTGACCATCTAGGAATGCAATTACGAGGGTCGCTCAGAAAGTAATGCACCACATTTTTTTTTTGCCTCAAAAGTTCTCTATTGAACATAATGAGAATCACATAAAAATGAGATTGGTGTTTTATCTAGACACCCTAGTTTTCCATGTAACCTCCACCCCGTTCTATGACCTTCCTCTAGAGCCAAACAAGAGCGTGTATGCCCTTTCGGTACCTGTCCTTGTCCTGGTGGTGGAGCCAGTGCTTCAGTGTGTGAATCACATCCTCATCGTCCTCAAAATGTCTTCCACGAATGGCATCCTATAATGGCTCAAACAAGTGCAAGTCGGAGGGAGCTAGGTCAGGGCTGTCAGGTGTGACAGTTATGGATGGTCTCCCCGACCGCTACAAACCGTGGAGCTCCGCCGTACCCAGCGACTAACTTACTTTCGACAGCAGATCCTCCATAGACTTTACACAAGAGTTTGTGAATATACCCTACAGTTTCTTTCTCTGCAGTGAGAAATTCAATAACGGCACGCTGCCTGTAACGTACGTCACCTACAGACGCCATTTTGAAACAGTCCTGCAGCTACGATATCCGTTGGAAGTGACGGTAGGTCGGCGCGCTCACTCTGGAGACTTCAAATAACACACAAGTAACGTTTCACATTCGTAGCATTGTTTCCGGCTGAAAAAAATGCCCTGCGTTACTTTCTGGGCAACCCTCGTAGAAACAGCTCCAGAGGGAAAAGTAAATTCACCGTGCGAGAAGGAACGTAGACATTAACGCGAGAGCCGCTTCGGTGGAGTCGAGATTTAAAGTAGGGGAAAGGAGGCAGCGACACAGCAGGGGCAGGTGGCCACGTGCTCGCTGCCTTGGATGGGGGGGGGGGGGGGGGGGCGGGATTCACGACGCGAATCCGAGTGTGACAGCAGCTGGCGTGTCTGCGAAAGGCGGACCAGCCGGCAGAAGCAGCAGCAGCAGCAGCTGCGGGCAGCGGCTGGCAGCCTGGTCGAGACAGGAGGTGCGGCACCTGGCGGCGGGGGCAGTCGGCAGAAACGACCAAGGCAGGCCGGATCGTCACGACCTCACCGGGGAACAAAGCCCGGACCGCGGCGCCCGCTGTCAGCCGCCTGCCGCCGCTGCAGAACGCCAGTGCAAGTGGCGCACCGAAGTGGCGGCAGGCATCGTTTTAAGCGAATTGCGTCAACGACTGCGAAGATAACATACAAGGAACTCAGGCTCGAACGTTGGCATACAGACGTTGCTGAAACACTTGTGCGGTGTGACCGATCTGCGGACTGACACTTCTGCAGAACGTAGGGCTATTGCAGCAAGAAACTGCTTTTCGCTGGTGGTCTCCGTATAAGATGGCGAAGTCAACGAATGTGAAGCAAAAAAACCTATTTGTGGCGACGGACTGACCTGTAGCTTAGCCCGAGGTCTAGTTTAGATTGGAAGGTGATTGTCTGGTTGTGATTTGGTGAATTCAACGAACGTGAAAGCAAAATACTACCTGCAGTGCCTTGGGCTCAGCAAAATATCTACACACCACATTCGCATAGGCTTCTCTTCGCACTACTGTCACAGCCTCTTACAGACAGTCGTTTTACCGCAGCTCCATTTGCGAGTGGAGCGGAAAAGGAAGTGACTAGCTCTGGTACAAGCTACGGCCCACCACGCACCCTGTGTGGGCTTGCGAGAATGTGCAGGTTGGACTGAAAGTTCCTCCCTCTCTCGTCAACGCGGCCACTTACGTTTCATGCGCTGTGGAGATATTACCGCTTCAGATCAACAGATTCTGGTGGTTGTATGAAACTTATGGCTGGCTCAAATGGCTCTGAGTACTATGGGACTTAACATCTGTGGATATCAGTCCCCTAGAACTTAGAACTACTTAAACCTAACTAACCTAAGGACATCACACACATCCATGCCTGAGGGAGGATTCGTACCTGCGACCGTAGCGGTCACGCGGTTCCAGACAGAAGCGCCTAGAACCGCACGGTCACACAGGCCGGCGAAACTTATGGCAGTGTGTATTACTTGCTGAATCACTGTCAAACCATTCTCCCAGGCGACTGTCTTTCGCTGCATGTGTTGTTATGTTGATGCACTACTTCCAAGCATAACATTTTTCTAAATTGCACCGACACTTGTAGTTATTGAAAATATGTCATTTAGTAATTTTTTCTGGGTATTCTTATGTTTTCCCCTAATGAAACCTCCAAAACAATATTAGCACTAAATTTTAATTTTAACTGCAGATAAAAATTGTAAAAGTTTAATTTTTTTCATTTTTTTTGGATATACGCATTGTTTATTTAAACTAATTCTTAACTTTGTATACTACTCGGTGCTTATTTGTGTTTTTCATCCTATTTATGGGCGCCATCATTAAATCTGGGGCCAAAGCGTGGGTTCTCATATTCAACGCCTCCATGACAGTGGAATGTCTAACAAAAAAATTGATAAAACATTGGGTGTTGTCCCAAAAACCGTTAGTCTTTTGGTTAAGAAAGGTGCTGGTAATGTCAGTAGCAGAAACGGAGTTCGATATCTATTAAAAGTCACACCAAACACTAAAAGGAAATCAGAGATACAGTGAACGATAAAGTGGTGTCGGTAGTCGGGCAGTTGCCAAAGGTATGAATTTCTTACACATCTACCAACATCGGTAGAATAACTGTACAGGGCTTTGTTGATAGATAATTCTGTGAAAGAACATGCTTACGTCCAGGCAACAAAACCCATACTGTTAAAAAAATATTGTTGATCGTTAGGCATTTTGTGAAAGAATAATGTCTGATGGCTTCTGCGTTGCCAAAATTGTAGGAAAATACTGACCTAAGCCTTGTAGACACCTGTGGGCCAGCCTACATGATGCTGTCTTCAAAGAACCTCGTCCCTGCAACAAAGACCAGCTTACTGCACGAACTCAGGAGGAATGGAACTCTGTCACCATTAAAGAGACAGCAGTGCTTCCAGAGAGTCTTGGAAAACAAGATGAATGGTGCCCTTCGCAATCAGGGACGCCATACTAAATACTGAAAAAGTCAACAGATGATTGTCCACATCATTGATTAAAATATAGAAATGAGATTTTGGAGAAAATGATAAATAAAAATATTCTAAAAAAAACTTGAAGGAGAAACATCGGGTCAACCCTGTATATGGAGATGTGGATCATCAAACCAGAGTAGGAAAAGCCTTAAGCCCAGGACAGCTGGACGCCAATGGATTTCTCCTTCACGCTATGTGGGTCTGATCATTCCGCAGTTGCACATAATTCGTTGTTCGTTTAAACAAGGATTTGTTAAGGAAAGCGCGACAGAATGAAGATTAAATTGCAATATGATCACAAAGAGACAGCAAACTGAAGGAAGTAGAGCGCGAAATTTGCAGCTGCATTGTTGTCTACCACGTGCGATGCCCAAACAAGCAGTTTCCAGTGATTCAGGAGGAATAGTGACAAAACTTCCCCATCGAGCCTCGCCCAGAAGCTCTCCACCAGAAGTTATTTGGACCCAGTGTGACTCTCACCTTAGGTAAGTTAGCATATCAAGGTCGGTTAGCATGGAGGAAAACCATCGGACATCGTTACGCACATGCTGTAAAGATTCGTAGTATAATAAAAGTACTGAAAAATGGACTAGACTCCTTTTGGGGAGGTAAACAAACGTACGTTCTGCGGAAGACATGGCGTGGAAGCACATCAGACGCCTGGGACCCATTAAGTAAGTTCAACCAACCCAGTAGTCCAACGATGTAGAATTTTTTTGCTTGAACATTAACAAATGTCGATATTTCAGTTGAGTCACTCACTTGTTGGTGTAAGATTATACCAAAATGGTAAATATTCAATTACAGAAACTATCGTGAAACACTGGCCTGATATTGTCTTTCAGTTGAAGTAAAAATGGTGCAAATATCTTTATCTGTACATGGCAAAACTATTAGGATAAAATATAGCTGGTAAAGAAACATAAATTAAGTACCATAAGATAAGAATCTAACTGCCGTAAGTGAATATTAGGTTTTCATTGTCGTAGACAACTTCCACCTTACAGCAACGGCTTAAGCTCAAAGAACTTTTCCAAGTGGTGACAGCCAGTCTCAGCACATGGATTAAACACTCTCATAAAATTCTATCGCTGGCTCTCAAATATCCCTGTTGTCCACTGTGAAGTGAGACAGTAGCAGCCAGGTCCCCCAGGGCTGGTTCCTCTACGTTCTCTACTCGGTTTTCACACAGCAACATGTGGATAGAACATCTGTCTTTGCTACAACTGGTGATCTCCTAACCACCCCATCTGTGTGGGCGGAGACAACTATGTATTTTCAAATGGGATCTCCCCCCCCCCCCTCCCAAACACATTTTTGTTCGATATTCGGATTCTACGCCATATAATAAGTACGGTTTTCTCAGACCATTGTCGCCCATTCGTTGCAGATGGCGCTGTACTCGACGAATAACAGGTGTGATTGTTTTTGCAATTAAGAACCGACGTATGCGATTCTACATTTTATTTACGATGTGAATGCAGCCGGCCGAGCGGTTCTAGGCGCTTCAGTCTCGAACTGCGCGACTGCTACGGTCGCAGGTTCGAATCCTGCCTCAGGCATGGATGTGTGTGATGTTCTTAGGTTAGTTAGGTTTAAATACACTCCTGGAAATGGAAAAAAGAACACATTGACACCGGTGTGTCAGACCCACCATACTTGCTCCGGACACTGCGAGAGGGCTGTACAAGCAATGATCACACGCACGGCACAGCGGACACACCAGGAACCGCGGTGTTGGCCGTCGAATGGCGCTAACTGCGCAGCATTTGTGCACCGCCGCCGTCAGTGTCAGCCAGTTTGCCGTGGCATACGGAGCTCCATCGCAGTCTTTAACACTGGTAGCATGCCGCGACAGCGTGGACGTGAACCGTATGTGCAGTTGACGGACTTTGAGCGAGGGCGTATAGTGGGCATGCGGGAGGCCGGGTGGACGTACCGCCGAATTGCTCAACACGTGGGGCGTGAGGTCTCCACAGTACATCGATGTTGTCGCCAGTGGTCGGCGGAAGGTGCACGTGCCCGTCGACCTGGGACCGGACCGCAGCGACGCACGGATGCACGTCAAGACCGTAGGATCCTACGCAGTGCCGTAGGGGACCGCACCGCCACTTCCCAGCAAATTAGGGACACTGTTGCTACTGGGGTATCGGCGAGGACCATTCGCAACCGTCTCCATGAAGCTGGGCTACGGTCCCGCACACCGTTAGGCCGTCTTCCGCTCACGCCCCAACATCGTGCAGCCCGCCTCCAGTGGTGTCGCGACAGGCGTGAATGGAGGGACGAATGGAGACGTGTCGTCTTCAGCGATGAGAGTCGCTTCTGCCTTGGTGCCAATGATGGTCGTATGCGTGTTTGGCGCCGTGCAGGTGAGCGCCACAATCAGGACTGCATACGACCGAGGCACACAGGCCCAACACCCGGCATCATGGTGTGGGGAGCGATCTCCTACACTGGCCGTACACCACTGGTGATCGTCGAGGGGACACTGAATAGTGCACGGTACATCCAAACCGTCATCGAACCCATCGTTCTACCATTCCTAGACCGGCAAGGGAACTTGCTGTTCCAACAGGACAATGCACGTCCGCATGTATCCCGTGCCACCCAACGTGCTCTAGAAGGTGTAAGTCAACTACCCTGGCCAGCAAGATCTCCGGATCTGTCCCCCATTGAGCATGTTTGGGACTGGATGAAGCGTCGTCTCACGCGGTCTGCACGTCCAGCACGAACGCTGGTCCAACTGAGGCGCCAGGTGGAAATGGCATGGCAAACCGTTCCACAGGACCACATCCAGCATCTCTACGATCGTCTCCATGGGAGAATAGCAGCCTGCATTGCTGTGAAAGGTGGATATACACTGTACTAGTGCCGACATTGTGCATGCTCTGTTGCCTGTGTCTATGTGCCTGTGGTTCTTTGAGTGTGATCATGTGATGTATCTGACCCCAGGAATGTGTCAATAAAGTTTCCCCTTCCTGGGACAATGAATTCACGGTGTTCTTATTTCAATTTCCAGGAGTGTAGTTTTATGTTCTAGGGGACTGATGACCTCAGATGTTAAGTCCCACAGTGCTCAGAGCCATTTGAACCATGTGATGTGAATGTAAACCTTTGAGTTCTAACGCTTGGTATACATTTTCAATATGTACTTTAGTACTGTAGATGTGATTGTACAGTACAAAATAGTTAGCCGTTGCTATATCTGGTTATAAACTACGTTTAATGTGATCCAGCAATAACGACGTGGGTGTAATACTTTTCTGTTCCCATCGGGATGTTTGATACCGATGAGTCTCCTTGCAGCTTATTATAGGAGTGCCTAACACAGATACTACTGCGGCGCTTGGCCTCGGTGAGTATCCATGGCAGGTGCGCTGTCACTATCATTTCATTGTAGCCACGTGGCTGCCAGCGCAGGGGTTACAGCGGTTGGATGGGAACACACACCCTGATGGCGGCGTTCCAGGGTGGCCACCAAAATCAAGCATTTGTGGTCTCACCACATCAATAGGAAACTACAGTACCATACAGGTAGCTTACTTGTCAGAAATATCAATATCTAGCCATATTATTTGTTCTGTGCAATGAAATTTGCAACACTAAAGTAAATATACAAAATAAATATCGATATATTCCGCTTTCATAGGTGCCGGAACGATTTTCGCTTGTCACTTTCGACTCGTTTGTTTCTGTGCCAGGGTCCCTTATCTCAATTTGAAACAGTTACTCTGCTACGTCGTCATCAAGAGTTCTATGCTGATTGCTCATTTCCATAACGTGGCTGATTCCATTGTCCTTGGTTATTTGATTTAGCCCCCCAGTTGCAGCTGTTATCATGATAACGGTTTGTGCTGTCCCTGTAAAACGGCTGTTGTCTGTAATTTCCTTCTCCCGGAGTCCAATTTTTATATATGCCGTTACCATTATTACCTTGACGTGGCGACCCACCAAACTGATTACTGCTGTTGTTACTCTGTCCTTATCTTCTCCTACAGGGTGTTTCAAAAATGACCGGTAGATTTGAAACGGCAATAAAAACTAAACGAGCAGCGATAGAAATACACCGTTTGTTGCAGTATGCTTGGGACAACAGTACATTTTCAGGAGGACAAACTTTCGAAATTACAGTAGTTACAATTTTCAACAACAGATGGCGCTGCAAGTGATGTGAAATATATAGAAGACAACACAGTCTGTGGGTGCGCCATTCTGTACGTCGTCTTGCTGCTGTAAGCGTGTGCTGTTCACAACGTGCAAGTGTGCTGTAGACAACATGGTTTATTCCTTAGAACAGAGGATTTTTCTGGTGTTGGAATTCCACCGCCTAGAACACAGTGTTGTTGCAACAAGACGAAGTTTTCAACGGAGGTTTAATGTAACCAAAGGACCGAAAAGCGATACAATAAAGGATCTGTTTGAAAAATTTCAACGGACTGGGAACGTGACGGAAGAACCTGCTGGATAGGTAGGACGACCGCGTACGGCAACCACAGAGGGTAACGCGCAGCTAGTGCAGCAGGTGATCCGACAGCGGCCTCGGGTTTCCGTTCGCCGTGTTGCAGCTGCGGTCCAAATGACGCCAACGTCCACCTATCGTCTCATGCGCCAGAGTTTACACCTCTATCCATACAAAATTCAAACGCAGCAACCCGTCAGCGCCGCTACCATTGCTGCACGAGAGACATTCGCTAACGATATAGTGCACAGGATTGATGACGGCGATATGCATGTGGGCAGCATTTGGTTTACTGACGAAGCTTATTTTTACCTGGACGGCTTCGTCAATAAACAGAACTGGCGCATATGGGGAACCGAAAAGCCCCATGTTGCAGTCCCATCGTCCCCGCATCCTCAAAAAGTACTGGTCTGGGCCGCCATTTCTTCCAAAGGAATCATTGGCCCATTTTTCAGATCCGAAACGATTACTGCATCACGCTATCTGGACATTCTTCGTGAATTTGTGGCGGTACAAACTGCCTTAGACGACACTGCGAACACCTCGTGGTTTATGCAAGATGGTGCCCGGCCACATCGCACGGCCGACGTCTTTAATTTCCTGAATGAATATTTCGATGATCGTGTGATTGCTTTGGGCTATCCGAAACATACAGGAGGCGGCGTGGATTGGCCTCCCTTTTCGCCAGACATGAACCTCCGTGACTTCTTTCTGTGGGGACACTTGAAAGACCAGGTGTACCGCCAGAATCCAGAAACAATTGAACAGCTGAAGCAGTACATCTCGTCTGCATGTGAAGCCATGCCGCCAGACACGTTGTCAAAGGTTTCGGGTAATTTCATTCAGAGACTACGCCATATTATTGCTACGCATGGTGGATATGTGGAAAATATCGTACTATAGAGTTTCCCAGACCGCAGCGCCATCTGTTGTTGAAAATTGTAACTACTGTAATTTCGAAAGTTTGTCTGCCTGAAAATGTACTGTTGTCCCAAGCATATTGCAACAAACGGTGTATTTTTATCGCTGCTCGTTTAGTTTTTATTGCCGTTTCAAATATACCGGTCATTTTTGAAACACCCTGTATGTTCCCTCACACTGCCGTCTTCAAACTGAAACTCTGATACCCGTAATAAGTTTTTGAATCCTTCCGTATAACTACTGCAATTTTCTATTAAGAGCTGTCGATACAACAACGGTAGCTTCATTTAGCACAAGTGGATAATTTCACTAGTGCAGCAAGGCGTATACAAGAATTGATTTTTCTTAATCATCGGGTCGAAATGTTTGACGCGGCTCTTGTAACCACATGTTTCAAAATCTTTACTCAACATAATTTCTCGTTTTCTTCTCTCCTGTGTAGCCTCGGAGCAGTAGTTATCCAAGAACGCCTCTCTGAACTCCCCATGCGATTTGCATATGGCAGCAATGCCACACATTCTTTCTGATACATTTCCTTTGAGGAACTCACAAATAAACGATACCTTCAATTGCGGATGCCAATTTGCTAACAAAAGTATTCGGAAATGAGACAGCCAAATCTTGGGTCATAAAGAATTTTGTCTCGATACCACTGACAATTTTGAACAGAAATTTTGCGATGTCGCCACTCTGATTGCTTGTATCTGTGTGTGCTACTGGTTCAGAATCAGCTGTTACATTAAATCCACGAACCGTTTGAAATTTGGCAACAGTCCTTCGCAAAGGTATGCAATTGTTTGCCTATGTTTCACTAACTCGTTTGCGTGGTTTACAATGAAAATTAACAATGCGTTTTTCCAAGCTCTTCGTCTCGTTTTGAAAGCCAACAGGTCCTGTACTTGAACAATTTTACCTCCTGAAGTTGAATTCATGGCGCCTGATCCTTCCTACACCTTCTTGTTCTAATATGTTTGGGTTGCTTATCGACAAATGTTCGGTAGCCTCATCAAGTCTGGTCACAATGAGCTTCAGCTTGGATAATTTTATCTTCGTGGGCTTTAATCCGTTGTTCGTGATTCGGTTGCTCTCTCTGTGACATGTTAACTCAATTTTATACCACCGGAACATTTTCTGCTAGCAGTTTCACATCAGACAACGCATTGTTTAAGTCTGTGTGTTACTTTTTGTGTTGCACTTTTCTACTGTAGTTTTCATCCGCTCATCAACGTCATTCCGCATTAATTCCTGAATTGCGTTTACTTGATCGATTTGATTGCACTAGGGCTCAACTCGTTTTATATTCTCTCCTAGGTCCTTTACCGTTTTCTCCTTCACGCTACCAGTATGATCAGTAATACGTTTGTTTCGTTAACCGTGTTTTTCTATGGAACTTTTCATAAAATCAAATAATATGTCGAATTTATCTTTCTCGTTTGTTATGTTATCCCTGTATAGGAAGGCACTGTCGGCCATAAGCAGAAAGTCAGAGCCTACCACACCCGTAAACATAAAGGCACGATCCCGAATGATATTCCTGCAATACCGCTGTGCTGTTACAGTATCTCGCGCAAAAGATATGCGGTGGTGTTCGGCCGTTGTGAGTAATACCTGGCCACATCACTACGCCTAGGCCACACCGATGACATTCATGAACATTCTGCGGTGTGTAACGTGTTTCCCCCCTCCCCCCACGCCTCACCCTACCCCCTTTCTCTACATTAACTGGTCAGAATCATTTGCCATGGTGAACTGGGGTTCGTCGGAGAACATCGCTCTGGATCACTGTTGCTGACCACACCGACCGTGCTCCCTACACCAACGAAATTTTTGTCGACGATGGCGTGGTTGAAGTGGAATGCATTCTAGAGGCTTCTGAGCATACAAACCAACCTGATTTAATCGCCGCTAAATGGCTGCTGTAGAGACACGTGTACCCGTAGTGATTGCAACGTCTGCAGCGATCTGCCTCGGTGTGAGACGTCTGTTCCTTTTCGCCACTAGGGTTACATATTGGTCCTGCCTCACGTATCCTGTCACATAGCATTGCCACCTTCAGCAGCCTCTTTTAATGCGGGAGAGGGGGGGGGGGTGATACTTACGGACACACCCATTACTGTGGTCACCTGACTGGCTTCTTGCCATCCAACTGCTCGTCCACTATGCTGGCGTAAGCTATCGCCAGCACACCGATCGGCAAAGAGGTAGCAAGAAGATCGATAGTAGGCGCTGGATCGAGTACACATATCAGGAGAGAGGCCAAAGACAGGCTTGCAAGCAACGTGCCGCCAACGCCGTCTCGACCTCAAGTATTTTGATCGCTGCCGCGGACCGGAGGGCCTAGTCAGTCTCAGTCAGCCAGTCTCAGACACTAGCTCGGCCGCTCAGTCAGTGGCATACCAACCAGCACTCCTAGTTGGCGTCTGTGAGTACATTGTGACTATGTTTATAGGGGGACTCGTACTTCATCAGCAGTGAGGCTAACATGGACTATTACGGAAGAGCTTCTAGCACATGTCATGGAATCTCTTAAGATAAGTAGCTTCCTGTTCATGTAATTAAAGAACCCTGTTAATACGTGTGTGCAGTCGTGTTGTAGAAAGAGGATACTGGCCACCAAACCACATCTTCTCCCTCTATTCCAGTGGTCCAAGGCTCAACAGTGGCGACAAAAAATACAACATCCACAAAATCACTCAAATGATGTCTTGCAGACATGTTGCCGCGCCAGTTTTTTTTGTACCTATGTGTTCCACAACAACCTTCCTCAAACGTCGCAGTGCGTGAACTGACGAATGCATGCAGATCGTTCGTGCAGAGGCTTCGCTGCAGTTAGGACGTCCCACCTGCTACATTCCCTGTTACTGTCATTGCTCGGGAGCTCTATAGCTATTGGCGGTAGTTCCTTGACAGGTGTCAGTTGTCCTTTAGCAATTGCAAAGTAGTTGTAATTAGAGAAGGAATGCAACGGATTGGAGAAGGTCGAAGTGAAGAAAAACTAAAAGGTATTAGAAATGAGGTGAGTATTAGAGTCCGTTAAAATACACTCCTGGAAACTGAAATAAGAACACCGTGAATTCATTGTCCCAGGAAGGGGAAACTTTATTGACACATTTCTGGGGTCACATACATCACATGATCACACTGACAGAACCACAGGCACATAGACACAGGCAACAGAGCATGCACAATGTCGGCACTAGTACAGTGTATATCCACCTTTCGCAGCAATGCAGGCTGCTATTCTCCCATGGAGACGATCGTAGAGATGCTGGATGTAGTCCTGTGGAACGGCTTGCCATGCCATTTCCACCTGGCGCCTCAGTTGGACCAGAGTTCGTGCTGGACGTGTAGACCGCGTTAGACGACGCTTCATCCTGTCCCAAACATGCTCCATGGGGGACAGATCCGGAGATCTTGCTGGCCAGGGTAGTTGACTTACACCTTCTAGAGCACGTTGGGTGGCACGGGATACATGCGGACGTGCATTGTCCTGTTGGAACAGCAAGTTCCCTTGCCGGTCTAGGAATGGTAGAACGATGGGTTCGATGACGGTTTGGATGTACCGTGCACTATTCAGTGTCCCCTCGACGATCACCAGTGGTGTACGGCCAGTGTAGGAGATCGCTCCCCACACCATGATGCCGGGTGTTGGCCCTGTGTGCCTCGGTCGTATGCAGTCCTGATTGTGGCGCTCACCTGCACGGCGCCAAACACGCATACGACCATCATTGGCACCAAGGCAGAAGCGACTCTCATCGCCGAAGACGACATGTCTCCATTCGTCCCTCCATTCACGCCTGTCGCGACACCACTGGAGGCGGGCTGCACGATGTTGGGGCGTGAGCGGAAGACGGCCTAACGGTGTGCGGGACCGTAGCCCAGCTTCATGGAGACGGTTGCGAATGGTCCTCGCCGATACCCCAGGAGCAACAGTGTCCCTAATTTGCTGGGAAGTGGCGGTGCGGTCCCCTACGGCACTGCGTAGGATCCTACGGTCTTGGCGTGCATCCGTGCATCGCTGCGGTCCGGTCCCAGGTCGACGGGCACGTGCACCTTCCGCCGACCACTGGCGACAACATCGATGTACTGTGGAGACCTCACGCCCCACGTGTTGAGCAATTCGGCGGTACGTCCACCCGGCCTCCCGCATGCCCACTATACGCCCTCGCTCAAAGTCCGTCTACTGCACATACGGTTCACGTCCACGCTGTCGCGGCATGCTACCAGTGTTAAAGACTGCGATGGAGCTCCGTATGCCACGGCAAACTGGCTGACACTGACGGCGGCGGTGCACAAATGCTGCGCAGCTAGCGTCATTCGACGGCCAACACCGCGGTCCCTGGTGTGTCCGCTGTGCCGTGCGTGTGATCATTGCTTGTACAGCCCTCTCGCAGTGTCCGGAGCAAGTATGGTGGGTCTGACACACCGGTGTCAATGTGTTCTTTTTTCCATTTCCAGGAGTGTACAAACAAAGAATGATTCCAACAAAAATGAAAATGAAATAAGCGTATGACATCGTTGGCTGGGAGGCCCCTGGTCGGGGAAGTTCGGCCGCCAAGTGCAAGTCTTATTTCATTCGACGCCACATTGGGTGAGTTGCGCGCCGGTGATGAGGATGAAATGATGACGTGGACAACACAACACCCAGCCCACGAGCGGAGAAAATATTCAACGCAGCCGGAAATCGAACCCGGGCCCACTTGCATGAGAAGCGAGCACGTTACCATCATACTAAGCAGGCGGACCCCAACAAAAGTAATTCCGGAAGGAAAGAAACAGATCAAGAATGAACACACTTCGTGAAAATCGACAAGTAGAAGCACCCAGAAATATCAATTTGGAACTTATGGCGCTGTTTTTAATGATCCCATGAAAGAATGTAACAACATTCAGTTTTCGTCATTGCAAATATGAAGCAAGACACGAGGATATATGATACTCATTATATTTAATGACAATTCCTAACCAGGCACGGACAAAGGCATTTACAGCCAACCCTCAATTACAAATCCATGAAGATACTCACGACATCCAAGGAAACCGATTCCGGTCTAGGCATCCTCCACTAAAGACCGCACAGGCTCTGCAACAAACCAACGTTAAAATAAATGACCGATGGAAAGAGGAATGGGAGAGCAGAACAGCAGTAAACTGCCACAATATGCCATGCATCTTTAGTAAACCAAAAGGATTTGATTGCCCTCGCAAAGTTTGGACAACTCTTAATCGCATCAGAACCAACTGTGGGTGATGCGCCGACTCCTTACACAGATGGGGTAAACTTCCTTCAGCCGCTTGCGACTGTGGCGCTGAGAGACAGACGGTCAAACACATCGTGCAGGAATGCCCACTAAGGGCATATGAGGGTGACCCACAGGATTTCCTAATGGCGACCCAAGAGGCAATCGACTATATACTATCTGAGGTGGACGTCAGCTTGTGATTACTCTTCTGTGAGTGTAAATTTATAATTGGTGGTGTCCTTATACACAAACTGTTATTTATTGCTCTGTTTATACATATGTGACTTTTTTTTTAAATCGTGTTGTTTCTGTAATTTTTACTGTGATGTTATGAGCCATACACTAAATAAATAATTAATAAATAGTAAATTTCAAAAAATTTAGACACCCGCTGAGTTCGTGAAATTCCTAAATATAATGTCGATATTTGAAAACAGAAGAACAGAAGGAAAGCAGGAAATAGAAGGGAAAAGCGAAGGGCTCCGACCTCTACGTGGTGAACTGTCAGTCTGCCCGGCGTGACGTGTCGGCGTCGGTTGTGTGGTTTCCTTGTCCTCCCACGCAAACGCGGAACCTCACAAGGAACGGCACGCTCTGTGCTAATCGCCGCCCATGTTAGCGCCAGCTCGCGGTAACCAGCGCGGTAAACACGACCATGCGACCGCGCGACCCTGGCGTCACTTGCCGTCCTCGTAACAGAGCGGCACCGTGCTGCAGTCTTAGTGGCAGCACACGGGCGGAGATCCCCGTCCGCCTGTCCTCATTCGTGTTCTCCCTGATTGCTCCTATTCACTTCAAGCTGCAGCTAAGGTGATTCCTTCCTCAACTCCGCGATATACTCCTTTCGCTAGCCACGTCCAGTATAATTCAATACGGACTTCTCTAATGGCCTAGACTTCCATTGGACGACCATCCCTTTAAGCTTCCTTCCTCATTTCAACCGGGTCTCCTTGCTGTCCCCCTTCCAACCGATGCATCCTATAACACCGTGTTACAAAAATTCCTAAGAACTTTGTAAATCAGCAAAGTTTTTACTGCTTTTGAAAGAAACGGGGGATGTCTTCTAGCAATTTTCGTGCACATGTCCATTCTCAGAACGCTTTCTTCATCTGAGAAAGTAAATAAAAAGTGTCTAAAACCAAAAGGCGAAAAATCTGATGAGCATCTATAAAGAAGATTCCTGCGTATGAGTGAGTTATTTTACAGTTACAGTAAACAGACGTGACGTGCTAGCTGTCAATATCAGACAGACTGCAATGCCTTTTCCCAGGGCGTGAGGTACACATGTAAATAAAACCAGCCAAGACTTTTATGAGGCACTCTTAGTAATAGACTCTAAGAAAAAAAAATCCAAATTCGTCACAAATTGATATTGATACAGTTGTCGACGAAAAATACGATATTGTAACCTTTGGCGGCCGATGGACAAATGTGTGACGGCGCAGCGCAATTTCACAGTGCAGTTTGCAAGGATGGTAAACAAGTGACAGGTCGAAAATTCAAATGGCTCTGAGCACTATGGTACTTAACATCTGAGGTCATCAGTACCCTAGAACCTAGAACTACTTAAACCTAATTAACCTAAGGACGTCACACACATCCATGCCCGAGGCAGAATTCGAACCTGCGACAGTAGTGGTCGCGCGGTTCCAGACTGAAGGGCCTAGAACCGCTCGGCCCCAGCGGCCGACGTAAAAGACTCCAACTAAATTATGTTATCCCCTGCAAAGGGATTATTCTTATTTTAAAGGGCCGCAGTCCATGTCGCGTCGTCCGGTGCCATCTTGTCCCGAGACATCCCAGGAAAAATGATTCCTGACGAATCCAGAGGGGATACGTGATTGGACGCCCCCACTGCACCATTGTCAGGGTCTAGATCCACCGATGTGATACTGCGAAAACTATCCTGATGACATGGCGGTCATTTCACTCACTGAGAAATGAAACACTTTTAAAGTAATACTCAGTTTACTTAACGTGAGTAGTTATACAGGGTGTTTCAAAAAGAATATGCCTATAATAAAATATTATTTTGTCACTACCATCTGTCGCTGCGTTACGTTATTGGAGAAAGAAATACATCTTCTAGTTTATATTCGGTTTCCCTACATGTCGGTTGTCTTCTGTGGCTTGGTTGTTGAAAAGTGGCTACTTTACAGTAGAAATCACTTTTGGAATCGAATTTGTGACTGTGCGGCTGGTCCCGGCGGAGGTTCGAGTCATCCTTCGGGCATGGGTGTGTGTGTTTGTCCTTAGGATAATTTAGGTTAAGTAGTGTGTAAGCTTAGGGACTGATGACTTTAGCAGTTAAGTCCCATAACATTTCACACACATTTGAACATTTTTTTTTAATTTGTGAAACTTAATTCCGTGATTACAGTACAAGAATGTGTCAGGCTGACGTACCAAACGTTCGAATGGATGTAACAATCGCATATGTATCGGCAGTTTGTAGATAAAGGATGTGTATGTAGAAGAAAAAATTCTGTCCACCTTCGTGTTTCCGACAAAAATGTCACACGAATTCAAACCGCTTTCCAACATAGTCGGACAAATCAATTCGTCGTGCCAGTCAGGAGTTACAACTGCCCACGAAACAGTTTGGACGTCGACTGGTTAAGAAGCCGTACTTGCTACACCTGTTACAGGCTTTACGTCATGACGACAAACTCAAACAAATGGCACTTTCTGACGAGCTTCAGAATGCTATTAACAATTATAGCACTTTCACACAACGCATCGTGTTCAGTGATGAAGCGACTTTCCACCTTAGTGGGAAAGTAAACAACCACCATGTTGGAATTTGGAGTCTACAGAAACAACATGCACACATGTGTAGGAGGTTCACTCAAAGCCAATGTGTTTTGTGCGATAACACACTCATCTGTTTACTGCCCATTCTTCTTTGATGAAAACGTAGTTAAAGGTCAGAGTCTATTCTGTTTCACAGAAGTGTTGTTTCCGAGGCTGAACGAGGATAAATTCAGTTTTCTACAGGACGGAGCACTCTCTCAGAGGAGTCGACAAGTGCTTAGATGTACGAATGAATCTCTACCGAGCCACTGGATTAGTGGTCATGCAGCCGGCGACTTAGTACTTCTCAGCTGACCTCCACGGTTACCGGGTTTGACGCCCTGCGACTTCTTCGTATGGGGTATAATTAAGCACAGCGTTTAAGCACCAACACTGCCACAGAACCTAGAAAAGTTGAAAAACCGCGTCCATACTGCCATAATATTAGTGACGATGGACACGCTTACACAAATATGGAAGGAATTCGGATAGCGGTATGATATTGTTCGTGTAGCTGGTAGAGGACATCTTGAACACGTGTAATCTAAACTTCAGATATTCGTAAGTATGAGTCCCAAGTTTTATAGTGAATGTTATACAGTTTAATAAATATACCCGTTTGAAATCCGTATATCCTTTCTGAAACATCCTATACTTTGTTTCTGCCTCAGTAAAAATTCTCATACAGACTGCCGGAAAACAGTTAATACATCGTTTGATAGGTTTCCAATTTACTCAAGATTTATTGTTGCAGCAATCCATATGGAGTACATGAAATGATTGCATTTGTATACACTACTGGCTATTAAAATTTCTACACCCAGAAGAAATGCAGATGATAAACGGGTATTCATTGGACAAATATATTATATTAGAACTGACGTGTGATTACATTTTCACGCAATACGGGTGCATAGATCCTGAGAAATCAGTCCCCAGAACAACCACCTCTGGCCGTGATAATGGCCTTGATACGGCTGGGCATTGAGTCAAACAGAGCTTGGATGGGGTGTACAGGTACAGCTGCCCATGCAGCTTCAACACGATACCACAGTTCATCAAGAGTAGTGACTGGCGTAATGTGACGAGCTAGTTGCTCGTCCACCATTGACCAGACGTTTTTAATTGGTGAGAGATCTGGAGAATTTGATGGCCAGGGCAGCAGCGTACAGTGATGATGATGATGATGATGTTTGGTTTGTGGGGCGCTCAACTGCGTGGTTATCAGCGCCCGTACAATTACCCAATCTTTGCTCAGTCCAATTTCGCCACTTTCCTGGATGATGATGAAATGATGAGGACAACACAAACACCCAGTCATCTCGAGGCAGGTGAAAATCCCTGACCCCGCCGGGAATCGAACCCGGGACCCCGTGCTCGGGAAGCGAGAACGCTACCGCGAGACCACGAGCGGCGGACAGCAGCGTACAGGACCTGCAACATGCGGTCGCGCATTATCCTGCTGAAATGTAGGGTTTCGCAGGGATCGAATGTAGGGTAGAGCCACGGATCGTAACACATCTGAAATGTAACGTCCACTGTTCAAAGTGCCGTCAATGCGAACAAGAGGTGACCGAGACGTGTAACCAATGGCACCCCATACCATCACGCCGGGTGATACGCCAGTATGGCGATGACGAATACACGCTTCCAATGTGCTTTCACCGCGATGTCGCCAAACACGGATGCGACCATTATGATGCTGTAAACAGAACCTGGATTCATCGGAAAAAATGACGCTTTGCCATTCGTGCACCCAGGTTCGTCGTTCAGTACACCATCGCAGGCGCTCCTGTCTGTGATGCAGTGTCAAGGGTAACCGCAGCCATGGTCTCCGTGCTGATAGTCCATGCTGCTGCAAACGTCGTCGAACTGATGGTTGTCCTCTTGCACACGTCCCCAACTGTTGACTCAGGGATCGAGGCTTGGCTGCACGATCCGTTGCAGCCATGCGGATAAGATGCCTGTCATCTCGACTGCTAGTGATACGAGGCCGTTGGGATCCAGCACTGCGTTCCGTATTACCCTCTTGAACCCACCGATTCCATATGCTGCTAACAGTCATTGGATCTCGACGAACGCGAGCAGCAATGTCGTATTACGATAAACAGTAATCGCGATAGGCTATAATCCGCCCTTTATCAATGTCGGAAACGTGATGGTACGCATTTCTCCTCCTTACATGAGGCATCACAACAACGTTTCACCAGGCAACGCCAGTCAATTGCTGTGTGAGTGTGAGAAATCGGTTGGAAACTTTCCTCATGTCAGCACGTTTATACACTCCTGGAAATTGAAATAAGAACACCGTGAATTCATTGTCCCAGGAAGGGGAAACTTTATTGACACATTCCTGGGGTCAGATACATCACATGATCACACTGACAGAACCACAGGCACATAGACACAGGCAACAGAGCATGCACAATGTCGGCACTAGTACAGTGTATATCCACCTTTCGCAGCAATGCAGGCTGCTATTCTTCCATGGAGACGATCGTAGAGATGCTGGATGTAGTCCTGTGGAACGGCTTGCCATGCCATTTCCACCAGGCGCCTCAGTTGGACCAGCGTTCGTGCTGGACGTGCAGACCGCGTGAGACGACGCTTCATCCAGTCCCAAACATGCTCAATGGGGGACAGATCCGGAGATCTTGCTGGCCAGGGTAGTTGACTTACACCTTCTAGAGCACGTTGGGTGGCACGGGATACATGCGGACGTGCATTGTCCTGTTGGAACAGCAAGTTCCCTTGCCGGTCTAGGAATGGTAGAACGATGGGTTCGATGACGGTTTGGATGTACCGTGCACTATTCAGTGTCCCCTCGACGATCACCAGTGGTGTACGGCCAGTGTAGGAGATCGCTCCCCACACCATGATGCCGTGTGTTGGTCCTGTGTGCCTCGGTCGTATGCAGTCCTGATTGTGGCGCTCACCTGCACGGCGCCAAACACGCATACGACCATCATTGGCACCAAGGTAGAAGCGACTCTCATCGCTGAAGACGACACGTCTCCATTCGTCCCTCCATTCACGCCTGTCGCGACACCACTGGAGGCGGGCTGCACGATGTTGGGGCGTGAGCGGAAGACGGCCTAACGGTGTGCGGGACCGTAGCCCAACTTCATGGAGACGGTTGCGAATGGTCCTCGCCGATACCCCAGGAGCAACAGTGTCCCTAATTTGCTGGGAAGTGGCGGTGCGGTCCCCTACGGCACTGCGTAGGATCCTACGGTCTTGGCGTGCATCCGTGCATCGCTGCGGTCCGGTCCCAGGTCGACGGGCACGTGCACCTACCGCCGACCACTGGCGACAACATCGATGTACTGTGGAGACCTCACGCCCCACGTGTTGAGCAATTCGGCGGTACGTCCACCCGGCCTCCCGCATGCCCACTATACGCCCTCGCTCAAAGTCCGTCAACTGCACATACGGTTCACGTCCACGCTGTCGCGGCATGCTACCAGTGTTAAAGACTGCGATGGAGCTCCGTATGCCACGGCAAACTGGCTGACACTGACGGCGGCGGTGCACAAATGCTGCGCAGCTAGCGCCATTCGACGGCCAACACCGCGGTTCCTGGTGTGTCCGCTGTGCCGTGCGTGTGATCATTGCTTGTACAGCCCTCTCGCAGTGTCCGGAGCAAGTATGGTGGGTATGACACACCGGTGTCAATGTGTTCTTTTTTCCATTTCCAGGAGTGTATGTCGTCACTGGCGCCAACCTTGTGTGAATGCTCTGAAAAGCTAATCATTTGTATATCACAGCATCTTCTTCCTGTCGGTTAAATTTCGCGTCTGTAGCACGTCATCTTCGTCGTCATCGCAATTTTAATGGCCAGTAGTGTTTAATAACATAAGCGGTTCTGAGGTACTAGATATCGATCCATACTGAAACACCGGTATTAGTACGTGGTGTAGCTTCCACGGGCGGCAGTTCAGGCATTGACTTTGACACCTAGTCAATTGTAGAGATGGTGGATATCGTCATGGGATACGTTATGTCACGCCTGCTCATCCTGTTCAGTATTTCTGTAAGATCTGTCGGGTGACGAGTTGTGCAAGACACTTCTCCTCCCATCATATCCCACACGAGCTCGATTGGAGACAAGTTGGGAGATCCCTCTGGTCAGAGAAGTTGCTGTAAGTCTTGCAGAGTAGGCTGAACTTCAGGGGCAGTGTGTGGGCGAGTATTATCCTGTTGGAACACATCATTCTCCTATTGGAAGTACGGCAAACGAACGGGTCTAACAACATTCTGCACGTAACGAGCGCCCTTTCCAGAACTCTAAAGGTGAACGAGAGTTTTAGCTTATGGCACCCTAGCCCACAAGGCCTCAGATGGGGACAGTGTGCCTTGAACGGCTGCGCTCTACGAGACAGTGCCCTCCACGTCGTACGCGTTACCGGTCATTACGTGTGTGCATGCGGAATCTGGTTTGATCGCTGAAGACAACGGTGCGCCATTCCATCTTCCAAGTGATCCTCTGATGGCACTAATCGAGCCGTGCATGACGATGCAGCGGCATGAGTGGAAGATGGGCTAGAGTGGTCATAGTCTCACTGATAATAACCGGTTCGCAACAGTTCGTGCTGATACATCTGGGACTCACAAGCCCTCTTATCTGTACTGTGGTACGATCTGACACTGCTGACCTTATAATACGAAGTTGCAACGTAATCAGCCTACCGATGGTACTGATAAAATTCTACCGGGTAGGATGGTTATTGTTGCTTATCGTGTCCTAATGCTTCTGCAAGTTACCCTCTGTAGTACCAGTTTACGAAACTCGTGCACTCCACAAAACTACGGGCCCCTGCGAGTTACTGCTGGGGTTTTTTGTAATTTTTAACTGGTGGGTTTAACCTTCCAGTAAAAATTTGAAGGCAACGGATAACGCAGTCTTTATAGCCACTACAGAAGGCACCTATGCAGTACTTAATAGGGAGTATAGAGCTTTAATTATTTTTATTTGTTGACCCAGCATGCGACTGAGGTAGGGACTAATTTGTTGGTGTTTGCCTACCATCTCTACAAGATATTTTATCAATCCTATTTTTCATTTTCTATGGAGGTTTCTATACTTCACGTTTTACCTATTCTTTTTAATGATAAAGGGAGGAAATAATCAGTAGAAGATCCTGATTTATTGATATTTATTGACTACCTATAGCATTTAAACAATTAGCCATGTATCTATTGGAACTAGTTACTGCCCATTCTTATGCAACTGCAGGGGCTCTTATATTATACATCATGACAAATGGTCTCTATTTAATAAACAGGATTTACTTTCACTACGTAATTATGGAAAGGGAGAGGGAAGCGGGGACCTGGCTTCAGTGGAATTTAATGCAGGCAGACAATTATACCTAAACCGATGCCTTCTACTGATGTTACATTTAATTACTACAGGTCACGCAGAACAAGTTCAACAAAAGACATTACAAGTGAACTCGGTCAGGGCGGAAGAGTATATGCCGAAATATTTCAAATTTCATTATAACGTGCGCCGAAGAGGGGGTAGCAAGTGGTCCACTTGACTATGATTGGCAATTTTGGTTTAATCCTGCGTTCCGAAACAACACCATGCCATTCAGCTGGGGGTGCAAGAACATTTACTATCATATGGCAGGAAAATTTTGCAAAGTCTCCATGCCAACAGAATTAATGTCAATAGAATCAAAACCTTCTGCGATACAATAGTTTACCCTGAATATTTGGTAGCAAACTGCTAACTTTATTGTATTTAAATCAAAGTAGTGTTTAACTATCAAATACCTGGAAAAATTATGCAAGTCCCCATTTCATCAATAGCCATTAAAATCGGAACTTTTCATAGATACAAGAGTTTAACACATATATTTTACGTAATGCACTTCATTATAACAAAGCAAATTGTTATGGGAGGCACAAGAAACATTTGCTAATTATCACCTTGATACTAGTTCACAGCCACGCAGGACTAGCCGAGCGGTCTAAGCCGCTGATGTCATCGACTGTGCGACTGGTCCCGGCGGAGGTTCGAGTCCTCCCATGGGTGTGTGTGTGTTTGTCCTTAGGATAATTTAGGTTAAGTAGTGTGTAAGCTCAGGGACTGATGACCTTAGCAGTTGAGTCCCATAAGATTTCACACACATTTGAACACCACTAGTTCACACACATTGCCAAGGTGGGGAAGCCAACAGAAATGCTAAAGTTCTGACACACAAGATTATTTCTGCCGTGTCTTCCACTCACACACTACCGTATAATCAATTGATGTGGCCCACCTTCCTATTAACGACCGTTGATACAGTTTCGCGCCAAAGTGAATACGCGCACATTTCATGATTCACAGTTCTAATTCTCTGCGCAAATTTATTATTTCGGAATTGAGTTGCACGAAACTGTGGTGAAGCTACTGTTCATTTTAGGGACGAAATTTCACTTTACTAATGTGGCGGTTGCTCCAGCCGGCCACAAGGCGGGAAAGCAAGTACACAAGGAAAACATATCAAAAAAACAAGAAAGTCCCCCAAAATATCACTTTGAAAGAAACACTACATTAAAATACATTAAATGAACTAACTTCTGTTACACTCAGAGTAATAATACGACCGTGAGCTTAAGGGCCATGGTGCGTGCCTGACCAAGGCACAAACGCAAGGTTATTACTGAAACGTAATCAAATTACCAAAATAAATTCCTTTATGGGGGTTTTGCGGTAATCTCACACTTGATTTCAACATCTCGACTTTAGTAACTAACAGATTTGAAACAATCTAAAACCTTTGATAATATTACCATCAAATCGAGAGCTAAGTCTTCTACGTCTGCACAGCGCGGCTACCCAGGAACCAGTGTCCTGCGAGCCACATCGCCCAACCATTGCACGTTCAAAAGCGGCGTTGGAGGGGGTGTTTCGCCAACCTGGCAGAGGCAGTACTCCTGCCTTCGTGACCTCTCTGACCTGATATCAAATGGTTCAAATGGCTCTAAGCACTATGGGACTTAACATCTGAGGTCATCAGTCCCCTAGACTTAGAACTACTTAAACCTAACTAACCTAAGGACATCACACACATCTATGGCCGAGACAGGATTCGAACCTGCGACCGTAGCAGCAGCGCGGTTCCAAACTGAAGCGCCTAGAACCGCTCGGACACAGCGGCCGGCTACTCTGACCTGATTTGCCCAGTTTGTCTTTGCCAAACGTGTTTTTTTGCCAAACTTGTTCGCACTTGGGGGTTGGTACTACCCTACCACACAACCACTCTACTCATGCGATGCTACAACCTCTGACTAAGGCTTTCTGCTACTTCACATAACTTCTCACTCACACTGCCCAGGTGGCACAAGGAAAAGGATGCAGGAAAACTTGGCACACACTAAATAAAATTAATAAATAAACAAACGCCATTTGGTCCATTCTCTCCTGCTTGTTACTAGCTGATTTAATTCTGCAGAGTACAACCCTATCGCTATTGTACCGGAAATTTACAGAGAGAAATATGGGACGGCACAACAAGTTCCGTTTCAACGGTACTGACAGGAGTCCGTGCTGTCTGGACATCCAGAATGTTCTCATGACCATTGATAACAAAATCGTTGCACAACTGACGCAGCACGTTCAAATTGTGTGGAAATTCTCCGAGAAGATCACACCGCCACACAGAAAGCCAAAAAGTTTCCCTTCCAAACTCTCTACGGTTGCTGCAGGAAGCACGAGTGCATCTCCGTGCCATAGTTGCGTGCTTGCTTCATGCGTTTCAGCATACCGACAAGGGATACCTTTGACCTCGACCGGTCGGAACCGCAGGAAACCATACTTAGAATAACACTCGATCACAAAACAACAGCGGTCTGTGTCATTTCCATCCAAAAAATTGCATTCTAAAACAATTTACATGTTAATAGAGAAATCAAAGTAAAAAGATATTAGTACCGTTGGAGGAAAATTATACGTAATTCAGTGGTTACAGTGTATCATTAGATTTTCAATCAACAGTGCCAAAAACCCTCCGCTTAAAGTAATACATAATAACAGTGCGAATCACACACACCATACTCACCTGGTAGTGCTTATGTTAGTCCCCCTAGGGCAAGTGCGCGATTTCGATGTTGTGGTTAAAACGAAGTTGAAGATAACAGTGTACACAAATCAGTAAAGCCACTTTCTTACATTCAAAATGACTTTCTGATTCATGCATTGCCATATCGATACTAATCACGTTTTCGAATGACGATATGGTTATGTCAATGCCATAACCTGCATTTCGCCGATCATATTGCAACATAAGCGTATAAAATGGTGACGAAAATTGATTGTAAACAAAAGAGTGAAGTTTGATGATAAAATAACGACTATGTACCTTCACTTGTGGTTTGGCACATTGAATTCACACAAAATCAGGAGCTCCGATATAGAGCTTATATTGCCGAAAGAAATAAACATCAAGGGGTTGCCAATATTTTGTTGTTTTCGGTAGCAATATCGTCAACATAACATCTTTGTTTGTAAAATTTTCATCTGAAAGGGTATGATCTGTGTGAATTGACCAGGAATCACACAGCAATAGGCTCTTTTCACTTTTTACGTAATCGCCAAGAACTAAAATTATTAAGCGTTTCATGTGTTCTTTAGTCATTTTCCCACTTTTGCTTACCTCTATATGAATATTTCGTCGGGAAGTTGTTTCAGTTTTCTTTGAAATATTTGGGCTGAAAGTGAAAACAGACGTAGAGCTAGTTAGCCAGTCTGTCTGTGTATTGTGTAGCTGTAAGTAGAGCGACTTAAGCTGTAGTTTTCTGACCTCTGTGAGAGAGTGTTGATGATGAAGACATTTCATACTGGAATTCACTCTGATCGCTGTTCCAAAAACTTTCTTTCTCCACATCCTGCTCTATCATAAACATGTTCACTTCCTCCATAAACTGTTGTGCCTTCTGACGTACACTGTTATCGTCATGTATGTCCTTCTGTGTGACAAATGTAGTAATACGCCTGGAAGAAATGCCGTGTTCAGCGTTAAGACTGTCGGTAAAAGAAACCGAGCTTTGAAATTATCCAAGCCCACCTTTTTAGACGCTTCTAGTGCACACATTTGCTGAATTGCTGAATTGTAGAGCCATACGACCTTGATCTATCGCGATATTACATTTTTAAAGCTCTTAATTGCGACTGTCCGTTTCCTTTGAAACAAGCTCCTGTTCGCCTGTTGCTAGACACATAATTTAGAATTAATCTGCAATTTGAATTACTTTTTAGGTATAAAGCCTCATTAATTTGCTATAAGAAATGAAGCCACGACTGTAATAGTCTTCATAAATGTTCTCTAGTACGCTGTCATCAATGTCTTCTAACACACTGGGCCTCTACTATTTGGGTGGACACAATTCGTACTCACTTTGATTGGACTGTTCCTGTTGTCTGGAGATGAACGTCGTGCACTGCTCCAACAGCAAAATTCAGGTTCCCGTTCTTCCTGTTCTTCAAAACAAGTATATCCGTCCAGCGTAACATGAAGTACTTCTGTGCCTTCTCCATTATATTTCATTATTATTAGCTTGTATAATATATTCGAGAACCCTTCATCCTCGACGCCGATTTAATTTCGATATTCAGCGCGTCACAACTTTATCCGTAATACACTGACGGAAAAAAGTCGCAACATCAAAAAATAATTAATGTATAGTAATTAAACTTCGGAAATACATTTGTCTACGTAAAATAATTAACTGATTATCATTAAAAATAGCAGGTTAGTGTAAGTGCGAGATAATCCATTGCAAATGTGAAATGCTGGTATATTAATAACAGGAGTAACCACTAGAATGTTGAATGCAAGCGTCCAAACGTACATGCATTATGTTGTGCGGGTGCCGGATGTCAGTTTGTGGATTGGAGTTCCTTGCCTGTTTCACTTGGTCGGCCAATACAGGGACGGTTAATGCTGTTTCTGGATGACGCTGGAGTTCTGATGATTTCCCATATGCGCTCGATTGGAGACATATTTCATAATAGAGCAGGCAAACGCAACATGTCGACACACTATAGAGCATGTCGGGTTACAATAGCGGTATGTGGGCGGCCGTTATCCTGTTGAAAACACCCCCTGGAATGCTGTTCATGAATGGTAGCACGATAGGTAGAATCACCAGACTGTCGTACAAATTGGCAGTCAGTGTGCCTGGAATAGCCGCGACAATGTTCTTGTTGTTACACGAAATCGCACTCCTGACCATAACTCCAGGCGTACGTCCAGTGTTTCCGGCACGCAGACTTGCTGGTTGCACACGACCATCCCTGGCACCGAGGCAGAACCAGCTTTCATCAGAAAACACGAAGGATCTCCACCCCGCACCCCAGTGAGCTCTCGTTTGACACAACTGAAGTCGCAAAAGGCGGTGTTCGATGTCAGTTGATTGCACGCAACGGAGCGACTGGGTCGGAGCTGTCAGTGAAGTAACCGATTTGTCAACTGCTGCTCAGATTGCTGCTGCAGATGCATTACAATGCTTCAGAGCCATATGCCGAATGCGATGGTCTTCGCTCTCACAAGGGAACCTCCCCATCGCACCCCCTTCAGATTTAGTTATACGTTGGCACAGTGGATAGGCCTTGAGAATGTGAACACAGATCAATCGAGAAAACAGGAAGAAGGTGTGTGGAACTATGCAAAAAATAAGCAAAATATACAAACTGAGTAGTCCACGTCCAAGATAGGCAACATCGTGGCCATTGTGAGCTCAGTAGCGCCGTGGTTCCGTGGCTAGCGTGAGCAGCTGCGAAACTGAAGGTCCTTGGTTCAAGTCTACCTTCGAGTGAAAATTTTTACATTCTTTATTTTCACAAAGTTATGGTCTGTCCGTTCGTTCATTGAAGTCTCTGTTCACTGTAATAAGTTTAGCGTTCGTGTTTTGCGACCGCACCGCAAAACCGTGCGATTAGTAGACGAAAGGACGTGCCTTTCCAATGGGAACCGAAAACATTTGATCGCAAGGTCGTAGGTCAACCGATTCCTCCACAGGAAAACACCTCTGGTATATTCTGTACGACACTGGTGACGGCATGTGCGTCACATGACAGGAATATGTTGTCGACCCACCTAACTTGTACACTTGGCGAATGGGTGAAAAGATTCTTCTACCTTGCCCGATTTAGGTTTTCTTGTGGATGTCATAATCACTCCCAAAACGTAAGAGTTTGTCACATAAACTGCAACAAGTAAATGCAACAGTTTCACAGTCGCACAGTTTTCCATGTGCTCTGACAAAACATATGTTTTTAACGTTTTCAAATTTTTCCGCGTGTAGACTGTCAAATCATGCATATGTCCAAGCCAATCAGAACATGTCCTGGTATTTTGGAGAGCGAAGTTGGTTATGTGTGAGTACCTGAACTTTGATAATTGTCTCAAAATAAAAAAATTAAACTTTTCACTCTAGGGAACACTTGAACCAAGGACCTTTAATTCCACAGCTGCTCACGCTAACAACGGGACCACGGCGCTACTGATCCCACAATATCCTTGATGTTGCCTATCTTGCCCACGGACTACTCAGTTTGTATATTTTGCTAATTTGTTTCATAGATCCACACAACTTCTTCCTGTTTTCTCGATCTATCTGAGTTCAGTTTTTCAAGGCCTATCCACTGTGCCAACTTATAACTAAATCTGAGGGGGGTGCGATGGGGAGGTTCCCTTGTCAGTAATGCCCCGCGATCGTCCGGAGCGAGGTCTTCTTGCGAACGTATGTTTTGCGACCACCGCTGCTACCAGTCACGTATAGTGGCTACACTCCTGCCAACTCTTTTTGCAGTATCGCAGAAAGAACATACAGCTTCTCGAAGCCCTATTACACGACCTCACTCAAACTCAGTGAGGTGCTGATAATGGTGTCTTTGCTGTCGTAAAGGCCTTCTTGACTAACATCAACTCACCTCATCCAGTCTCAAAGGTAACTAACGCTTACGACCGTTACAGCGTGTATTTCATGAAAACTTGATTTGAATCCTCACAGTGGTGCAGCTAGCGCCACTCTTCTGCGTCTGGCGCGAAATTTGAATAGACTTCACCTTTCAGACGAAGAGAAACGCCATCAACTTTTATTTATGTCGCCCAATGGTGTCGCAATTTATTTCCGTGTATTTGGACCCCAATCGCAGTGTCAATCCCCTTCATAATAGCACTGTGCACAGTTTATACAATAAACGGCAAGCGAACACTCCAAGAGAAACCTTCGTACTGCAGCTAAACCATTCACGTTACAAGAGCACTTGTTAGTGTGCCACAACATGCCACCGTCCGATGGCGCTAGCGGAGTTTTGTATGGAAATGACACAGGCCATTGTTGTTTTTATGATCGAGTGTTAGTCTAGGCATGGTTTCGTGCGGTTCCGAGCGTTCGATGTCAAAGCTGTCCTTTCTGACTGTGAGCATTCTCTATTGAAGTGTAGACACAGAAGGTACTCTTGTAACTGTGCCACTACACTATTTGTTTGCGGACGACGTTGAAACCATTACTAGTAGATCTAAGATCCCCCAAATGGCAAACGCCGACATCGGATCGAAATCGAAATCGTCTTTCTACGCGCTGCGCGGGGCAGCCGCGTGGTCGGGGGGGGGGCCTTGCCACAGTTCACGCGGCAGCGCGCGGTCGGAGGGTCGAGTCCTCCCTCCGACATGAGTGTGTGTGTTGTCCTTAGTGTAAGGTAGGTCAGGTTATATTAGTTAGAGAGTAAGCCTAGGGACCGATCACCTCAGCAGTTTGGTCCCATAGGCCTTACCACAAATTTCCAATTTCCTTTCCACGCCTATTTTATTTTTATTTTTTTTTTCCGGCAGTTTATAGAAGGTCACGTCCACTCAAAGTGACATCTCTTCATATTTAGTTTTAAGGGGTTAGATTATTCTAGCTGTAGCATATATATTGAACACTGAATAATATTGTATTAATGCATGCTTCAATGGCCGGCCGAGGTGGCCGAGCGATTGTAGGCGCTACAGTCTGGAACTGCGCTACCGCTACGCTCGCAGGTTCGAATCCTGCCTCGGGCATGGATGTGTGTGATGTCCTTAGGTTAGTTAGGTTTAAGTAGTTCTAAGTTCTAGGGGAGTGATGACCTCAGAAGTTAAGTCCCATAGTGCTCAGAGCCATGTGAACCATGCTTCAACGTTTGTACAATTACAGTTTGTGCATTACGCATCTGCGCCGAGTTTTCGTCGAACAGTTATTATTACTAGTGATATCACGGATAACTGCATCCACATACATCTGCAGACCATCATCACCATATTCGGGCAGACTCCTCTCCTCTGATCACATCCATGTGGCTCCTGTATGTTATCAAATGTCTTCTTCCCACCATCCATTACGTCGTCATTTCGATATTACCTAATTTTTTTGGAATGCAGCTACGACCTTCTCAGGTCCTTTCACCATCAGTTCCTAACTCCACGTCCATTTCAATTCCATTGCAGTCGTAATTACGTCTCCCACTACAGTCTGTTCACTGGATCAGCTTCTCTGGTTATTTGCCTCTCCTAGTAATTCCCTAAACGCATCTCTCCACTGTTGCCAGGAACCTCAGCTTTTTAATATTTTGCACATTAAAATTTCACGTGTTCCTATCCACTGATGCTAAATTGTTTACTTCAACGAAAGAAATGAAGGCCATTTTTACACTTGGCTGCACTGCCAATATGTGCTACCGTACCTTCTTTTCGATACCTTGGTTACACATGGTAAAGAAAAGATCTTGGCCACTAACTGAAGTATTCGAGTCTCCGACAGTGTCCTGACAGAAGTAAACAATGGCATATTAAAACTGAGTGCCGGGCAGAGACTCGAACTTGGGACCTTTGCCTTTCGCGGGCAAGTGTTCTACCGACTTTTCTTTTTTATTAAGTTTTTTTTTTTAATTTTTAATTTTTTAAATCGGCGTTACAGTCAGCTGCAGGCTGCATGAGACAAGGTGGGCGGGGGTCGACTTCCGAGGCCTTGTCACGATGTCTCCCTCGCTGCCATCGCTGTGTTGCATCCTCACACTACTCTTCGAGTGAGCTACCCAGTCACGACTCACGACCGGTCCTCGCAGGTTTACTTCCGCCAGTACCTCTCCCAAACTTCACAGTTGGTACCAGTTGTTCTTGTAATTCTTCCTAGAATCTCTCCGGGAAATAACACAATGCTTCATCATCTGAATGGCAAGCAGCAGCATGAAAAAAGAAAAAGGAACGGCAAATAACGACCCATACTGCGGCGGTCGCAGCTGGGTACTTACTGCGCTGTATGGGATCGGCGTCGGTCCAGAAGACGTCCCGCGCGGTGACCTCTGGCCCGCTGCGGCCGGCCCCCTCTAGAAAATCAACTTGCCCTTTGCGGTAATAGGCAGAGAAACTGCGGGAACAAGTGTTCTTTGGCTGCGGTGACCACCGGTCACGACAATTCGTGTCGGCGCCGGCGAACAGAGTTATTGACGGGCGGTACGAGCGGAGTTGAGCCGAGCCGTGCCGTTCCCCGCTGTCCCGCACGACCGGCCCTGGGGCGCCCTCTGGAGGACAGACAGGCCGGGCAGACGGCGGTGCGCGTGACGTCACGGACCCAGCGTCGCCGACAGCCGCGTCACGACCTGCAGGCAGCAGGGGGCTGCGCGCCTCCTTCTGTTGCACGTTCAGCTACCTGCTACCTCACTTCATTTTTTTTTTTATTGATAAGAAGACCACCCGGATATTGGATTTTTATATTTTTTATGTTTATGGTGCCATAAACCGGGTATACTTTGACCGCCGTGGTTACTTTGCCCACTCATACAACAAAGGTCTTAACAGGTCTCTGTTGGCCCTCAGCTGAGAGTTTATATACGCAGTTTGGTGGTAAAGTTCCATCAACATAAACTAGATGACGTCAATAGTGCCGATTTTCTTACGCAACAGTTGGCGGATCTGCCGTGACTTATAATTGTATGTTAACGTCTGGTTGTGCAAAATCCACCGATATCCCTTACTGCAGAGCGATCGCTGCTTTCAACTACAATACTGGCCATTAAAATTGCTACACCACGAAGATGACGTGCTACAGACGCGAAATTTAACCGACAGAAAGCAAATGCTCTGATTTGCAAACTATTAGCTTTTCAGAGCATTCACACAAGGTTGGCGCCGGCGGCGACGCCTACAACGTGCTGACATGAGGAAAGTTTCCAACCGATTTCTCATACACAAACAGCAGTTGACCGGCGTTGCCTGGTGAAACGTTGGAGTCATGTCTCTTGTAAGGAGGAGAAATGCGTACCATCACGTTTCCGGCTTTGATAAAGGTCGTATTGTAAGCTATCGCGATTGCGGTTTATCGTATAGCGACATTGCTCCTCGCGTTGGTCGAGATCCAATGACTGTTAGCAGAATATCGAATTGGTGGGTTCAGGAGGGTAATACGGAACGCCGTGCTGGGTCCCAACGGCCTCGTATCACTAACAGTCGAGATGACAGGCATCTTATCCGCATGGCTGTAACGGATCGTGCAGCCACGTTTCGATCGCTGAGTCAACAGATGGGGATGTTTGTAAGACAACAACCATCTGTACGAACAGTTCGACGACGTTTGCAGCAGCATGGACTATCAGCTCGGAGACCATGGCTGCGGTTACCCCTGACGCTGCATCACAGACAGGAGCGCCTGCGATGGTGTACTCAACGACGAACCTCGGTGCACGAATGGCAAAACGTCATTGTTTCGGATGAATCCAGGTTCTGTTTACAGCATCATGATGGTCGCATGTTTGGCGACATCGCGGTGAACGCACATTGGAAGCGTGTATTCGTCATCGCCATAATGGCGTATCACCTGGCGTGATGGTATGGGGTACCATTGGTTACACGTCTCAGTCACCTCTTTTTCACATTGACGGCACTTTGAACAGTGGACGTTACATTTCAGATGTGTTACGACCCGTGGCTCTACCCTTCATTCGATCGCTGGGAAACCCTACATTTCAGCAGGATAATGCACGAGCGCATGTTGTAGGTCCTGTACGGGCCTTTCTGGATACAGAAAATGGTCGACTGCTGCCGTGGCCGGCACATTCTCCAGATCTCTCACCAATTGAAAACGTCTGGTCAATGGTGGCCGAGCAACTGGCTCGTCACAATACGCTAGTCACTACTCTTGATGAACTGTGCTATCGTGTTGAAGCTGCATGGGCAGCTGTACCTGTACACGCCATCCAAGCTCTGTTTGACTCAATGCCCAGGAGTATCAAGGCCGTTATTGCGGCCAGAGGTGGTTGTTCTGGGTACTGATTTCTCAGGTTCTATGCACCCAAATTGCGTGAAAATGTAATCACATGTCAGTTCTAGAATAATATATTTCTCCAATGAACACCCGTTTATCATCTGCATTTATTCTTGGTGTAGCAAATTTAATGGCCAGTAGTGTATATCTTGTACGTTACTCAATTAATTTTCATAACAGGACACTCATTAGTTTTCTGTTCACATCTATATAACTGCCATTATACAGGGTGTATCAAAAAGAATGACCCGATTTTAGAACTCCATATTCGTGTACATAAAAGGCAACGTCCTGACTGAATTGACTAACTGACTCATCATCGCACAGCCCAAACCGCTAAGGACAGAAACTTGAAATTTGGAGATGATGGGGATTTAATACTGTAGGCGTCTTTCAAGAAGGGATTTTTTCGAAATTTTAACCATAAGGGGATGAAATAGGGAAAGAGGGATTTTTTAAACATGTCGTTCACCATTTTTGGAAATTTAACCCTATGCGGTGAAATAGTGGGTAAGGAGTATTAAAGAACTGCTAAAGTATACCCATTGGTATCTGACTTCTCGCTTACAAACAAAAAATATGTGTTTTCGGAAACTGAACCCCTAGGGCAGTGAAATAGGGTACGAGAATTCTTACGAAAATATTTTGTTATGAAGGCATTTTTGAAAGCTTAGTCTACGAAAATTTAAATTTGGCTTCTAAGAAATAAAAAACCGTGTCTTACACTCGTTTTGGAAATCCAACCCCTATCGGGGTGGAGCGGGAGAAGAAAGTTTTTATGGAAATATTTTATTGTGCAAGCATTTTCGAAGCTAAATTGATGAAAATTTGTATTTGGCTTCTCTGTTAGAAATAAAACAAACGCATGTTACTGTTTTTGGAAATTCAACCCCTAAGGGGGTGAAACAGGGCCAGACTGATTCAGTGACTCGTCATCACCCGGCTCAGACGGCTTAGGACAGAAACTTGAAGTTTGCAGGGGGTGTGGATCTTATACTGTAGCCATCGTTTAAGAAAGAATTGTCTGAAATTCCACACCCAAGGGGGTTCTAACAACCCTACCACAACAAAGATCAGATGATTGTGGTGTTGCTCACGCTGCTAAATACTGCAATTTCGGGCAACAACAAAGTCATTATGTGGCAGGCGTCAATAGAGCACAGTTAATAAAGACATTTCATGTAATAATGAATAAACTGGGCACTCATCTTTTCGTGTTTCCCACGCTGGTCTCATTGTAAAATCATGGCTCAATCGTCGAAAATCTAGGTGGTGATGATTCCAATCGCGGATGCAAAGAGGCCTAGGTTTTATTCTGCGATATTCAAAAGTTTTGTAGATGCGCTTCACAAACCGTTCTTGAAGATTACACTTTTGCAGGACAATGGTGATGTAAACAAGTAATCAGCACTCCGAATTTAAGTTACACTTCTTTTTTATTACTTTTGCTGCAATATCACGTAACACACAAAACATCACTTCAGAATACAAAACATACTTGAAAACGTCTTCCTCACTGTTAAAGTTCACATTTTATAAACTGGCTACAATATGCGCCTTTCCAACATGACGTCCAAGACTTGACTTTTTCAAGGTACGACTCTCTAACTAACTAAACTGCTTACGCACCCAAAAATCAAGAGTTACAAGTACGACAAAGATCATAGTGACAAAAGAGAGAATACAAATAAGAATAATATCATTGCAATATAAACATATAGCTGCATCAAAGTATCTCTGCATCAATGAAATCAAATCTGAATGTTGTCTCATAAATATGTTAACTACTTTACAGAAACACAGTAGAATACTGCTGGTATCGAGAGCTTCAGGTGAGCTGACGTAATGGTTACGCACTCAAGTACCATTACAGGGAGAAATAGTGGATGAAAGACTTTTTGGACGTATGTCGCTAATAAGGGAATTCTGAAGCTAGAATTACGAAAATTGGTATTTGGTTTCTCAGTCAGAAAATTAAAAATACATGTTTCGGCATTTTTTGAAATTTAACTACTAAGAGGTAAAATTGAGGGTGAATGTTATTTTCAAAATAAATAATTGTTAAAGAACTACTAAACCATTTTAAGGCTAAATCTATGGCAGTTGGTTTCTGACTTCTAGGTTTGAAATAAAAAGAAAGAAAAGCGTGTTTCAGTGTTCCTGGAAATTCTACCACTAAGGGAGTGCAATAGGGGATGAGAATTCTTGAGAAAATATTTCGTTACCTTGAAAAAATTTGAAATTAAATTTATGACAATCGGTATTTCTCGGTTAGATATAAAGAAATATTTGTTAGGAGACGGAAGTTGCTACGGAAATATCTCCCCAAGAACACAAAAGGAATGATTAAGAACACCTTCAGACTCCAGCTGCCAGAATCGCTTTTCGATCAGAAGTATACTAAGCTTATATGGCCTAAATTAGCGCGAAAAGCTTGGAAGGTGCTGCAGTTTGTGAGCGACATAAAAATTCGATTAAATAAAAACCAAAATCTCTCCAGATCATACAGTGTAAGCGAGCGAAAAAGCGCTCGCTAAGCTAGTTTACTGATAAAAAAAAATTCTGCAAACATGGAATAAATTACAAAACTCTCACAAAATCCTAAAGTACCAGCTATGGTATTGCAAACGCTCTATGTTTCCACCGGTAGCAGTGCGAATACACCTAGACGATAGCTAAATTCGCCATAAGCTTTACACAGTATATCTGCTTTTGTATAGAAGTTATGGTGGCTGAGCTTCTGTTCTTCACATGTCACGGGGTGAAGGGGAGATTAATACACTTCACATATCCCTACAAGTAAAAATCGTATCGGCTCATGTCTAGCGCTCTTGCAGTACAAGAACGCAGGGCAGCGTCTCGGGGTCCCGAGCAGCCTATCCAGTGTTGAGGCTGAGTGTCATTGAGAAACTGACGTATGTTGTTATGCCAGCACGGTGGAGCTTCATCCTGTTGGAAAATGTAATCATCGGAGTCCTCCTGAAGCTGTGGAAAAAGCCAACTCTGCAGCATTTGAAGATAGTTTCTTCCAATCACCATTTTTCCTCAAAAAGGAGCAACTGCACAGTTTTTCACGAGAAATGGTACGAAAAACATCCACTGTAGGTGAGTCTCCTTCTGCCCATTAATGTCATGAGGGTTGTAGAGTTCCCATATGTTTGTTGTGTTTACTTTACAGATAAATGTTGCATTATCACTTAAAATTAACATGGTAAAATGTATCGTTTCCATCTCCTGTAGCATAGCATTGATGAAGTCAGCCCGTTTCCTTCTATCGCCAACCATAAGAGCTTACACTAATTGTAGTAAGTATGATTTATAGATCAAACGAAGCGTTCAGACTTGTCAGAGAGTTCGCCCCTGGCAGCTGAGTGGCCAGCGCGACGGAATGTCACACCTAACGGCCCGGCTTCGATTCCCGGCTGGGTCGGAGATTTTCTCCGCTCAGGGTCTGGGTGTCGTGTTGTCCTTATCATCATCATTTCATCCCCATCGACATGCAAGTCGCCGAAGTGGCGTCAACTCGAAAGACTTGCATCAGGCGAACGGTCTACCCGACGGGAGGCCCTAGCCACACGACGTGTTAATGTACCTATAACTAAGAAAAATAAATGTCACTCACATAGTGTTCATACTGAAACTACTGTGTTTAAGGGCGATTCTGGTATATCATATACCGTCAAATATCTCCGGAAACGAAGAATGAAGTTTGTTTGGCCGCAAGCGCCAGATTTGGCTCGATAAATGAAGACCAGACAACCTTAGTTGAAGCTATGTCCGACATTTTGAAACGAGAGTTTGGGTTTCAGATGAAAGATATTGAATGTATGCTCAACTGCATTTGGAGCTATGTGTTTGGTACTGTATCCTAGTACCTTTCACTACATTTATAATTTTGACGGTGGATCAGTTTGATTTATATGCCATACTATGTTTCTCTTTCATAAAGCGTAACGAAGGACTGAAAAAAAACGTTGGATCAATGTATTTCTTTCTGGCTGGTCAAAGTTTGTGTTCTGGAAATACTGGCCTCACATGGAGTGGTAGTTGACAGTTTTGGTGGAAGTGTAGACCGCGCCCAAATCCATGCAACCTCCAGTTTTTTCCATTATTTTCCCTGCATTTTATAAAATATACAAGCCACTGGTTTCACTAATTAGACTATGACAGATGTTAGAAAACAGCAATGGTAATCACATTTGAATCTGAAAATCGGTCAAAACGTACCCGGTTAACAATACTGACATTCAGAACTCAAATATCAGACTTTCAAAACAGTAGATGCACATCCCAAAATTCCTCGACAAAATCGTCTTTGATCTCTTCAGGACGTCTTTAGGGCACTAGAGTACAGTCGATTTCTCGACACAGAGCCTGGCTCTGTGGTAGAGTGCTCGCCGCCGATGTGAGAGACCTGGAGTAGATTCAACGTCGACGTGGCGTTTTATAGAAATGTGCTTGTTTGCAAGAGCACTGCCGTGAAGCGTAAAGCACATAAAGATGGAAAAAAGTCGGTAACACTTGAAACTGGTAATCGCTCGATCGCTGGTTCGAGTCTCGTTTCGGTCAATATTTTGTTTCGTATCTTTCCGATCATCTCGACTACATACGTCACTTAAATATAAGATTCATGAAATATTTGTTAATTAACAGAATGTAAATGGAATTTTAATGGAAAACGCAAGTCTTCTTACTTCTAATTACATATCAAACAAAAACATTCAGTTATCGTTGCAAATATGAATTCTCAACTATTAATTTTTTTTATAAAAGATTGTTAATAAAGGTTACGTAAGTTTTAAAAAAGTGACGAATTAATTTTTTTCATTTATATTTACTTTGTACGGAAATACTCTCAGGACATGCAGCTTCATTGAAAAATTAGAATCAGCCAGGAACCGAACATTTTACCACAGAGCCGCACTGCGTGTCGCGAAATCGTCTTTACTCTGGTGTACCAAAGACGCCAGGAAAACTTCAAAGTTGATTTCCTCGAGAAATATTGAGAGATGCTTCGAACTGATTTGGAAGTTTGATATTTGGGCAGTGAACATGAGTTAACACAGAAATTAAAAAATTATAAATATGCGATTGTCATGTGGCCTCCTTGTGAGTATCGAAGTATCAGAACTCCAACAGATCAAGCGGAATTATAATGATTTCAGAACACAGACATTTCTCTCTTTTACGACTAATTGAGATTATTCATCTCTAACATTTAGTACTCATGTACAATCGGTGTTCGTTTACTTAACAGTTATTCACATTCCACATACTGGGAGGGAGGGAGGTGGCAGGAGTCGGTGGATCGTAGCTGAAAAATTGCTGTCTTTCAAAAACGTCTTCACTACGGTCGCAGGTTCGAATCCTGCCTCTGGCATGGATGTTTGTGATGTCCTTAGGTTAGTTAGGTTTAACTAGTTCTAAGTTCTAGAGGACTAATGACCTCAGCAGTTGAGTCCCATAGTGCTCAGAGCCATTTTGAACCAAAAACGTCTTGTAAAAATTTAATGTTGTTGCTGTGGACTTCAGTCCATAGACTAGTCAGATGCTGCCCCGCACACTAGTCCATCCTGTGCAAATCTTGTAACCCGTCGCTTGCTTTAATCATAAATATATATCTGAGTGATACTAAATGTTGTTATTTTTACATAAAGAAATGTATTATCTTATCAATAATCTTCGAATGGTGAGCTACACGCTTGATTTGTATACATGAATTAGTGAATTTACTCATAACTTTTGTTCACTATGCTTGTGGTCATTTTCAGAATACAAATTAATAATCAAATCAAATAACTTAATAAGATTAAACCCTAAATTTTTGGGGTACCTACCTACCACAAAATTAATATAAAAACACTGAACACTTGAGGGAGTATGATTCATAACAGTGGCGTATATCAGTTTACAAAATAATGAAAATCTTTATTAATCCTTTTGTAACTACAACTAGCTGATAAATCTTGCACAAAAATGACAAACACAAATCAGAAAAGAAATGGTGTTTTACTGGCGAAGCATACATTAGGGAGGGAAGCTGTTCATTATTCACTGAATTAAACCCTTTTACAATGTAGTTTGACTTTGTTTACAAGTACCCACTGTGAGGCCCGACTCTATTCAAATGGAATCAACTACACTACTGGCCATTAAAATAGCTACACGACGAAGATGACGTGCTACAGACCCGAAATTTAACCGACAGGAAGAAGATGCTGTGATACGCAAATGATTACCTTTTCAGAACATTCACACAAGGTTGGCGCCGGTGGCGACACCTAGAACGTCCTGACATGAGGGAAGTTTCCAACCGATTTCTCATACACAAACAGCAGCTGATCGGCGTTGCCTGGTGAAACGTTGTTGTGATGCATTGTGTAAGAAAGAGAAATGCATACCATCACGTTTCCGACTTTTATAAAGGGCGGATTGTACCCTATCGCGATTACTGTTTATCGTAACACGACATTGCTGCTCGAGTTGGTCGAGATCCAATGACTGTTAGCAGAATATGGAATCTGTGGGTTCAAGAGGGTAATACGGAACGCCGTGCTGGATCCCAACGGCCTCGTATCACTAGCAGTCGAGATGACAGGCGTCTTATCCGCATGGCTGTAACGTATCGTGCAGCCACATCTCGATCCCTGAGTCAACAGATGCGGACGTTTACAAGACAACAACCATCTGCACGAACAGTTCGACGACGTTTGCAGCAGCATGGACTATCGGCTCTGAGACCATGGCTGCGGTTACCCTTGACGCTGCATCACAGACAGGAGCGCCTGCTATGGTGTACTCAACTACGAACCTGGGTGCACGAATGGCAAAGCGTCATTTTTTCTGATGAATCCAGGTTGTGTTTACAGCATTATGAAGGTCGCATCCGTGTTTGGCGAAGTCGCGGTGGACGCACATCGGAAGCGTGTCATCGCCATACTGGTGTATCACCCGGCGTGATGGTATGGGGTGCCATTGGTTACACGTCTCGGTCACCCCTTGTTCGCATTGACGGCAGCTTAAACAGAGGACGTTACATTTCAGTTGTGTTACGACCCGTGGCTCTACCCTTCATTCGATCGCTGCGAAACCCTATATTTCAGCAGGATAATGCACGGCCACATGTTGGAGGTCCTGTATGGGCCTTTCTGGATACAGAAAATGTTCGTCTGCTGCCCTGGTCAGCACATTCTCCAGATCTCTCACCAACTGAAAACGTCTTGTCAATGGTGGCCGAGCAACTGGCACGTCACAACACGCTGGTCACTACTCTTGATGAATTGTGGTATCGTGTTGAAGCTGCATGGGCAGCTTTACCTGTACACGCCATCCAAGCTCTGTTTGACTCAACGAGGCCGTTATTACGACCAGAGGTGGTATTTCTTGGTACTGATTTCTCAGGATCTATGCGCCCAAATTGCGTGAAAATGTAATCACACGTCAGTTCTAGTATAATATATCTGTCCAATGAATACCCGTTTATCATCTGCATTTCTTCTTGGTGTAGCAATTTTAATGGCCAGTAGCGTAGGACAAAGTGTACCACAAACTACGGTTCACCTGTAAACAGGGAGCCGTGAATGTCATTTGGCAACCCTAAGCTCGTGCAGCAGTACTTTACCCTTTCACCTTGATTTAGGCAGCAGCTGTACACGGCGCGCTGTGGACGAGCAGCGGTGCGCTAAGGCAGCTGTAATGTTCTGACGCGTCCACGAAAATTTGCAAATTACGCGGACTGGCATTCTTATTATTAGAACGCGGGGAACTTCCCCATCTGAGCCTTGAAACCCGCTAGATTTCAGTGTGAGGACAGACAAGCTGATGAAGGCAGCATTATTAATAGTGCCGAGTTATCAAATCCAGAGCTAATGTAGGATTTCTGCATGCCAACAGACAGCGCCAAAACAGGGCTGAGAACGGTCGGGCATCAACAGTTTAAACAAGTAGTGCAAACAGTTCATAAATCAACTCAATTTGCAAGCAGGGTTTTCTACAAATGCGAAAAAAACTACGCCATAACAGTTTTTCTGTAGTATGGGACTTTAAAAATTTGGATTTTTTCATTTTGGCAGACGAACCGTAGTTTTCACCGACCACAAAGCGTTAGAATTGTTACCGATGGCGAAACTAACATATGGCAGACTCATCCAGTGGGAGCTTACCCTACAAGAATACCATCTGACAGTGATTTATGTACACAGGGCAACATATATAATAGTAGGTGCCTTATAATGTTCACCAAGGTGCAGCAAACACAATACAAGGCAAAATCCACAGGAGAAACATTTCTCAATCTACTATGTGTGCTATGTGTGCAAAGATGCTCTTGAAACCTTATGACTAACGCTTTTAACAATATCCAAACAGAACAAGGCAATTATTCTGAAATCCTAAAGTTAAGAAAGTTCAGAAAGTGGAAATGGTCAGCACAGAAAGATTAGATCTCTCTGTAAATGAGAGAATGTGGTTCCTTCTAGATAGAGTTTTTTGCCGAAACATGGCCACGCTTATCCTGAAAACGATGCCACCCTGCCTTAAAATCTTCTTTTTTCACAAAAGAAAGAATAGGAGTCGCTGATTGGCTTCTCTCAGGAACGCAAAGAGGAGGCTTGCTCCCCCAGGGTGGGAACCCTGGTGCTGTGTCTGGATTGGCTACCTGTCCA
Source organism: Schistocerca cancellata (assembly GCF_023864275.1). Lineage (NCBI taxonomy): Eukaryota > Metazoa > Arthropoda > Insecta > Orthoptera > Acrididae > Schistocerca > Schistocerca cancellata. The sequence goes on from NC_064628.1 coordinate 910,487,169, forward strand.
GCAGAACAGTCAAGAATGGAGATTGTATGACTGGAGGATCGTTTGACTGGTCTGTACAATGCGGGGGCATTTTTACTTTTGCTAATTTAGTTCCCATACTGAGGGTTGGTGGAAAGTGGTGGTGATATTTTGCCTTGCTTCATCTTCTGGTCCTCCCTTAGCGGAGAACTTCAGTTCTCTCCCTAGTGGGTGAGACTAATTGTCTGTATTTTGCAGTTGACTAACAGCCTGTGGCAGCTTTCAGCTGTACCGACAGTGGAATTGCACATCATCTCTGACAAATTGTGTCATGAGGGTGAAGTTGTTGATCCTTAGTCAGCCGTCTGGCATTAGACAATTCCAGCAGACACTGCCTGGCCAGACCAGACCTGTCATGCACATACGTGTGGTGTGGTGAGGGTGTAAATTGATATACATTTTTTGTAAAAATTTACAATCCCTAAACGTTCTCGCAGAGTTCTCCAATTATGGGGTGTATCATACTGTCGCACTGCTTCTATTCTGTCTGGATCTGGGGCAATTCCCTTTCCAGAAATGATAGGTCCCAGAAGTTCAAGCTGTTTTGTTACCTCATAATCTTTTAATTTTTGATCGAGTTTACTTAATTTTTGGTTGTGTTGATCCTATATTACCTCTGCTATCGAAATATCATCGACATAGCAGGTTAATCTCTGTTGTAATTCCTTGTTTAGAATTGTTCCTAAGCCCCTAACAAATGTCGATGAGGAGATACTGAGTCAAAACAGAAGTCTCTGAAATTGGTAGCATGAATGAAATACAATGAAGGCTGTGTAATGTCTGCACTCTGATGCAATCTCAGTTTGCCAAAAACTGGGCCTCAAATCTAATAATATAAATACTTTGACCCCATGAAATTTTTGTATTAACTCTTTAACTTTTCTGGTCTATCTGTTTCAATCATATTCATTGTATTTTCTGCCTAGAGTCAAGCACAAGATGGATGTTTTCGTCTTTTCTGTCGATAATTTGTAGCAGACTATTGTACATATGCTGTGCTAATTTACCCCTTTGTGCATCATTCTATGCAACTCGAAAAATCGTGGTTTCTTGTAAAATAATGGTATTTTACAGGGTGGTACCATGAAGGCTTTATGCTCTTTGGCTTTGAACGTCTATTGGTATTTCTTATTTATAACCTTCTTGGGTAGGAATACCTCTGTGTTGCTATGCAATGTGTGTGCTAACTCTCCCCTTCCTTGATCAGAGATATTGTCCAGGATACTTAGTTTACTGTCAATTTCAGCATGTATTACCACAAAAGTTCGTTATCTACTGAGATAGGCTCCTCCGTCTATACATAGTCGGATGTATTTCCTCAGTTTTCCCATCATATACCACAATTTGTGGTTCCAAGTATTCCCCTGAAGTTGATTCGTTCGTAATTTTATCTTCGAAGTGAACCGTAATGTCCGCAAAGACCACACATCCATTTCCTATACCTTATATTAGCTTCTGCTCAAGATAATCGTCTCCTATAATCATCTCGACGGACAAGTTTAAAATAATCACGAAACTGGTTTCTAAGTAGTGTCCTTGACACAACATTGTAATTCCAGCTTGGGTTGTGATCTCAGTTATGCATCCAAGTATGGGTCCTTGACTTTCGTTTTCCTGGTTTTCAAAACTGACAGTTTTTACTCGCATTACAACGAGCAAATAAATATTCAGAAATGACTGTTAGTTCACCCCCATTATCAAGAATCGTTTTCACTACTATGTTGTCTGTGGATACTTTAATGATCAGATGTACATCTATTGACCACTCTGGTTCTTCCTATTTCACTAAAGTTTCTTCCAGTGATGAGCACTGGATCCGATTTATTTCCCTTGTTTCTCATTCGAGAATTTGTGTCTCTTGTTCATTGTTGGATGGATCTGAATTTTTCTCTTGCCTGTCTTGTACAAAATCGTTTGTGTTATCTAATGTCAGATAGCTTGCTTCCACTGAAGTGAACACTGTGGTTTCTCTTTCTTCTAGTACTTCTACCTGTGTTCTTATGGGTCCTGCGCTCTCTTGCGGGATTCCTATGTCTTCCCCATCCAGTTCAAACATTTGTATTAGGCAATCTAAGCCCGCATCATCCTCTATTTGTTCTATTATTTATCGAGGGAGATCATCCTGCTCATCACTATTCCCAGTCTATTGTGTCTCAACACGAAATTTTACCTTTTTGCCCCAAATGCGTTCCATGTCTATCGGGTTGTTCACTTTGTGCACCACGAGTAAGTGCAAGGATTCTCTTACTTCCGGTTATGAATTTGGGTGAGAGTAATCCATTGTCATCCTGGTTTTTCACTTTCACGTCTAGTGAATTCCGACGACGTCCTGGATTTGGTGGTCTTATTTCCACCTTCTGTTGTGCCCTATTAGTGCCATCATTCCTTTGATTGCCCTGAGTCTGTTGTACTCCAACAAAACGTGGAGCGCAGTGCAGTTGGAAACTATTTTGTACGCCTTGCCCACTCCAACGGTGCTCACAAGTATTTCAGTTGCCATTGCCGTTGTTGCTTCTGTTATGACTGAATCCGCTGCCGGTCCTAGCTCATGATGATGACGTGTGGTTTGTGGGGCGGTCAACTGCGCGGTCATCAGCGCCCGTACAAAGTCCCAATGTTTACACAGTCCAATTTTTTCACAGTCCTATGCAGCCACTGTCACGAATGATGATGGTAATGATGAAATGATGAGGACAACACAAAGACCCAGTCCCCAGACAGAGAAAATCGCCAATCCGGCCGGGAACCGAACGCAGGACACCGTAATCTAGGGTCAGAATCGGTGCCCACTATACCACGAGCTACGGACCGGTCCTACCTGGATTATAATTCGGTCTATTACGATCTGACTTTTATAATGCGTTTTCTCTTCCATACGCGCTGGTATTGTCTCTCCTATCACCGTGCCCTTCTCTCTGATACCTTCATTTACGTGTTTCTTCTTCACTTAATACGAATTCCAACTGTCTCAGAATCCCTTTAAACGCTTGCGCGTTATCTCCTGTTCTTCCTAATAACGACTGTTGATAACGATATCTCCACACATTGATTTATGTTCGCCACGATCTCAAAATATTTCACTAGACTCTTCTCCCCAGAATGTTCGAAAACGGTGTCTTGTAGCAAGTCACACTTAATAAAATTTTGTGCTTCACTTCTAAGAAAAGATGTTTTAAAATTGTCATATAACGTGTAGTTCCTTGCCACTCTTTGCATGGTTTCTGCTACAACACCTTCGTGTGAGTGCATATAAAGTGCAATGTATACACTAGTGACCAATGTCCCGGTAGACCTACTTGGAACTGATTAATAAAGCTCCGTGGATGCAATGTGTTTGCGTCTTCTGTACAATGCTGAAACTTCCTGACTGTTACGAAGTGGTCGTTATTAACATTTGTTATTTCACCGTGTGGAGCTCACTCAACCATCGTACCCCATCTTCCAACTGTTGTGTCCATATTCTTACTTTCTGCTTCTTGAATCACAATCGGGTATTGCAGACTTTCTAGGTGGGTATTGCATCATCTAGTGGTACGCTGTTATCTGTGTCTACCTGCCCTGTAATTAACATTTTGTCTTTTCCCGATATGTTTTTGCGTCCTTGACTTACGGCAGTTACCGGTCCTGTGTCTTACCTTGCCAACGCCATCGGACTACTGTATGTTATAGACTGTTCCGTACCGGGTCTTGATGTACATGGCGTTGGGACGTGTATACCACTAACTGGTCTGGCTTGAGGGCTGCCTGCATGCGTTACCGTGTGGGCACGTCCCATCGCGTTTCGTTGCATCATTATCATGTTTGTTTGTTATGAACCTGATGTTAAGTCTCATAACTCTCGTAATTTTGGCTGCACATTGCCTGTTTCTCTTATGTACCTTTTATCATTGGTTCTTTCGCATGATCTACCAACTGGGGTTTTTGTGCGTTCTACATTATATTCAATTTCGGCTCTAGACGTTTTCGCATTCTTTCTCACTTCGTGCATGCTGTTTTTCAATAACGCTGTGTGCTGGTCTCCGATGACTCTCTACAGTTCGGAGGTTCCGTGCCTTACTCGTATTTTAGTCAAATCTTGCGTGGTTACAGAGGTATTTATGAACTCTCTCTGCAGCTGTCACTGTTTTCCTACATGTTTTGCAATATTTTGATTTCAACCGTTATAATTGTTCTTTGTTTTTTTTTTATTCAGTTGTGAGAATTCTACTGCTGAATTTCCATAACGTGGTGCATGTTGCTTTCTGTCGTACATCCGTTTCTTCTCTCTCCCCACGTTAAGCCCTCGTCGCGATTATTTTGACGTTCCGTGCGTCTTTGTTCGCGCTATCGACACACTCTTGAGCCCTATCGCGTGAGGTGTTTAATTCGCCTCGAGTTTTCGCCGTTTCATTCTGTTCGTGAGCCGGCCGCGGTGGTCTCGCGGTTCTAGGCGCGCAGTCCGGAACCGCGCGACTGCTACGGTCGCAGGTTCGAATCCTGCCTCGGGCATGGATGTGTCTGATGTCCTTAGGTTAGTTAGGTTTAAGTAGTTCTAAGTTCTAGGGGACTGATGACCACAGCTGTTAAGTCCCATAGTGCTCAGAGCCATTTGAACCATTTTTTTTCTGTTCGTGACGGAAATTTTTCCCATGTGTTCTTGTTGTGATGTCAGTTTTTCACTAGCGTTGCACGTTGCCTTAGAATCATCTCTTATACGATCTAACGCTTCATGTTCATTGTCCTTCTTTCCTGTTACCATTTCCGTGTTTTGTTTGTCAATTGCCGATTCTTTCTCCCCTGAACATAGTACTAGTCCACTAACAAAGAAATATCCGGTATTACGTTCGTTATGATCTTGTGACCTCCGATGCGCTATGACTGCGTGCGGTTCCACGTAAACTAACTCGCCTTGATCAGCACCACTCGTCATTTCCGCAATTTCCCCACTGGACTCATCACTGATTACTTCAGCTTCCCCACGTTTGTCATTTTCAGGATGTGACGCTAGTCGTCTACTTGGTATCTAAATGCTTACGCACGCGGCTCCTAGTCTGCATGTAATTGTAACATTTTACTCTTTTTAGTAAAATCATTCACTTTCCTATCTGACATCTGTGTTCTACGAAAGTTTTTGAGAGGACATTACTTTTGAAGAAAAAAAACTAATCTACTCTTTACTTTCCCTGACTATGCAACATTGTTCTCATGGTGGAACACAACCCAAAGAAATAAAAATAAAAAATAACTCGAAATTCGAAAGCAGCAAGTTTACTAGAATATTGTACATGAAATGTTTGAATCCAGTCTAGATTCGTCACACATATACACTCCTGGAAATTGAAATAAGAACACCGTGAATTCATTGTCCCAGGAAGGGGAAACTTTATTGACACATTCCTGGGGTCAGGTACATCACATGATCACACTGACAGAACCACAGGCACATAGACACAGGCAACAGAGCATGCACAATGTCGGCACTAGTACAGTGTATATCCACCTTTCGCAGCAATGCAGGGCGCTATTCTCCCATGGAGACGATCGTAGAGATGCTGGATGTAGTCCTGTGGAACGGCTTGCCATGCCATTTCCACCTGGCGCCTCAGTTGGACCAGCGTTCGTGCTGGACGTGCAGACCGCGTGAGACGACGCTTCATCCAGTCCCAAACATGCTCAATGGGGGACAGATCCGGAGATCTTGCTGGCCAGGGTAGTTGACTTACACCTTCTAGAGCACGTTGGGTGGCACGGGATACATGCGGACGTGCATTGTCCTGTTGGAACAGCAAGTTCCCTTGCCGGTCTAGGAATGGTAGAACTATGGGTTCGATGACGGTTTGGATGTACCGTGCACTATTGAGTGTCCCCTCGACGATCACCAGTGGTGTACGGCCAGTGTAGGAGATCGCTCCCCACACCATGATGCCGGGTGTTGGCCCTGTGTGCCTCGGTCGTATGCAGTCCTGATTGTGGCGCTCACCTGCACGGCGCCAAACACGCATACGACCATCATTGGCACCAAGGTAGAAGCGACTCTCATCGCTGAAGACGACACGTCTCCATTCGTCCCTCCATTCACGCCTGTCGCGACACCACTGGAGGCGGGCTGCACGATGTTGGGGCGTGAGCGGAAGACGGCCTAACGGTGTGCGGGACCGTAGCCCAGCTTCATGGAGACGGTTGCGAATGGTCCTCGCCGATACCCCAGGAGCAACAGTGTCCCTAATTTGCTGGGAAGTGGCGGTGCGGTCCCCTACGGCACTGCGTAGGATCCTACGGTCTTGGCGTGCATCAGTGCGTCGCTGAGGTCCGGTCCCAGGTCGACGGGCACGTGCACCTTCCGCCGACCACTGGCGACAACATCGATGTACTGTGGAGACCTCACGCCCAACGTGTTGAGCAATTCGGCGGTACGTCCACCCGGCCTCCCGCATGCCCACTATACGCCCTCGCTCAAAGTCCGTCAACTGCACATACGGTTCACGTCCACGCTGTCGCGGCATGCTACCAGTGTTAAAGACTGCGATGGAGCTCCGTATGCCACGGCAAACTGGCTGACACTGACGGCGGCGGTGCACAAATGCTGCGCAGCTAGCGCCATTCGACGGCCAACCGCGCGGTTCCTGGTGCGTCCGCTGTGCCGTGCGTGTGATCATTGCTTGTACAGCCCTCTCGCAGTGTCCGGAGCAAGTATGGTTGGTCTGACACACCGGTGTCAATGTGTTCTTTTTTCCATTTCCAGGAGTGTAGTTTATTCTCCTGGATCAACTCAGATTTTTTTTCTTGGAGTGAAAGTAATCTTTTGAATACTTTTGAGCATAATATTTGCTCTACAAACATTGTCAATGTGGTGTCACCGCCAGACACCACACTTGCTAGGTGGTAGCTTTAAATCGGCAGCGGTCCATTAGTACATGTCGGACCCGCGTGTCGCCACTGTCAGTAATTGCAGACCGAGCGCCACCACACGGCAGGTATAGAGAGACGTACTAGGACTCGTCCCAGTTGTACGACGACTTTGCTAGCGACTACACAGACGAAGCCTTTCTCTCGTTAGCCGAGAGATAGTTAGAATAGCCTTCAGCTAAGTCCATGGCTACGACCTAGCAAGGCGCCATGAACCATTTCAAGAGAGAGTCTCACTTGTATAATCAAGAATGCTGTATACAATTGATGGATTAAAGTTAAGTATGCCAGCAGCTACGAACTTTTCTTTATAGCGTTCATTACGTATCCTGTTTCAGACCTAACGCCAGCCGGCGTGTGTAAACGCGTGCCTTTCGGTTACCCGTCACTGTGGACTGGCTGTCTTGTCAGTCCACAACAGTCAAAATAATCGGTGTAATCATCTAATAACATTTCCTGTATCCTGGCAGATTCATCTAATTATGTATGCTTATCAGAATTACTATAATTTTAGCCAATCGTAGCATGTTCATCCAATTATAACTGTTCATCATAATTACTACCATGTTCACCAAACTGGCAGGTCCATCTAATTGTAACTGCTTATTAGAATTCTCTTCCATTTTTCGCAATTCTAGAAGGTTCATCTAATTATAATTGCATATCAAAATCACTATTTTTTCTAATAACCTGGCAGTTTTATCTAATTATGATTGCTTCTTCACCTAATCAAATCACTAACATTTTCACTATCCTGGCAGGGTCGTCATTATCTAACGTACCAGTTATTCTTATAATCTGCTCCCCACTATTTGGCATGCAAGGATCGCTCTGAATGTGTGTAGAAGTGTTTACGTTCTGGCCCTGTCAGGTAGGAAGCACGAATCACGGAATTGGCTAGACATCAGAATAACGGTTGCTTCTGGATTCCTGTAAGAGTACCTCTGTTGTTCTTGTGGTCTTTAGTCCAGAGACTGGTTTGATACAGCTCTCCATGCTACTCTGTCCTGTGCAAGCTTCTTCATCTCCCAGCACCCACTGCAACCTACATCCTTCTGAATCTGCTTAGTGTTTTCATCTCTTGGTCTCCCTCAACGATTTTTACCCTCCACGCTGCCCTCCAGTACTAAATTGGTGATTCCTTGATGCCTCAGAAAGTGTCCTACCAACCGATCCCTTCTTCTAGTCAAGTTGTGCCACAAAGTTCTCTTCTCCCCAATTCTATTCAATACCTCCTTATTAGTTGTGTGATCTACCCATCTAATCTTCAGCATTCTTCTGTAGCACCACATTTCGAAAGTTTCTATTCTCTTTTTGTCTAAACTATTTATCGTCCACGTTTCCCTTCCATACATGGCTACACTCCATATAAATACTTTCAGAAACGACTTCCTGACACATCTATACTCGATGTTAACAAATTTCTCTTCTTCAGACACGCTTTCCTTGCCATTGCCAGTCTACATTTTATATCCTCTCTACTTCGACCATCATCAGTTATTTTGCTCCCAAAATAGCAAAACTCCTTTACTACTTTAAGCGTCTCATTTCCTAATCTAATTCCCTCAGAATCACCGGATTTAATTCGACTACATTCCATTAGCCTCGTTTTGCTTTTGTTGATTTTCATCTTATATCCTCCTTTCAAGACACTGTCCATACCGTTCAGCTGCTCTTCCAGGTCCTTTGCTGTCTCTGACAGAATTACAATGTCATCGGCGAACCTCAAAGTTTTTATTTCTTCTCCATGGATTTTCATTCCTACTCCGAATTTTTCTTTTGTTTCCTTTACTACTTGCTCAATATACAGATTGAATAACATCGGGGATAGGCTACAACGCTGTCTCACTCTCTTCCCAACCACTGCTTCCCTTTCATGCCCCTCAACTCTTATAACTGCCATCTGGTTTCTGTACAAATTGTAAATAGCCTTTCGCTCCCTGTATTTTACCCCTGCCACCTTCAGAATTTGAAAGAGGGTATTCCAGTCAGTTTTGTCAATATTGTCTTTCTCTAAGTCTAAAAATGCTAGAAACGTAGGTTTGCCTTTCCTTAATCTATTTTCTAAGATAAGTCGTAGGGTCAGTATTGCCTCACGTGTTCCAACATTTCTACGGAATCTAAACTGATATCCCCGAGGTCGGCTTCTACCAGTGTTTCCATTCGTTTGTAAGGAATTCGTGTTAGTATTTCGGAGCCGTGGCTTATTAAACTGATAGTTCGGTAATTATTGCATCTGTCAACACCTGCTTTCTTTGGTTCCTCTACCAAGTAATTTAATTTAATGAGGACTGGTAGCGGACTTTTAGGACAAACAACCCATTCTCTCTACTATTACATTGTTTTTATAGTCCTGTTGTTTACAGAATGACTCAGGAGAAAAATGTCTACTCATAATTAATTTAGAAAAGGACATACGAATCTCGCTACAAGTATGAGATATTTATAGATGACAATTCTTTGCTACCCAATAGGTTAAAACAAACAAAAACAGAAGAAAAATTTTCAGAAATGGACTCTGAAATATAATATACGTAAACAACGGTAGTTAACGTAGTTGGACAACCATTCCTAACTGACGTTCAGCATTATGATCTTGCTTGGCTGAACACAACACAAAGGATAGTTTGGCATACTACTCCAAACTAAACACTCAGTAGGACGAAGAGGCTCGTAATAACAACATCATATGTAACGTACTCCCTGCATGACTGCAATGCCCCATTTACCTTTGCTCCATGCTATGTCGTTGGATGTGTGAGATGCCGCGCCGCTTGTCAGCCTATGTATCTGCTTATTCTTGACTGAAGTGTCAGTCATATACTGAATTCTTCTGTGAAGCAGAGCACTGTCCGTTGTCTGCCTATAATGGCTGCGTACACTCGCCTGGTTGTCGGGGAGACACGCCCAGTGATGCCCTCGCAGCTCCCGCAAGAACTTATTAACACGACTCTTCTCGAACTCTCCACTTGGAGAATATACCAGACTCTCAACGTATTTGATGCCGATCTGTTTAGACATCATTGTGTTCAAAGACCCACAGAATAAATCTCTCTCCACGTCACATGGAGCTTTAAGCAGTCTATCAACACTCATTTCGGAGGAAGAGAGAGCCCTTTCTTATCTGCAAATTGATATGTCTAGCAACTTCTCCCCTCTCTGTGAAGAACGTTGCCCCCTCCAAAACTGGAATCTGCTAACCAAACTGCTGCGTACCGAAATTATTTCCCCCGCTCTCAAAACATTACTTTCAATCGTCCTATCCGCTAACTCCACCTCTGTACAGAAACGGCGTAAAGGGTAGAATCTCCCTCTCCTGTAAATTTTCAGACTGTTCCACAAATGAGAAACCATTGTATGAGAGGTCCAGGCCTTTACTAGCATTCAAATACATACATGGTGGTCCATTGATAGTGACCGGGCCAAATATCTCACGAAATAAGCATCAAACGAAAAAACTACAAAGAGCAAAACTCGTCCAGCTTGGAGGAAACCAGATGGCGTATTGCCAAATGCATTGAGGTTGACGGATATCATTTTGAGCATTTATGGCATTAATGTGGCATTTACAGGCAATCACGCTGTAACAGCATGCGTTCTCAGAAATGATAAGTTCACAAAGGTACATGTATCACATTGGAACAACCGAAATAAAATGTTCAAACGTACCTACGTTCTGTATTTTAATTTAAAAAACCTACCTGTTGCCAACTGTTCGTCTAAAATTGTGAGCCATATGTTTGTGACTGTTACAGCACCATCTATCAAAAAGCGAAAACAGTGGTCCAACTGAAACATTCATATTTCTTTACGTGCTACACGAATACGCAATAAAAAAGGGGGGGTTCCTATTTTAAAAAAACGCAGTTGATATCCGTTTGATCTATGGCAGCGCCATCTACCGGGCCAACCATAGCGCCATCTGGTTTCCCCCTTCAAGCTAGACAAGTTTCGTTCTTTGTAGCTTTTTCGTTTGACGCTTATTTCGTGAGATATTTGGCCCGGTCATGATCAATGGAGCACGCTGTAGATGTAAAAATCACACAGTGTTCACGCGAGTGCAGCGTGCTGTTTTAACTATGTATTTGCTTGCCCGCCTAGTACGTACTTTGTAGTCGCCTCTCTCTTGGAGCATCTGAGACAGTAAACGTGCCATTGGCCCCTTGTGGTAAAACAAACAGAGCGACTCTGCCGAGACCCGCACTGCGTCACTTGCGGCCGTGATACACTCCTGGAAATTGAAATAAGAACACCGTGAATTCATTGTCCCAGGAAGGGGAAACTTTATTGACACATTCCTGGGGTCAGATACATCACATGATCACACTGACAGAACCACAGGCACATAGACACAGGCAACAGAGCATGCACAATGTCGGCACTAGTACAGTGTATATCCACCTTTCGCAGCAATGCAGGCTGCTATTCTCCCATGGAGACGATCGTAGAGATGCTGGATGTAGTCCTGTGGAACGGCTTGCCATGCCATTTCCACCTGGCGCCTCAGTTAGACCAGCGTTCGTGCTGGACGTACAGACCGCGTGAGACGACGCTTCATCCAGTCCCAAACATGCTCAATGGGGGACAGATCCGGAGATCTTGCTGGCCAGGGTAGTTGACTTACACCTTCTAGAGCACGTTGGGTGGCACGGGATACATGCGGACGTGCATTGTCCTGTTGGAACAGCAAGTTCCCTTGCCGGTCTAGGAATGGCAGAACGATGGGTTCGATGACGGTTTGGATGTACCGTGCACTATTCAGTGTCCCCTCGACGATCACCAGTGGTGTACGGCCAGTGTAGGAGATCGCTCCCCACACCATGATGCCGGGTGTTGGCCCTGTGTGCCTCGGTCGTATGCAGTCCTGATTGTGGCGCTCACCTGCACGGCGCCAAACACGCATACGACCATCATTGGCACCAAGGCAGAAGCGACTCTCATCGCTGAAGACGACACGTCTCCATTCGTCCCTCCATTCACGCCTGTCGCGATACCACTGGAGGCGGGCTGCACGATGTTGGGGCGTGAGCGGAAGACGGCCTAACGGTGTGCGGGACCGTAGCCCAGCTTCATGGAGACGGTTGCGAATGGTCCTCGCCGATACCCCAGGAGCAACAGTGTCCCTAATTTGCTGGGAAGTGGCGGTGCGGTCCCCTACGGCACTGCGTAGGATCCTACGGTCTTGGCGTGCATCCGTGCGTCGCTGCGGTCCGGTCCCAGGTCGAAGGGCACGTGCACCTTCCGCCGACCACTGGCGACAACATCGATGTACTGTGGAGACCTCACGCCCCACGTGTTGAGCAATTCGGCGGTACGTCCACCCGGCCTCCCGCATGCCCACTATACGCCCTCGCTCAAAGTCCGTCAACTGCACATACGGTTCACGTCCACGCTGTCGCGGCATGCTACCAGTGTTAAAGACTGCGATGGAGCTCCGTATGCCACGGCAAACTGGCTGACACTGACGGCGGCGGTGCACAAATGCTGCGCAGCTAGCGCCATCCGACGGCCAACACCGCGGTTCCTGGTGTGTCCGCTGTGCCGTGCGTGTGATCATTGCTTGTACAGCCCTCTCGCAGTGTCCGGAGCAAGTATGGTGGGTCTGACACACCGGTGTCAATGTGTTCTTTTTTCCATTTCCAGGAGTGTATTTATGACCCATCCCTATCCTTCGACACGGTTCTGCAAAATGGCATTTAGACAAAAATGTTTCGTCGTGGCTCGTCGCCTCTTCTCCCTTCCAGGCCTGCATGCAAATGGTAAAACGGATTACTTAGTATCTTATTCCAATTAGCCAAGTACACTTTGATTATCATTTGATACCAAATTAAGTCAGTTACGTCCGAAGTATGGCGTGTGACGTATCATTCGAATCGTCTTTTCAAGTAGATGCCCATTGGAAAGTGGTAAAATGGACTGTCACCTTTCCTTTCACCCATGGAAGGTGGTAAAAATAGACTGCCACATTACAGCTTGTATGAACATCAGTTCCACGCAATCTCAATGTCACAGCTCTTTAACTGTGTGTCATACAATGTTAATTTCACAGGTAAATTCAGAGGTATATGTGGGCACTGTGTGCAAAATGTATTGCAAACAGGTTTATTATTATCTTGCCTGATGATGAAATTTTACTGTATTGACATCAAAAGTGTAGTAATTGATATAATGTCTCTCTTTTCTATATTTTGTGCATAGTGTCAGGTAGAAAAATTTTCGAAAACGCTTGAATTTGTGCACAAAATTTGTTGCTCGTCTCGGAGTGCTATCATTCCTAAATACTAGACCAGTGTAATTTGCGCGCAATGGATTCAGATTGCCTGAAGGCCGGTACACTGTTTCTAACGTTAATACTTGACTCATTGTATTAAACCACCAATGTATCATTGCGCCTCTTAACGAAAAGATGACACCATTTGAAATTTTTAATTTGGTCAGTAGTTACACTACAGGACAAAAAAAAAAAAAAAAAATGCCACACAGCTCGAAAGTATCATCCGAATAGGGCACACATCGGTAGATGTGATTTACATGTACTGACAAACAAATTATTGCAATTTCAGAAAAAATTAAATGATTTATTTAGGAGAAAGAACGTCACAAACAGAGCTATTTAATAACATGTTGAGTCTCCTCTGGCTCTTATGCAGGCAGCTATTCGGCTTGACATTGATTGACGTATTTGTTGGATGTCCTCTTGAGGGATATCGTACCAAATTCTGTCCTATTGGTGCGTTAGGTCGCCAAAATCCTGACATGGTTGGAGGACCCTGCCCATAATGCTCCAAACGGTCTCCTCTGGGGAGAGATGCAGCGACCTTGCTGGCCAAGGTAGGTGTGGCAAACGCAAAGACAACCGGTAGAAACTGTCACCGTGCGTAGGTGGGCATTATCTTGCTGAAATGTAAGACCAGAAGGGTTTTCCATGAAGGGTAACTAAACGAGGGGTGGAATGTCGTCGACCTACCGCTATGCTGTAAGGATACCGCGAATGCCAACCTTTTTTTTTCTTTTTTTTTTTTGTCATCTGTCTACTGACTGGTTTGATGCGGCCCGCCACGAATTCCTTTCCTGTGCCAACCTCTTCATCTCAGAATAGCACTTGCAACCTACGTCCTCAATTATTTGCTTGACGTATTCCAATCTCTGTCTTCCTCTACAGTTTTTGCCCTCTGCAGCTCCCTCTAGTACCATGGAAGTCATTCCCTCATGTCTTAGCAGATCTCCTATCATTCTGTCCCTTCTCCTTCTCAGTGTTTTCCACGTATTCCTTTCCTCTCCGATTCTGCGTAGAACCTCCTCATTCCTTACCTTATCAGTCCACCTAATTTTCAACATTCGTCTATAGCACCACATCTCAAATGCTTCGATTCTCTTCTGTTCCGGTTTTCCCACAGTGCATGTTTCACTACCATACAATGCTGTACTCCAGACGTACATCCTCAGATATTTCTTCCTCAAATTAAGGACGGTATTTAGATATTAGTAGACTTCTCTTGGCCAGAAATGCCTTTTTTGCCATAGCGAGTCTGCTTTTGATGTCCTCCTTGCTCCGTCCGTCATTGGTTATTTTACTGCCTAGGTATCAGTATTCCTTAACTTCATTGACTTCGTGACCATCAATCCCGATGTTAAGTTTCTCGCTGTTCTCATTTCTACTACTTCTCATTACCTTCGTCTTTCTCCGATTTACTCTCAAACCGTACTTCGTACTCATTAGACTGTTCATTCCGTTCAGCAGATCGTTTAATTCTTCTTCACTTTCACTCAGGATAGCAATGTCATCAGCGAATCGTATCATTGAAATCCTTTCACCTTGTATTTTAATTCCACTCCTGAACCTTTCTTTTATTTCCATCATTGCTTCCTCGATGTACAGATTGAAGAGTAGGGGCGAAATGCTACAGCCTTGTCTCACACCCTTCTTAATACGAGCACTTCGTTCTTGATCGTCCACTCTTATTATTCCCTCTTGGTTGTTGTACATATTGTATATGACCCGTCTCTCCCTATAGCTTACCCCTACGTTTTTCAGAATCTCGAACAGCTTGCACCATTTTATATTGTCGAACGCTTTTTCCAGGTCGACAAATCCTATGAAAGTGTCTTGATTTTTCTTTAGCCTTGCTTCCATTACTAGCCGTAACGTCAGAATTGCCTCTCTCGTCCCTTTACTTTTCCTAAAGCCAAACTGATCGTCACCTAGCGCACTCTCAACTTTCTTTTCCATTCTTCTGTATATTATTCTTGTAAGCAGCTTCGATGCATGAGCTGTTCAAGCTGATTGTGCGATAATTCTCGCACTTGTCAGCTCTTGCCGTCTTCGGAATTGTGTGGATGATGCTTTTCCGAAAGTCAGATGGGTACGTAAAGAAATGGCGCTGCAGCTCATCACTCCTAGTTGTCGGGCCGTACGGTGGGCGACGATTGGGTTGGTATCCCACTGCTGTCTGTGGCGTCTCCAGACACAACTCTACTGGTTATCAGGACTCAGTTCGAGGCAGGTGTCATCACTGACGGCAACTCTATTCCAATCTATTGGATTCCAGACCAAATGTGCCCTTCAGCCCTGCAAAAGAGCTTGCTGGTGAACAGAGGTCAATGGTAGTCGGCACAAGGGGCAGCTTGAGCTCAGTCCACCTCCTGGGAGGCTCCTGTTAATGGTCCTTGCGGTTACCGAAGCACCAGTTGCACATCAGATCTGTGACAATGATGGATACGGGGCTCCGAGTGCCTGTGTGGAGTCCACTCAGCGCTCTGTTTCTGTCGTTTCCCTAGGTCGGCTGCTACCTTCTTGACGCTGTGTTCGGTTTATTCATTCCTGGCAACATCTCCGAATAGTGGAATCGCTCCTCATCAAATAACGAGCGATTTGCCGATACTTCTTCAATCTAACTCCTCTTTCAAATGCTGAAAACTGCGTGTATCGTCCACACGGCTGTCTCCGTGGCTTAGTTACTATTCTACTGAGTTCACAGAATAAAAGAGTTTATGCCATGGTATCGACCAGTCCCCTGTTTGATGGGTTGATGATGGCTCTGAGCACTATGGGACTTAACATCTATGGTCATCAGTCCCCTAGAACTTAGAACTACTTAAACCTAACTAACCTAAGGACAGCCCACAACACCCAGCCATCACGAGGCAGAGAAAATCCCTGACCCCGCCGGGAATCGAACCCGGGAACCCGGGCGTGGGAAGCGAGAACGCTACCGCACGACCACGAGATGCGAGTCCCCTATTTACTATGCTTTCCAGCTGCACGATGAAATTGCACTTCAGTGTCACACGTTCGTCCATTCCCCGCCAAAGTGTGCAGTTTTACATAACTCCTTCGAGGTGAACGGTTTTTTGTCTTAGAGTATACGTGAAATACTAAAAATGAAGTTCTTGTTGCAACCAACAACTGGAACCGGATGATTGTTTTTATCCATTTACTAATAAAGATGATGTTGGAGTGGATGATGAGTCATGTGTACTCGGCGCCGGATGCTTACTCGAATGTTGCACAGAGTGCGTTACGTCTTAGTATCGGAACTTTAGACCCCACAGTAAAAGTTAAAGCAGCGCAGTGACACGAAGAATCTGTGTGTCCGCGTGCTCTGCAGTCACGATGGGGTCTGTGAGCAGCCCACAATGAAGACCAATGCCACAAGCACGCGGGGTTCTGCATGGCCCGTGACTCAGCTGCCTGCCACCGGGACGCCGGCGCTTCTCGTATCCGGGAAGCAGCGCCAATTCTATCCGGTCGCAAGAGTCGCGCAGTGGACAACTGTGTGTGTTATACTGTAACACACAACACCAGTTCTAGCACAGCGTAGTGGTAAACACAATGGATTCGCGTGCGAGAGCTGTTTCAGGTGTGCCGCAGGGGAGTGTCATAGGACCGTTGCTATTCACAATATACATAAATGACCTGGTGGATGACATCGGAAGTTCACTGAGGCTTTTTGCAGATGATGCTGTGGTGTATCGAGAGGTTGTAACAATGGAAAATTGTACTGGAATGCAGAAGGATCTGCAGCGAATTGACGCATGGTGCAGGGAATGGCAATTGAATCTCAATGTAGACAAGTGTAATGTGCTGCGAATACACAGAAAGATAGATACTTTATCATTTAGCTACAAAATAGCAGGTTAGCAACTGGAAGCAGTTAATACCATAAATTATCTGGGAGTACGCATTAGGAGTGATTTAAAATGGAATGATCATACACTCCTGGAAATTGAAATAAGAACACCGTGAATTCATTGTCCCAGGAAGGGGAAACTTTATTGACACATTCCTGGGGTCAGATACATCACATGATCACACTGACAGAACCACAGGCACATAGACACAGGCAACAGAGCATGCACAATGTCGGCACTAGTACAGTGTATATCCACCTTTCGCAGCAATGCAGGCTGCTATTCTCCCATGGAGACGATCGTAGAGATGCTGGATGTTGTCCTGTGGAACGGCTTGCCATGCCATTTCCACCTGGCGCCTCAGTTGGACCAGCGTTCGTGCTGGACGTGCAGACCGCGTGAGACGACGCTTCATCCAGTCCCAAACATGCTCAATGGGGGACAGATCCGGAGATCTTGCTGGCCAGGATAGTTGACTTACACCTTCTAGAGCACGTTGGGTGGCACGGGATACATGCGGACGTGCATTGTCCTGTTGGAACAGCAAGTTCCCTTGCCGGTCTAGGAATGGTAGAACGATGGGTTCGATGACGGTTTGGATGTACCGTGCACTATTCAGTGTCCCCTCGACGATCACCAGTGGTGTACGGCCAGTGTAGGAGATCGCTCCCCACACCATGATGCCGGGTGTTGGCCCTGTGTGCCTCGGTCGTATGCAGTCCTGATTGTGGCGCTCACCTGCACGGCGCCAAACACGCATACGACCATCATTGGCACCAAGGCAGAAGCGACTCTCATCGCTGAAGACGACACGTCTCCATTCGTCCCTCCACTCACGTCTGTCGCGACACCACTGGAGGCGGGCTGCACGATGTTGGGGCGTGAGCGGAAGACGGCCTAACGGTGTGCGGGACCGTAGCCCAGCTTCACGGAGACGGTTGCGAATGGTCCTCGCCGATACCCCAGGAGCAACAGTGTCCCTAATTTGCTGGAAAGTGGCGGTGCGGCCCCCTACGGCACTGCGTAGGATCCTACGGTCTTGGCGTGCATCCGTGCGTCGCTGCGGTCCGGTCCCAGGTCGACGGGCACGTGCACCTTCCGCCGACCACTGGCGACAACATCGATGTACTGTGGAGACCTCACGCCCCACGTGTTGAGCAATTCGGCGGTACGTCCACCCGGCCTCCCGCATGCCCACTATACGCCCTCGCTCAAAGTCCGTCAACTGCACATACGGTTCACGTCCACGCTGTCGCGGCATGCTACCAGTGTTAAAGACTGCGATGGAGCTCCGTATGCCACGGCAAACTGGCTGACACTGACGGCGGCGGTGCACAAATGCTGCGCAGCTAGTGCCATTCGACGGCCAACACCGTGGTTCCTGGTGTGTCCGCTGTGCCGTGCGTGTGATCATTGCTTGTACAGCCCTCTCGCAGTGTCCGGAGCAAGTATGGTGGGTCTGACACACCGGTGTCAATGTGTTCTTTTATCCATTTCCAGGAGTGTATAATGTTGATCGTCGATAAAGCAGATGCCAGACTGAGATTCATTGGAAGAATCCTAAGTAAATGCAATCCGAAAACAAAGGAAGTAGGGTACAGTACGCTTGTTCGCCCACTGCTTGAATATTGCTCAGCAGTGTGGGATCCGTACCAGATAGGGTTGATACAAGACATAGAGAAGATCCAACGGAGAGCAGCGCGCTTCGTTACAGGATCATTTAGTAATCGCGAAAGCGTTACGGAGATGATAGATAAACTCCAGTGGAAGACTCTGCAGGAGAGACGCTCAGTAGCTCGGTACGGGCTTTTGTCAAAGTTTCGAGAACATACCTGCACCGAAGAGTCAAGCAGTATATTGCTCCCTCCTACGTATATCTCGCGAAGAGACCATGAGGATAAAATCAGAGATATTAGAGCCCACACAGAGGCATACCGACAATCCTTCTTTCCACGAACAATACGAGACTGGAATAGAAGGGAGAACCGATAGAGGTACTGAAGGTACCCTCCGCCACACACCGTCAGGTGGCTTGCGGAGTATGGATGTAGATGTAGATGTAGATGTAGAATGCATCAGGGCTTGTCCTTGGCACATCAGAGCTTTTCCCACTGTTGTCCAAGTTCCGTTTATCGCAGTGAACACTTTGTTAGTCGCAATTTAGGAACCTAATTCATCTAAAAAATACTAAAACTAAACTCCGCCCTAACAGGACATGAAGGTCCAGGTGTACCGACCGGCCCCCGTGTCATCCTCAGCTCATAGGCATCACTGGATACGGACATGGAGAGCCATGTCGTCAGCACACCGCTGTCCCGGCCATATGTTTACGAGACCGGAGCCGCTACTCCTGAGTCAAGTAGCTCCTCAGTTTGCCTCACAAAGGCTAAGTGCATCCCACTTGCTAACAGCGCTCGGCGGACCGGAGGGTCACCCATCCAAGTGCTGACCCAGCCCGGCAGCACTGAACTCCGGTGATCTGACGAGAACCGGCGTTAGCAGTGCGGCAAGGCCGCCGGGAAACTAATTTGTCAAGTGAACTTTATTTATCAAGCACACTTTCGTAAGTGGCTTATGTGGCACAGTCTTATCCAGTTCGAGAAGTTAATTCACATTAGTTACCTTTATAGATTACTAGCCAATTTCGTGGCATCGGGACCATCAACAGTCAAGTAACAAATCCGAAGGCCATTGGGTGTGACACTAACATCATCATTTTTTTTTTGTTTCCCATGTCACCCCACCTCGAGCCCCCAAGCATGCATAGCAGGCAAGTCCTACCCTACAGTGTTTTACAGACAATAACTCATACACACACACACAGGCAGTGCAAAGCAACTCTCTCTCTCTATCTCTCTCACGCATACACACACGTGTTATTATTTCGGTCACAGCGTATTTGTGTCATGTTGAGTAGTCTGTGTGTGTATGTGTGTGTGTGTATGTGTGTGTGTGTGTGTGTGTGTGTGTGTAGTGCTTGTCTGCAAACTTCATAGAGGTGTCCGCACCTGCATATTAATATGCGGAATGTGAAGCTATACAATAACAGTGAACAGTTCCATAAAAATGACGAAGGTTTCTCGAAGTCACCACCACTCCTAGAAACATTTAGCGCTACCAAAAACAGCTGAAGTCTTACATGTTCCAATATTTTAAGTGAAAAAATGAACACGAACAGCTATCTGATGAGGAACTCCTCGGTTCCAAATCAGTAGCAGCGGTGTTTGTAGTGAATAAATGTCATTATCAAAAATAGTTGGTTTCAGATATGTTTCGGTTTTTTGTGAAAATTAATCTCTATTTGTACATGATCTTGCTCTCACGTTATCAACTTTAGACAAAATAGCACCAGAAGATGGATCTGGATGTGGGTAACATATACCGGGTGACCAAAAAGTCAGTATGAATTTGAAAACTGAATAAATCACGGAATAATGTAGTTAGAGAGGTAAAAATTGACACACATCCTTGGACTGACATGGGGGTTTATTAGAACCAAAAAAATTGCTAGACGCGTGAAAGATCTCTTGCGCGCGTCGTTTGGTTATGATCGTGTGCTCAGCCGCCACTTTCGTCATGCTTGGCCTCCCAGGTCCCCAGACCTCACTCTGTGCGATTATTGGCGTTGGGGTTACCTGAAGTCGCAAGTGTATCGTGATCGACCGACATCTCTAGGGATGCTGAAAGACAACATCCGACGCCAATGCCTCACCATAACTCCGGACATGCTTTACAGTGCTGTTCACAACATTATTCCTCGACTACAGCTATTGTTGAGGAATTATGGTGGAAATATTGAGCATTTCCTGTAAAGAACACCATCTTTGCATTATCTTACTTTGTTATGCTAATTATTGCTGTTCTGATTAGATGAAGCGCCATCGGTCGGACATTTTTTCAACTTTTCTATTTTTTTGGTTCTAATAAAACCCCATGTCATTCCAAGTATGTGTGTGTCAATTTGTACCTCCATATCTACATTATTCCGAGATTTAATCAGTTTTCAAATTTATACTGACTTTTTGATCACCCGGTATTATGTGAAATCGTATTTTGACCTCCTTCTTGGTTTGTCTAGAAGTAGGTGAAAAGACCAACAGACGTTAGTCAGAAGCAACTGTTGAGGTCAGAAACAGTCGATGAGTCGCCGACTGCCTGCTCTGTTCCTGTACTAAGAGTGGTGGCTGCGCGACAAGTGTCCCACAAAAGTCGACGAAATTCTGCAGTTCCGCCTACTCTTTGGTGAAACATCGTATGCGGTCAGAGAGAGGGACACCGGTGGCCCGCCAATTACCTGTTGTGAGGAGGCTGTGGTCACGGCACACGGGACAGTATAAGCTGCACCTGCAGAGGGGGCGAGTCGAGGCCAGGGAGACATCCGGACGACGACCCGGACGTCGCGTTACCCGCGGACCGGGCCGGGTAATTGCGTCCCACCCAGTCACGGGCAGTTAGCTCCCTGTCGGCTGCCTCAGGGTGTCCTAGGAGCCGTGCAGGCAGCGTCGCCACTCTCCGGTCATCCTTCGCAGGACGAGGACAGGTCACCGCACCTGAGTCCACAACTGCAGGGTCAACGAGCAGCCACGTGCCATAACATTTCTTTTAGTAAAAAATCGCTGCTACGATCTGCAATGATAAAGATGAAATGAGAGCCACCTGGCCGAATAATTCATCATAAGCAACCACAGCTCAAGAGGGTTCCAATGGGATCTAACTATCTTTACTTTCAACAAATACGAGGGCCACTCCAAAAGAAATGCACACTATTTTTTTAAAAAAATCCATCTTTTATACTACATGTTTGGAAGTCTGACAGTGTGTAGATACATCCTTTAGGAACAATATTTTCATTTCTCCACATAATTTCCATCCCTCTCAACTGCCTTACGCCATCGTGGAACCAGCGCCTGTATACCCGCACGGTAAAATTCTGGACCAACCTGTTGGAGCCACTGTTTGGCAGCGTGCACAAGGGAGTCATCATCTTCAAACTTGTTCCACGAAGATAGTCTTTCAGTTTCCCAAAGAGATGATAGTCACATGGAGCCAGGTCAGGACTGTAAAGCGGGTGTTTCAGTGTTGTCCATCCGAGTTTTGTGATCGCTTCCATGGTTTTTTGAATGACATGTGTCCGTGCATTGTCGTGCAACAGAAAAACATCCTGCTTTTGCCGATGTGGTCGAACACGTCTCAGTCGAGCTTGAAGTTTCTTCAGTGTTGTCACATATGCATCAGAATTTATGGTGGTTCCACATGGCATGATGTCCACAAGCAAGAGTCCTTCGGAATCGAAAAACATCGTAGCCACAACTTTTCCAGCAGAAGGTGTGGTTTTGAATTTTTTTTCTTGGGCGAATTTGCATGATGCCACTCCATTGATTGCCTCTTCGTCTCTGGTGAAAAATGATGGAGCCATGTTTCATCACATGTCACAATTCTTCCAAAAAATTCATCTCCACCGTTCTCGTACTGTTCCAAAAGTTCGCTGCATACCGTTTTTCTTGTTTCTTTGTGAGCCACTGTCAACATCCTGGGAACTCACCTGGCACAAACCTTTTTTAACGCCAACACTTTCAGTATTCTGCAAACACTTCCTTTCCGTATCCCAATGTAGCGTGACAATTCGTTCACTGTGATGCGTCTGTCAGCGGTCACCAACTCGTTAACTCTCTGCACATTCTCTGGAGTGTATGCAGTACGAGGCCTGCCGCTGCGAGGACAATCCTCAATATTGCCGTGCCCGCTTTCATCACGTAACCTGCTTGCCCACCGACTAACTGTACTGCTATCGACAGCAGCATCTCCATACACATTTTACAACCTCTTTTGGATGTTTCCCACTGTGTCGTTTTTACAGCACAGGAATTCTATGACAGTACGTTGCTTCTGACGAACGTCAAGTGTAGCAGCCATCTTCAAGACATGCTGTAACGGCGCCACTCACGAGAACAGGTTGAATTAAGTTTGGAAACAAGCAGGAAGGATGTATCTACACACTGTAAAACATTCACACATGCAGAATGAAAACTGTATTTTCACAAAAATAGTGTGCATTTCTTTTGGAGTGACCCCCGTAATAGAACATTCATGCATTAGCATCCGTAGATGCCCAAATCCATAACTGCCGTGCATATACACGGTATTAAAAATAACGTCGAATACTTTGAGAGGTGGTAGTACTCATCGAAACAAGAAAAATAAATCCACTAAACATGAAGCTGGAAGCGCATACTTTCAGAAGTAAACACGTGTTTATGGGAACGGCTGCGCACGCTTGGTTGCAAATATCAGCACAGTCGTTGCATTGGCGCTCGGTAAAATGTGTTGGCAGGGTATTATGATGTCTTACTCACAGTACTCTACCTACCATTATGTGGTCTGCAGTCAGCTGAGTAGTTCGAGTGGTTCGAGAGTTAGTTTTTGTCGTGTCTGTACAGTACTGTCAACCCTGGGTACATATCACGTGTTCTACCTTCTTCCAAACGCAGTGTTTACTTTCATTGCGCTGTTTGTACACAAAAGTGGTGTAGTGCATTTAAATTTTCTCTCCTACACCACTTGTTAGCAGTGCAAGCCTGCTATTCGACAACTGAAATCGCGGATATGATATTCTGCAATGGTTCAGCAAATGACGTAACCCGCGGGACCGTGCCCTGTACGCTGAAAAGTATCTGCACCGCAGAGTGCCCTCTGATAAGCTGCTCGGCAGACTTTTCCAGCGTCTGAGGGACACAGCTGCCCGTGCACCTCGGAAGACGGACAGTGGAAGGCCACCACAATCCGCACGCCTGACATGGGGAGCGTGTGCTACGCTTGCTGGAACAAACTCCTGGAACCAGTGTGCGACGATTAGCAGCTTCAGAAGTCGTGTCTCACTTTGTTATGTGTGTTTGGGGGAGCGTACTTCATGAACAGTTGCTGCACCAATACCATCTACAGCGTGTTCAGGCCCTAAGACCACAGGCTCATCATTGCGGATGGAGGTTCTGTCAGAAGCCGTTGCAGAAGTGTGCCGCAGATCCACTGTCCACGCCCAAGATTTTATTTACCGATGAGACAGGGTTCAGAAGCGATGGTCTTGTGAATTTACATAACGAGCATGTATGGGCAGATGTAAATCCCCAAGCAATTCAGGAAAGGGCATCAACACCAATTCTCAATAATGTATGCTCTGGCATACTTGGCGGTAAATTACACTACTGGCCATTATAATTGCTACAACACCAAGATGACGTGCTACAGACGCGAAATTTAACCGACAGGAAGAAGATGCTGTGATATACAAAAGATTAACTTTTCAGAGCATTCACACAAGGTTGGCGCCGGTGGCGACACCTACAACGTGCTGACATGAGGAAAATTTCCAACCGATTTCTCATACACAAACAGTAGTTGACCGGCGTTGCCTGGTGAAGCGTTGTTGAGATGCGTCGTGTAAGAAGGATAAAAGGGTACCATCATGTTTCCGACTATGATAAAGGTCGGATTGTAACGTATCGCGGTGACGGTTTATCGTATCGCGACCTTGCTGCTCGCGTTGGTCGATATCCAATGACTGTTAGCAGAATATAGAATCGGTGGGTTGAGGATGGTAATACGGAACGCCGTGCTGGATCTCAACGGCCTCGTATCACTAGCAGTCGAGATGACAGGCATCTTATCCGCATGGCTGTAACGGATTGCGCAGCCACGTCTCGATCCCTGAGTCAACAAATGGGGACGTTTGCAAGACAACAACCATCTGCACGAACAGTTCTACGACGTTTGCAGCAGCATGGACTATCAGCTCGGAGACCATGGCTGCGGTTACCCTTGACGCTGCATCACAGACAGGAGCGCCTGCAATGGTGTACTCAACGACGAACCTGGGTAAACGAATGGCAAAACTTCATATTTCGGATGAATCCAGGTTCTGTTTACAGCATCATGATGGTCGCATCCGTGTTTGGCGACATCGCGATGAACGAACGTTGGAAGCGTGTATTCGTCATCGCCATACTGGCGTATCACCTGGCGTGATGGTATGGGGTGTCATTGGTTACACGGCGCGATCACCTCTTGTTCGAACTGACGGCACTTTGAACACTGGAGGTGTGACGACCAGTGGCTCTACGCTTCTTCGATCCCTGCTAAACCCTACATTTTAGCAGGATAATGCACGACCGCATGTTGCAGGTCCTGTACGGGCCTTTCTGGATACAGAAAATGTTCGACTGTTGCCCTGGCCAGCACATTCTCCAGATCTCTCACCAATTGAAAACGTCTGGTCAATGGTGGCCGAGCAACTGGCTCGTCACAATACGCCAGTCACTACTCTTGGTGAACTGTGGTATCGTGTTAAACCTGCATGGGCAGCTTTACCTGTACACGCCAGCCAAGCTCTGTTTTCCCATGCGTATCAAGGCCGTTATTACGACCAGAGATGTTTGTTCTGGGTACTGATTTCTCAGGATCTATGCACCGAAATTGCTTGAAAATGTAATCACACGTCAGTTCTAGTATAATGTATTTGTCCAATGAATACCCGTTTATCATCTGCATTTCTTCTAGGTGTAGCAATTTTAATGGCCAGTAGAGTAGTAAGGCCATACGTGCTCCACAAAGGTCAACTGGGGCCTCTGATCTCGACTTTCCCATTGCCTACCTTGTTGGAGACGGTGTCAATGCAGCAACCATTACAAATGTGCTTCATGCATGACAGCGCAACAGCACACTTTCGTCACAATGTGCGCGAGCATCTGATGCTAACATTTCAGGATCGCAGGATTGGTGGACTGATCTTGGATAAGGGGGGGGGGGGGGGGGTTAGGAGGGTTTCAAACCTTGGCCTGCTCGTTCCCCAGACCTCAATGCCCTAGACGTTTGGTTATGGGGACATTTGAAGGAATTAGTCTACGCCACGCCAATCAATGAATTTCGGACACTACAGGGTCGTGTCTTCACAACAAATGGGTGTACTTCAAAGGGTGCGTCATTCCTTACGCCGGAGGGCGGCGGGGTGCATTGTCATGAATGAACGCCACGTTAAACAGTTCCTGTAAACGCTTGTCTATTGCAGAAAGTATGTATTTCCGGACCCATGGTTTTGGACTTATCTCAGAAAGTATGCATTTCCGGACACATCTTTATTGAACTTATTTTTCTTCTTTCGATTAGTACTACCACATCTGAAAGTATTCGACATTTTTAATATCCTGTACTTATCACCTTGTTGGTGTTTTGTCTACAATTACATTGCTTAAGTTGACATAAACTTTATGATATGATTATTTGCTCTGTTAGCGTTCCGTACAGATAAAAACATATGCCTCAGTCACACCAAAATGGTCGCCACAAATGCTACTGTCTAACAGTTACATAATACAGTGCCACCTCAGATGTTCATCTTCCCTGCCACTGTCAAAACAGTTACGCCTTCCTTCAGCTGAGGCAACGTCTTCTGAAGAAGTCTCTTGTGACGACACTGTTAAGGCGTCATTGCTCAAATTGTTGGTTCTGTTACTTTAAATTGTCCTGAAGTCTAATTTTCTGCCAAATTTAGTACGTCGTAATACAAATCGAAGTCCGTGTCAGACTGTCGCTTTTCTTCGGATGAATATCAAGTTTACAAGATGTATTGATTCAGTCGTATTGACATGTGGCTACATAGGGCAAAAACTAAACTAAAAAGGTTTTTTTTATGAATGCCGAATGACTGCGTTTGATTCGTGGGTACAAATATGTAGCCAGATATTGCCAAGACAAAGTATTTTAAAAGTACTGTATGCATTTTTATAGAAGTTTCGAATAATTGATGTTAAGTAAAATATCCTGTTCCGCGAAAATAATTACCTGAATCGAAATATTGCACCCTAAATCATGAGATAGCAGTAAGTCCCGTTACCAAAATATCGCGAGTAGACAATGCCATTCCCAGACTGTACTGTTTGGAGGAATACATTACTATAAGAGATTTCCGGCAATTTCATATTTTACCTGTGTTATTTTTAATCTCACGGTGCCATCTCCGCAGAATTGGGCAACTCTGTACGAAGGGAAGACATTATACAATTCCTGATGAGCAACAGCATAAAAATAGCACGGAAGAAGTGTCGCCCGCCAGAATCATTTACTGTGGTGAATTAAAGTCATTGTCTTTAATTGAGGTGTCTAATGCATTCGTGCAAAAAGCTGTGATGGTAATTTAATAAAATTGAAATGATAATCATAGACCTTTTCTTTGAGACTTCGTTTTGTAATTGGGTTTCTGCTCTGTAATTAATGTCGCCTGTTTATTTTTTTTGGCATCGAATCAAGCGTGAATACGTTCTCACATACCGCGACACCGTAGAAAAATGTACTTCAGAGTGCTAGTTCTTACTATGGCGTATATGCTACTGAAAGCACACTTCGACTAATCGAGAAGAGATCTCACGATAAAGAAAGACGATAACATGCAATTTTGGCTGATATTTGGTTGGTACTTTGGTACTTGCGAGTTTCTCATTACTGTGCATTATACAATATTTCCTTATATTTGGCTGGTACTTGCGGGTTTTTCATTACTGTGCATGATTTGGAAGCAAATGCAGGTCTTGACCCACTCAGTGCAGTTTCTAGGTTTCATCCCTACTTGTGGCTGCCTCCAACGTAAGCATCGTGACCGAAGTGTTTCTAGTGCGAAGATCTGCTTCAGTGAAGTAATTTTTTGGAGTTAGTTTCTGAGTTTTAGAAACCGCTTTTGGTGAGTAAACCCAAGGACAGACAGAACACCAACTGGGCGACACGAAATGTTTGCTTTCTGGGTGGGAAACCATTGTTAAAGGCAGGAATATCAACACTGACCAACTGTTTTGATATGCAGAAGGCACGGCAAACCACCATACTGAAGATACGAAAAAGTGCGCTCTGAGGATTTGTGGTCTTCTTGAATAAAATCGTAATTGTGGTGTCACCGCCAGACACCACACTTGCTAGGTGGTAGCTTTAAATCAGCCGCGGTCCATTAGTACATGTCGGACCCGCGTGTCGCCACTGTCAGTGATCGCAGACCGAGCGCCACCACACGGCAGGTCTAGAAAGACGGACTAGCACTCGCCCCAGTTGTACGACGACTTTGGTAGCGACTACACTGACGAAGCCTTTCTCTCATTTGCCGAGAGATAGTTAGAATAGCCTTCAGCTAAGTCCATGGCTACGACCTAGCAAGGCGCCATTAACCATTTCTAGAGAGAGTCTCACTTGTATCATCAAGAATGCTGTATACAAATGATGGATTAAAGTTAAGTATTCCAGCAGCTACGTACTTTTCTTTATAGCATTCATTACGTATCCTGTTTCAGACCAAACGCCAGCCGGCATGAGTTGACGCGTGCATTTCGGCCTCCTCTCTAAATTAATGCGTTGTGTTGGCTAATCTGCCGACACAACAGTAATTATCTCGTTTGCTGGAAATAATCTGGAGGTAAATTAGTCTCCTCTTGTTCGCAGGGTGGAGATTCCTTGGAGAGACTTAGTTGCATGTTAAATATGTGTAACGTTCTAAGAATGGGAGAGCTCAATTTTACAAGTTTTAATACTGCGCAGAAATACTGGAAAATTTCGAGAAAGAGGAGAGAGAGTGAGTGAGTGAGAGAGAGAGAGAGAGAGAGAGAGAGAGAGACAGAGACAGAGAGAGAGGGAGAGGTGTGTAGGAGCGGGAAGCGAACAATTTAGGAGGACAAGTAGACGATAAAGAAAAAGTAGGTAGGTTATAGAGTGATCTGCCAAGGGCAAGACAGCAACAGAAATACTCTTCTGATTGTCGGTATCCATGCTACACCAAGATACAGAGGTTCAAAGTTACCCTACTTCTACACATGAAGTCCCGTATGAGACGAAATCGAAGTAATAAATAACCGCAACAGATTGCTAAAATTTTAACAGTATATTCTCTAGGTATTTGTCTATAACAACTATCTCCTCGTTCCAAAAAATCTTTATCTGTTATCAAGAAACACCCAAAAAACTCCCTTTTGGGTACCAAAACCTAGCCGCGGATTCCGAGACGGCTGCTCATAGCGTATGGCTAATTTTTACTATATATTTCTCAGATTCTGATCTCTAACAACCTTGAAAATTTTCTTCATATTTGTATCCGTTTCCGGATACAGAGATGCAAAGTTACCGTACTCGTGCACACCCAATACGCACGTAAAATGAGGTGTGAGGCGCAAAAATAGTGTGTAAAGTGACTTAGTACGAAGAAATGCTGTAAAGTGCCTCCGTTATCACCTGGGAACGCCATGTTGTAGTACTGAAGCACATGCAAAATTTTTTGCTTTATTTCAATTTCGCGTGACTAACCACCTGCCGGCCGCGGTGGTCTAGCGCTTCTAGGCGCTCAGTCCGGAACCGCACGACTGCTACGGTCGCAGTTTCGAATCCTACCTCGGGCATGGATGTGTGTGATGTCCTTAGGATAGTTAAGTTTATGTAGTTCTAAGTTCTAGGGGACTGATGACCACAGATGTTAAGTCCCATAGTGCTCAGAGCCATTTGAACCATTTAGTAAACTACCTAAATTTTACTGGCCAATATACTTCTTTCCCTATGAACTACATGTCCTGCTGCAGCAGGATAAAGTAGGGCACTATCGCAAAAATGCTCCTATCGGACCACAAAAAATGTGAATATGTTCCCGCTTACTTAAAAGACTCT
This sequence comes from Schistocerca cancellata, assembly GCF_023864275.1. NCBI lineage: Eukaryota > Metazoa > Arthropoda > Insecta > Orthoptera > Acrididae > Schistocerca > Schistocerca cancellata. Next base: position 910,516,881 of record NC_064628.1, read on the forward strand.
GACTGAAGTGGGATACTAGTTGCCTCGTTTTACCTTTCTCGACACCTTAAAAAAATTTTCCCAAAAAATTTGCGGTCCTAAGATATTCTCGTTTGTTTGTGCTGACAATGAGACAGAATAAGACAGTGGCAGTCGCGGAGAAATGGAAAGGACAGAATACAGTGGTTGAGTTACAGAAAAGAAACAATGGCACCCTGAGAGAGAATGCGAGGGATACAGTAGCAGTGGGACATAATTGAAAGTGACCACGAATGCTACGAGAAGAATGAACAAGACAGTATCCAGATGGGGGGGGGGGGGGGGGGCGAGGTATAAAGAGAAATTTCAAGTGGTTGAGACCCAGTGATAATGAGAGACAGAGTGTGTGACATTGAGAGCGGGGAGGAGAGAGATAGTGACAATGGAAAGAGACAGCAGCAGTGGGAAGGAAGGAACGAGACATTATCACTAATAGAGAGCAAGAGGGAGACAGGGACTATGAGAGGGGAGCGCGAGCATGTTGGTAAGCCAAAATTTTTGAGGAAATTTTTAAGGGTGCTGAGGAAGGTAGAACGAAACAGGTGATATCCCTCTTCTTAGTCAGGCTCTGTTAGCAAACAGAAGCATGTTCTCATTTTCTGTGCTCCGATAGGAGCAGTTGTATGGGTTTCGCGTTCACCTGATCTAAAACCCCTGGATACCTTCCAGTGGGGACATTTGGACCAGCACGTGTGTTCTACTCCACCGACACATGTGAAAGAACTGATAGCGCTCTTGTATCTGTCGATGCAGCCATGTTGCGAAGACTCGAGAGCTGAATGATCCAGAGGGTCGCGCAATGTTTGAACGTGCAGGGGGCGTCGCTTTTAGCATATGTATTCTTTTGTAAACCTCATGTGAATATAATTATGGAAGTCATTATTCTCACTGGTCACCAATGAGTTACATCTGAGCAGACGTACTGTATGTAGTACAAATGACTAGTAAATATTGAGTTATTCAACTGTGCTATCATCTTTAGCTTCTCGAAATTGATATTGTTTTTGTATGACAGGTCATTGTTTCAACTATTTCTGACGTGTCTGACCATGTTATGCGTTAAACGTGCGCTATGTAAAGTCAGATAAGTATGGCTTAAGAAACGGTGTATATTGCAGTATTATATGACAGAATGAAATTGGCAAATAGAAACAAATACGCCTCGACCCAGAATCGAACCCTCGACCTCCTGCATGCTAACCCAAAACGCTATCCACTGCCCAGCAATAGGCCTGTAACCTGACAGAGGTGGTCACTGTACATGCGTTTACAGGGTTAGCAGAATGCCAATCTTTAACATCCATTTACAGTCGGAACCAAGCGCAGAAAGAAATTTTGTGGGAGACATTTGTGGCATGGGCGTGTGTGTTGTCCTTTGCTTTACGTTAGTTTAACACTTTCGTGAGCCGTGGGAAACATGCTTCCCACTACAATGAACTCGCTCCTAGTCCCGTGGGATTCACAATTCCCACCTCTGTACGGTGCTACCACCTAGTGAACAGCATAGGGTACTACTTCCAATCTGAAGTTACCGCCTTTTTTGCTGTACCTTCGCGCAGAGGCATTGTATAGCTGAGTGTTGCTCTGTAGAGGAGCCTTTCAGTGCTGTTTGCGTCACATTTTGTGATTTTTTCCTCAAAGCTATAGTATAAGGTAAATACTTTTGATTAACCCAAATTTATGAAGGAAAAAAAAAAAGTAAAACTGGAAAGAGGAGAATTCCATGTTGGAAACAAAAGTAGCCTTTTCTGAAGTAAATTGGATGGATAAGCATCCAGTCACTTTCCTGTCCTCAATTCGTGACCCATGAGAAACAGCCACAGTGAAAAGGAAAAACAAGGATGGTACTAGTACAGAGATTTCTGGTCCTGAAGTTGTGGCAGAATACAAAAAAATAATGGGTGGTGTCGATAAGTTTGATCAGTTACGAGAAAGGTATGCTATTGGCAGACGTTCTGTAAAATGGTGGCACAGAATATTTTATTTTCTGGCAGACGTTGCTGCAGTGAACAGTTTTATCCTGCGGAAAATAAGTAAAAGAGAAAGTGGACAACATGATCAGCTCACATACAGGATCCATCTAGCCAGACAATTGATCGCTGGCTTCTCATCCCAAAAAACGAGTGGAGAAAAAACCTGTCTTTCTGACAAAAAGGGGTAAAGTACCTGAAGATTTTCGTCATGTGGCTGTAAGGGAGCATCTACCCATTTTAGGGGAAACCTACTGGACGTGCCGTCATTGTAGTACCAAAGCTGCGGAAAAAGAGCACTCACTGTTTTTGTACATATTGTCAAATATCACTTTGCATAGACCCATGTTTCAGAAAATTGTAACAAGAGAAATAAATTTATCAAATAAATATGACATATATTGAAAAAGTTGTTTCTGTCATTTAACTCCCAGGAAGGGCAGTGGGAAGAACACTTCCCACCTTATTGTGTGACCTTACTTTCACAGTTGGAGCAAATTTGATATTCTGTATGGTAAATATACCTATCTTTTAACTACTATCTGCACTCCATTCATTAAAAAAAACTGCTCAATAATTTTGCCCACGAAAGGGTTAAGCAGTGTGAAAGTCTAGGGACCGACGACCTCAGCATTGTTCCTTAGGAATTCACACACATTTTTTTGATACATTTTTGTGCTGTTCATTTGTGGGGAATCGCGCTGAGACATCCCAGTGCGCTTATTTTCATTCACCTTATATAGTAATGATGAGATCCGACCATGTCTTCTGGGTGCTTCACTTTTTTTGTCAGGGATTATGTGAGGTACCCAGGTAAAAGTGCATTTTACTTTATTTCCAGTTTTTCTATTTCACATACGTGAAGTGGGTGTATCAGCGCTGCAGCGGTACGTTCCCACGCTGGCTGGGAGAGGCCGTTCGCCATCTGGCGCTTCCAGTGCCAGTAGGGTGAGGTGCCGATGCAGAAATAGCTCATGACGTCAGGAAAGAAATACGCGTGGAAAAGACATTCATTCTGGACCGTATGAAGTAATTGTTACTAAGAAATATTTGCTAACAAAAGTTGCCTTTCGCCTATCCGACATTAGGAGTCTTAAGCGTCATAAATACTACACACCTGGAAATTGAAATAAGAACACCGTGAATTCATTGTCCCAGGAAGGGGAAACTTTATTGACACATTCCTGGGGTCAGATACAGCACATGATCACACTGACAGAACCACAGGCACATAGACACAGGCAACAGAGCATGCACAATGTCGGCACTAGTACAGTGTATATCCACCTTTCGCAGCAATGCAAGCTGCTATTCTCCCATGGAGACGATCGTAGAGATGCTGGATGTAGTCCTGTGGAACGGCTTGCCATGCCATTTCCACCTGCCGCCCCAGTTGGACCAGTGTTCGTGCTGGACGTGCAGACCGCGTGAGACGACGCTTCATCCAGTCCCAAACATGCTCAATGGGGGACAGATCCGGAGATCTTGCTAGCCAGGGTAGTTGACTTACACCTTCTAGAGCACGTTGGGTGGTACGGGATACATGCGGACGTGCATTGTCCTGTTGGAACAGCAAGTTCCCTTGCCGGTCTAGGAATGGTAGAACGATGGGTTCGATGACGGTTTGGATGTACCGTGCACTATTCAGTGTCCCCTCGACGATCACCAGTGGTGTACGGCCAGTGTAGGAGATCGCTCCCCACACCATGATGCCGGGTGTTGGCCCTGTGTGCCTCGGTCGTATGCAGTCCTGATTGTGGCGCTCACCTGCACGGCGCCAAACACGCATACGACCATCATTGGCACCAAGGCAGAAGCGACTCTCATCGCTGAAGACGACACGTCTCCATTCGTCCCTCCATTCACGCCTGTCGCGACACCACTGGAGGCGGGCTGCACGATGTTGGGGAGTGAGCGGAAGACGGCCTAACGGTGTGCGGGACCGTAGCCCAGCTTCATGGAGATGGTTGAGAATGGTCCTCGCCGATACCCCAGGAGCAACAGTGTCCCTAATTTGCTGGGAAGTGGCGGTGCGGTCCCCTACGGCACTGCGTAGGATCCTACAGTCTTGGCGTGCATCCGTGCGTCGCTGCGGTCCGGTCCCAGGTCGACGGGCACGTGCACCTTCCGCCGACCACTGGCGACAACATCGATGTACTGTGGAGACCTCACGCCCCACGTGTTGAGCAATTCGGCGGTACGTCCACCCAGCCTCCCGCATGCCCACTATACGCCCTCGCTCAAAGTCCGTCAACTGCACATACGGTTCACGTCCACGCTGTCGCGGCATGCTACCAGTGTTAAAGACTGCGATGGAGCTCCGTATGCCACGGCAAACGGCTGACACTGACGGCGGCGGTGCACAAATGCTGCGCAGCTAGCGCCATTCGACGGCCAACACCGCGGTTCCTGGTGTGTCCGCTGTGCCGTGCGTGTGATCATTGCTTGTACAGCCCTCTCGCAGTGTCCGGAGCAAGTATGGTGGGTCTGACACACCGGTGTCAATGTCTTCTTTTTTCCATTTCCAGGAGTGTAGATAGCCGTGCTGCAGGTGGAATCACAATGTAGGGGCATCTGTGCAGAAGTTAGACTAACCTCTGGTTCCTGAAGAGGGGCAGCAAACTTCTGAGTAGATGCAAGGGCATTAGACTGGATAATCGACGGATGTGACCTTGTAACATCTGCCGACGTTGCCTTGTTATGCAGGCAATGTGAATGCCTGAAAGTAAGGGGAAACTGCAGCCGTCATACGAGGGTCATTCCATAAGTCATGGCAATTACGGTACATCATGGAACGTGTGGCATCACTGAAATGGCAGTAATAAATACATTCGAAGCCTGCGCAGAGTCTTACAGAAATCAACCGACAGATTGCGACCGCCTGCAAGGACGGCCAGGTAACAGGGGCTCCTCAAACATTCACAAGAAGGGTGGCAGTGCCGCAAAGTGGACCCTCTCCCACCCATCACACTCACTAGAACTCAGTCCGTGCGACTTCGACCTCGTTCCAAAACAGATGATGATGATACTTGGTTTCTGGGGCGCTCAACAGCTTGGTTATCGGCGCCCGAATCATGTCACTGTCCAGTCTCGTCACGTTCCCGAATGATAATGAGATGATGAGGACAATACAGAAACACCCGATCCTCGGGTGGAGAAAATCCCCGATCCGGCCGGGAATCGGACCCGGGACCCCATAATCCAGAGGTAGCAACGTTAGCCACTACACCACTTTGCTACTGAGGAAACCATTTCCTGGGAGGGGCTTTACAAAGAGGGCTAATGTCTCCACGGCATTTCGGCGACAGATGGCACACACTGATGGCTGTGCCAATGGCACTAGGCACCTTCCACGCAGTTGACTACTCTGTGTGTGCGTGTGTGTATGTATGTTTGTGTGTGTGTGTGTGTGTGTGTACTGGGATCTATTTTCAATAGTAGTACTTGTTTTTGAAGCGTTCTTAAAAACATTCAGTACAGTCGATGGAACAAAACGACCAACAGTTATATCTTGGATGTGATATCTGAATATATTCGCAGCACACGCACGGGCCGGACGATCCATTTGTTGTGGGTACCTTCCCACTCTGGTATCGTCTATAATGATGAAGTCGATGCATTAGCCAAACAAGCGGCAACGTCAGGCACCGTCCTGGATCTGCAGCTTCCTTATACAGACTACTTACGTGCAGTCAAGGATCACGCAAGACAACAATGGCAGGAAATATGGAACGTTTCTCAACAGACAAAAGGCGGTTGTTACGCAGTGCTACAACCTCGGATTCCTTCACAGCCGTGGTTCATGAGGACACATCTGGACCGATCCACGATTTCTACCATCATAAGACTCCGCTTCAATCATGCCTCTTTCCCACAGCATCTACATCGGATAAACGTTTACAGTTCACCAGCATGTGAGTGTGATCCTGAGTCGGAAGCTGATGTCAACCACATCTTATTTATGTGCCCCAAATTTGACCGTGAACGGTTGGTCTTTTTGAAGATATTGCTGAGTATGGGCTACCATCTTCCTCAATCAGCTTCTTCTCTTTTGTGTACTAAAGACGTTCGTCTATATAAAGTGATCGTTAACTTCATCAAGAGTACTGGTCACAATCTGTAGGTTTTAATGGTGTACGTCAATTATAAATATGTCTTGCTGATGAAGATATTTCAGAATTGGTGTGAAGTGTACGCCAAGACACTTTTAATTATTTTTCAATTCAATTCAATTTTTAAAACATTAAGTACAAAACTGTAACAGTTAAGCTTTTTATTCTTGTAAATATGCATTTCTGTATTTGTTTATTCAATTATGTGTACATTGTCATTGTGTTGCCGATGGCTAAATTGAGTACACACTCAAAGGCCAAATAAATAAATAAATAAATACTTGTTTTTGTTTCATTTTTGTACCATTTATACTCGTGCATAATAAATTTACACAGAGTTCTAACGGGTTCGCTCCATTTCAGCCTTTATCGTGCCCTCCTGTAATTTCATGCTGGCGTTCAGATACACCAGTTCAATACACACTGTGGAATTCCCATTTGTCGCATTATCGCAAGACGTACCATAGTTGCCACGACTTATGGAATGACCTCCATGTTTCTCGAGGACATGCAGCGCTACTGTGTGTTAGGGATCCTCTTGGGTAACATATTCTGGAGGTAAAACTGTCCTGCCGGCCGCGGTGGTCTAGCGGTTCTAGGCGCTCAGTCCGGCACCGCGCGACTGCTACGGTCGCAGGTTCGAATCCTGCCTCGGGCATGGATGTGTGTGATGTCCTTAGGTTAGTTAGGTTTAAGTAGTTCTAAGTTCTAGGGGACTGATGACCACAGATGTTAAGTCCCATAGTGCTCAGAGCCATTTGAACCATTTAAAACTGTCCCACATTCTGGTCTCTAGGCGGGAACTGCTCAGGAGGACGTCAACAGGAAAAAGAATTAGCTCTGTCAGACACAGAAGGGCTTAAAAGAATAGTTGAATGGAATGGATAGTGTCTTGAAAAGATAAAGGTGAGCTAAACCAAAACATCCCGCCCGGCTGGCCGCGCGGTCTAAGGCCGGTATTACACTATCAAATTTCTTTGTCAAAGATTTGATCAAAGATGTGATCCAATATTCCGTCCAATATATTTGACAAAGATCTTTGACGTAGCGCTAGAGGGGGTATTACACTGTCATCAAATTTTTCGTCAAAGTTCAAGATGGCTGACAACAACTTGTTACTAACCGGAGCAGTTCTACGTACTCCAATTGCATTGTGTGCACATGCGGAAAAGAAGTGGGGGAAAAATGGAACCATACATACGTGGTTGACAGTCTTAAAAGTCCTGGGATTACACCTTGATAATAAATTCAATTGGGAGGAGCACACCACAGAACTGCAGAAAGGCCTTAACAAATCTGTATTTGCAATTCGAGTGTTAGCAGACATAGGAAACATAAAAATGAAAAAGCTTGCGTACTTTCATTCCATAATGTCATATGGGATAATATTTTGGGGTAAATCTTGAAGTCAAACAAGTTTTCAAGGTCCAAAAGCGTGTAATACGTATTATTTGTGGAGTAAATTCACGGACCTCCTGCAGAAACCTCTTCAAAGAACTGGGTATACTAACTACTGCCTCTCAGTATATTTACTTCTTAATGAAATTTGTCGTAAATAATATATCTCTTTTTCCAACAAACAACTCAGTTCATACATACAATACCAGGAACAAAAATGATCTGCACAAGGACTTAAAAGCGTCTGTAATCTATTCAGTTACTCGTTTTTATTCTCTGTGGGTGTTTTTAGTATTTGGAAAAAGGGACCAATGACCATCGCAGTCTGGTCCCTTTAATCCCACAAACCAACCAACTTACTATAGTTTAAAAAGGGGTCCACTACTCAGGAACACTCATCTTCAATAATTTGCCAGGAAACATAAAAAATTTAATTAGAAATAAAGATCAGTTTAAAAGGAGCCTGAAATACTACTGGCCAACTCCTTCTACTCCATTGGCGAAATTTTTAATAGAAACAAATGATGTATTGTATTTATTCATACTATTAGTATTGTTATTTCAGCTTAAAAAAAATCTGACATGGTCCACATCCACGAGGCTCTCCTCAGTTCGGATCTATGGAACGAAAAACTAATCTAATCTGGGTGAAGCCGTGGGTTTTACGACGACACGATAAAAGCATTCAACAAAACTTGTTACGTGAGCTTACAGTGGGAGACGTCAAGTCGTACATCAAGTACATAAGAATGAATGAGCATACATTTCTGTATGTGCTCAATGAAGTGTATCCTCATATCACAAAGCACAATATTCACATCTTCAGAAGACAGGCTCACTATAACACTCCCATTCGTTGCTACAGGAGAGGGTTACGTTAGGTTAGGTTAGGTTAGATCAGGTTAGGTCTCCAATCTTCTTAATCTATTTTTGTATTCAGGGTGCCTCACGTTGTAAAGCGCCTCATCAGCTTCAGACATCTCTATTAATTTTGTAGTTGTCGGCACACACCAATTGTATTTACCGGCAATGGTTATAAAAACACTACAGACGACAGTACGCTGCAGCGATGCTAGCGCTCTATGTGGAAACATGTTACATTGCAGTGAACAGAAGACAAGCGGTTTCGTTGATCAAATATACAGCGAGGCCCTAGATTTGATCAAATATTGGACGACATTTGACAAAGTCCCTATTACACTATCAAATATCTTTGACAAAGATATTGGACAAAGATATTGGACAAAGAAATTTGATAGTGTAATACCGGCCTAACGCGCTGCTTCCCGAGTAGGAAGGCGTGCCGCTCCCCGGCACGAATCCGCCTGGCGGATTAGCGTTGAGTTCCGGTGCGCTGGCCAGCCTGTGGATGGTTCTTAAGGCGGTTTTCCATGTACCTCGGCGAATGCGGGCTGGTTTCCGTTATTCCGCCTCAGCTACAGTGTGTCAGCGATTGCTGCGCAAACACCGATTCCACATACGCGTACACCATAATTACTCTACCACGCAAACATTTGGGGGTTATATTCGTCTGGTATGAGACATTCCCGAGGGGGGGGGGGGGGGGGGAGTTTCCACTGGGGGCCGAACCGCAAAATAACCCTGGGTTCGATTGGGGCGGTGGTGGTGTGGGTGGACTGCTGTGGCCTGTTGTGGAGTTGTGAACCACTGAGGGCTACGGCTGGAGGAAGCCTCTCCGCCGTTTCTAGGTTCCCGGTTTAATACAATACAATACAATACAAACCAAAACAAGGTTAATGAAATGTGATTGAGTTAAACAAGGCGATACTGAAGCTATTAGGTTAAAAAACGAGACACTAAATGTGGTGATTGTATTTTCCTGTTTGTGGAGCAATATAACAGCTGCTGCCAGAAATAGAGAGGATGTGAAATGTAGATTCACTATAGCACGAAAAGCATTCTTCAACAAGCGGAATTTGTTAACATCTATACTAGTATATAAAGACAAGTTCCTATGTAACATTGTTACCAAAAGCCGGCCGGAGTGGCCGAGCGGTTCTAGGCGCTACAGTCTGTAATTGCGCGACCGCTACGGTCGCAGGTTCGAATCCTGCCTCGGGCATGGATGTGTGTGGTGTTCTTAGGTTGGTTAGGTTTAAGTAGTTCTAAGTTCTAAGGGAATGATGACCTCAGAAGTTAAGTCCCATAGTGCTCAGAGCCATTTGAACCATTTTTTGTTACCAAAAAACATGAAAACTTTTTGACACATTTACTGCAAATTTTTAGATGGACACAGGCAACAAATTTTTAATGTACGTAATATATAAAAATATGTGTAATTTTAGAGGAGAAAATTTGTTACCAAATATGTCGAAAAATTATGAACCAATTTACTTCAAACTTTTACGCACTCCTTTAATAAATATTCAGACGAACACAGGCTGCATATTTTTTTTTTCCAAACAACAATGCGTACTTTTTCTGTTAAAAGGAAATACGAGAAAGAAAATGCAATGGTGTGCTGTGAAAATATGGCGTTTTCTTTCTCGCAGTCAGTCTGGGCCACAATTGCTGGGCATGTAAACCATTAAACAAATTGTTTCTCCCACACATATTGTTTCTCCTTATATACAGTTTCAAGCAGAAAATGTGAATGTGCTGTTATGTTTTGTTCTTAGCAGTCGGTTTTCACAGAAAGCAGGAAAGCTGTATTTATAGCTTATCAGATTATGATTACAATACTATCAGAGAATCTAAATTTTCAGTAACAGTAAATAAGGTTCAAGGTCAGAGGGAGTGGGAAGGAGGAGTGAGACAGAGAGAGGGGGAACAGGAAATTGGGATATATATCCGATTGCCATGCATATTTAGCAATTGCGAAGCATTGGCAGGTTCACTAGTGAGATAAAAACTCAAGCGTTAGGAAGTGTTTTCTGAAGTTTATGTGTAGTGTAGACTTGTACGGAAGTGAAACGTGTAAAATAGACAGTTAAGATTGTTCAAATGGCTCTAAGCAATATAGGACTTAGCATCTGAGGTCATCAGTCCCGTAGAACTACTTAAACCTAACTAACCTAAGGACATCACACACATCCATGCCCGAGGCAGGATTCGAACCTGCGACCGTAGCAGCAGCGCGGTTCCGGACTGAAGCGCCTAGAACCGCTCTGTCACAGCGGCCGGCGCCAGTTAGGAGAAGAAGGGAATAGAGGCATTGGAAATGTGATGCTGCAGGGGGAGGCTGCAGAGTAGATAGGTAGATCGGGTAATTGATAAAGGAATACTGAGTGAAATAGAGGAAAAAAGAAATTTATGGTACAACCCGACAAAAAGAAGGGCTCGACTGATAGGAAATACCCTAAGGCATGAAAGAACTATCAGTTTGTCAATGGATGGAAGTGTGTGTGTGTGTGTGTGTGTGTGAGTGTGTGTGTGTGTGTGTGTGTGTGTGTTTGGGGGGAGGGAGCGGGAAAATGTAGAAGGTCAAGGACTGAAAACAGTAAGCAGATTCAAATAGATATGGGTTGTTGTTGTTGTGGTCTTCAGTCCTGAGACTGGTTTGATGCAGCTCTCCATGCTACTCTATCCTGTGCAAGCTTCTTCATCTCCCAGTACCTACTGCAACCTACATCCTTCTGAATCTGCTTAGTGTATTCATCTCTTGGTCTCCCCCTACGATTTTTACCCTCCACGCTGCCCTCCAATACTAAATTGGTGATCCCTTGATGCCTCAGAACATGTCCTACCAACCGATCCCTTCTTCTGGTCAAGTTGTGCCACAAACTTCTCTTCTCCCCAATCCTGTTCAACACTTCCTCATTAGTTATGTGATCTACCCATCTAATCTTCAGCATTCTTCTGTAGCACCACATTTCGAAAACTTCTATTCTCTTCTTGTCCAAACTATTTACCGTCCATGTTTCACTTCCATACATGGCTACACTCCATACAAATCCTTTCACAAATGACTTCCTGACACTTAAATCTATACTCGATGTTAACAAATTTCTCTTCTTCAGAAACTCTTTCCTTGCCATTGCCAGTCTACATTTTATATCCTCTCTACTTCGACTATCATCAGTTATTTTGCTCCCCAAATAGCAAAACTCCTTTACTACTTTAAGTGTCTCATTTCCTAATCTAATACCCTCAACATCACCCGACTTAATGCGACTACATTCCATTATTCCCGTTTTGTTTTTGTTGATGTTCATCTTATATCCTCCCTTCAAGACACCATCCATTCCGTTCAACTGCTCTTCCAAGTCCTTTGCTGTCTCTGACAGAATTACTATGTCATCGGCGAACCTCAACGTTTTTATTTCTTCTCCATGGATTTTAATACCTATCCCGAATTTTTCTTTTGTTTCCTTTACTGCTTGCTCAATATACAGATTGAATAACATCGGGGATAGGCTACAACCCTGTCTTACTCCCTTCCCAACCACTGCTTCCCTTTCATGTCCCTCGACTCTTATAACTGCCATCTGGTTTCTGTACAAATTGTAAATAGCCTTTCGCTGTTGCAGTAGTTATTCAGATACAGAGTAGCGAGTAGAGCTGCATCAAACAAGTAACCAGTCTTCAGAGTGAAGACTACGAATCCAGTGATCAAGAAATCGAATAGCACTTTTTTTTTTTTTTTGATAAAGCGGTCGCTATAGAGCGATACACCTTACTGGATGCACATAAATTCACTCGTTAGGAGCAACTAGAGACGTGGTAACTTTTCGCATGGCCAGAGGCACGGTGGCAGCTGGCAGAGAGGAAGGGCGGATGGCGTGACAAATCAATGCGGCGGGCACGTCTTCCTGGGCGAGGCGTGGGCGGCGGAGCGGCAAATTGCCGGCCATTACGCGGGCTCGACTAGGCGGCTGTCCGGCTGCCCGGTCGCCCGGCTGCGCCTGCGCCCCCGCACGCCGCACCCCGCGCTACACACCGCTGTGCGTCGCCAACGGCTCCCCAGGGCGCGCCGGCAATTTCACAGCTTAGCGGGCACCGGCAGGCGCTCGACGTAAAGCAGCGCATGTTGACACCACACACTGTCCTACACTAGGGGAAAGCGGCAAGTTGACAGCCTGTCACAAAAAGGAATGCCGGACTTTCAGGGTGACTGTTTCCAACGTGTACAAACTCTAGGGATTGGTCGACGAGAGGATACTGAACAAACAGGGCTAGCGAACTTACGACCGGAAATGCACGGTTTCCATGCTGGACACCATTTATTCGATTATACAGGGTGATTCAAAAAGAATACCACAACTTTAAAAATGTGTATTTAATGAAAGAAACATAATATAACCTTCTGTTATACATCATTACAAAGAGTATTTAAAAAGGTTTTTTTTTTCACTCAAAAACAAGTTCAGAGATGTTCAATATGGCCCCCTCCAGACACTCGAGCAATATCAACCCGATACTCCAACTCGTTCCACACTCTCTGTAGCATATCAGGCGTAACAGTTTGGATAGCTGCTGTTATTTCTCGTTTCAAATCATCAATGGTGGCTGGGAGAGGTGGCCGAAACACCATATCCTTAACATATCCCCATAAGAAAAAATCGCAGGGGGTAAGATCAGGGCTTCTTGGAGGCCAGTGATGAAGTGCTCTGTCACGGGCTGCCTGGCGGCCGATCCATCGCCTCGGGTAGTTGACGTTCAGGTAGTTACGGACACATAAGTGCCAATGTGGTGGCGCTCCATCCTGCTGAAATATGAATTGTTGTGCTTCTTGTTCGAGCTGAGGGAACAGCCAATTCTCTAATTCTGGATGCGTGCTACATTTTCATCACTCGTTCTCGGCCGTCCAGAACTTTTCCCAGTAGACGTTCAGGTAGTTACGGACAGATAAGTGCCAATGTGGTGGCGCTCCATCCTGCTGAAATATGAATTGTTGTGCTTCTTGTTCGAGCTGAGGGAACAGCCAATTCTCTAATTCTGGATGCGTGCTACATTTTCATCACTCGTTCTCGGCCCTCCAGAACTTTTCCCTTTGCACAAACACCCATTCTCTGTAAACTGTTTATACCAAAGTTTAATACACCACCTATCAGGAGGTTTAACACCATACTTCGTTCGAAATGCACGCTGAACAACTGTCGTCGACTCACTTCTGCCATACTCAATAACACAAAAAGCTTTCTGTTGAGCGGTCGCCATCTTAGCATCAACTGACGCTGACGCCTAGTCAACAGCGCCTCAAGCGAACAAATGTACAACTAAATGAAACTTTATAGCTCCCTTAATTCGCCGACAGATAGTGCTTAGCTCTGCCTTTTGTCGTTGCAGAGTTTTAAATTCCTAAAGTTGTGGTATTTTTTTTGAATCACCCTGTACATTGTGAGAGACACTGCGGTCTATTACCCGCTGTACCATGCAGCCACACTTGGAGTATGTGTTGAAAATGGTTTCGATGTGCCTCAACGCATGCATGTACAAGCCGTAGCATGTTCTGTCTCACACGCTCACATCGGCCAGGCTCCGTTCGAACAATGTCTAGGGCAGCATGAATACGCAGCTCCAGTGTCTCCACATCTGGAATGTGCTCTGCATACACGATACTTCTGAGACGGCCCCATAACCAGATATACGACAGGCTGAGATCCGGTGAACGAGCAGGTCATGCAACTGGACCCCTTTGTCCTCCTATCCATCGACCAGGGAAGACACGACTGAGATACGTCCGGACGATAACGCCGAAGAGGGCTGGACCACCATCATGAAGCAGCCACGTAACCCTACGAATCATCAATGGCACTTCTTCCAGTGGGGGAGCCAAAATCACCGGCAAGAAACGCCAATATTTCCGCCCTGATAGGAGACGTGGAAGGAAGACTCATAACAAAATATGGTCGCCAATTATCCCGGTGCACTTGTTACGGCTGCGCCGACGCTGATGATTCGCTGTCACCATACCAGAGGGGTTTTTCATACCATCCCGCAGATGACTGTTATGAAAGTTGAAGAAATCACTCTGCATAATGGTGGCCGCATCTGTGAATAGTATGGATGATACAGATCTCGGAACCGTGGTTGCCTGGTGGAGAAACCAGTGAGAAAACCGCTCCTGGTGTGGAAACTCCGTCGCTAGTAATCCCTGCACACGCTGAGACAAGGGTAGTAAGGACTGTTATGGAGAATCTTCCACACGGTCATCTAGCTCCCCGTGTACTGTCGGGAGAATTCCCTGGTACTGACATGGCGGTCGCCTTTCGCAGTATTACTCACGTTTTCCTCCGAGTTTGGTGTCCGAACACTTCATGATTTCATCATTCCTCGTCTCAAAAAAGTGGCTCTGAGCCCTATGGGACTTACCATCTGAGGTCATAAATCCCCTTGAACTTAGAACTACTTGAACGTAACTAACCTAAGGACATCACACACATTCATGCCCAAGGCAGGATTCGAACCTGCGGCCGCAGCGGTCGCGCGGTTCCAGACTGAAGCGCCTAGAACCACTCGGCCACACCGGCCGACCGACCTCGTCTCAGACAAACACTGAATGCTGTGGTTGTTGTCGGCGGGGATAGATGACTTGATATAACGTTGCTGCCCGCCGCTTATTGCAATTTTCCTTTCCGTAAGTAAACACCACGTTGGCAAGCTGTCGATCCTAATACGAAACCACTGTGTGCAGTGCTGTATCACATCCACTACAAAGTGAGGCAGGAAGAGAAGTGAATCGGCTATAACATTACCAATGATTTTGGCAGGAGAAAGCACCAGGGCATGACGCATGAGGAACAGTACCACCCAATACACGGAATTCATGCATACTGTAACTGTGACTGCATGGTACAGAGCATATTAGACCGCAGTCTCTGTAACAAAATATGATTGAATAAATGGTCCCTAGCATGGAAACCAAGCATTTCCGGACTTTTTTTTGTTCCGTATCCTCTCATCGATCAGTCCCTAGAGTTTGTATATGGTGGAAAAAAATCACCCTGCATTTTTTAAGTAGCTGTTGTTCGTGTAAAGTGAAATGAACTTGAAGGCAATACTATAGGAAAGAAATAGTATACGAAGATGAGATAGGGGATATGACATTGCAAGAAGAATCTGAGAGACCTCTGAAAGACCTAAATCCAAACACGACCACTGGAGGTGATGAAATTTCCTTGCCCGCATCTCGTGGTCGTGCGGTAGCGTTCTCGCTTCCCGCGCCCGGGTTCCCGGGTTCGATTCCCGGCGGGGTCAGGGATTTTCTCTGCCTCGTGATGGCTGGGTGTTGTGTGCTGTCCTTAGGTTAGTTAGGTTTAAGTAGTTCTAAGTTCTAGGGGACTGATGACCATAGCTGTTAAGTCCCATAGTGCTCAGAGCCATTTGAACCATTTTTTGAAATTTCCTCAGAATCACAAAATTTCCCACCTGGTATATATCAGAGAGGCGAAGTACCCTCGGACTTCAAGAGGAATGCTGTAATCTCAGTTGTAAAGAAGCAAGGCGCTGATTGGTGTTAATACAACCGTAACATCAGTTTAATAAGTTACAGTTACAAGACACTGAGACGAATTATTTACGCCGGCGTTGTGGCCGAGCGGTTGTAGGCGCTTCAGTCCGGAACCGCGCGACTGCTACGGAGGCAGGTTCGAATCCTGCCTCGGGCATGGATGTGTGTGCTGTCTTTAGGTTAGTTATGTTTAAGTAGTTCTAAGTTCTAGCGGACTGATGACCTCAGATGTTAAGTCCTTTAGTGC
This sequence comes from Schistocerca cancellata, assembly GCF_023864275.1. Lineage (NCBI taxonomy): Eukaryota > Metazoa > Arthropoda > Insecta > Orthoptera > Acrididae > Schistocerca > Schistocerca cancellata. The sequence continues at coordinate 910,533,039 of NC_064628.1, forward strand.
TCAGAGCCATTTGAACCATTTGAACGAATTATTTACAGAAGAACGGAAAAACTATTAGACGTCGACCTGGGGGGGAGATCAGTTTGGGTTCCGCAGAAATGTAGGAACAAGCAAGGCAATAGTGACCCTATGAATTATCTCGGAAGGTAGGACAGATAAGAGGAGAAATCTACGTTTACACTCAGGTGATTAAAGTCATGGAATAGCGATGTGCAGATGTACAGGTGGCGGTAGTACCGCGTACACAAGATTTAAAAATGGCAGTACGTTGTCGCAGCTGTCATTTATACTCAACTCATTCAGCTAAAAAGGTTTCCGACGTGATTATGACCGCACGACGGGAATTAATGGACTTTGAACGCAGAATGGTAGTTAGAGATAAGAGGCCAGGGGCATTCCATTTCTGAAATCAGTAGGCGATTCAATATTTCGAGGTCCACAGTGTCAGGTGTGTGCCGAGAATATCAAATTACAGGCATTACCTGCCACGGCGGGCAACCCTGTGGCGACGGCCATCGTTTAACAACTGAGAGCAGCAACGACTGTGTAGTGTTGCCAATGCTAACAGACAAACAACACTGCGTGGAGTAACCGCAGAAATCCATGTGGGACGTATGGTGAACGTATCCGTTAGGGCAGTGCGGCAAAATCTGGTGTTAAGGCGCTCCGGAACGCCCTATACTTGCAATGTTAAAATAACGCTTATAAATTACATCTTTCCTCACAAAGTATTTGAGGTAGGAAGTTGAACTTTTTACAGATTATTTATTGGAATATGGGCTACAACTTAACACAGGGATTTTACAAAATTTTAGTTCAGTTATTAAAGATGATTTTTTTTTCAATTGTAATGAAAAATCACAACATTTTTTTCCAATTTTTTATTTATATATTCAAAAATATACAGTTGTTTCGAAAAAGGCTGTGTTAAATTATGCAGAAGGTACTGTGTAACATTTACTGAAAGTTTGAAACAAATATCTTTGGAAGATCCTTAGAAAACATGCAATGAGAAAATAAAAGTTTTGGGAATCGAGCGACAAAGATTGGATTAACTTTTTAGTGTATTCCAGGTCCATAGGATGGATTATCTTCATCCTCTGCAAACTCCTCCTCCAGCTTCCTCTTGTTCCTCCTCCTGTTTACTTTTGCTTGTATTTCTAGACTCTTTACAGCCCTGTCTGCAGCCCGAAGGCGTTCCTTGTCTAAAGCAAGCATCGCTCGTACCATGTTAGAACCTATCTTCATTCCCATATTTCTAAATACCTTGCACCTTACAATGTTGCCATCATTGAAAGTCGCAACAGCAACTTTACTTTTACTCATTATTATACTTCAACAAAACAGAGACTCAAGAAACAGAATTAATTACGAATATTTTCGAGATAACGACAGAGTAAATAAACATGAAACAATCGACAATCACACTAGCGATATATATTGAACCATCACAGGTTAGCCACAACACATACTTTATCTCACATCACTAAAATGTACCTGATGAACACGGACGTTCTGTTGTGGGTGGTGGTTCGAATCCCGGTGCAAATAACGGTCCGTGTGCGTGGGTTTGCGGTACACTGAGTGGCCCAAACTACCATTTTCGTTTCTAAACACAAGCACATCGAGGAAATGTAGTTTGCAGTCTACCTCCTCCTCCATTCTAAACTGAATTCTTGAGTTTATACTGTTCAGATGCTTTCCAGCCAGGGAACCACAATATTCGTTTCGAGGAGACGCAAGTACTACCGGCCACGAGCGGATATTACGAAAGGCTCTACAGGGAGGCAATCGAAATCGCTAAACACCGAAATAATTTCAACCGAAAGGAGGAGGGCGTCAAATTAAACGGTATATGGATGCCGGTGTTAAAGAAGATGTGTACCACTCGCCCACTACTGGGTGATGGCAACGGCGATCGACGGCGACGGACAGCGGCCAATTGCACTGTGGTTTTCAGAACACGTGACGTCACGCCGCGGCGCGGGGGCGCGCGGACACGGAATTTAGCGGCAGTCAGTAGCGAGCCAGTGTGTGTGTTGGACCTTCCATCGAGCTACGGACCCCCTTGAAGATGTCTCCCGCAGTCGGAGACGAAACGTTGGGAATCACCACAGAATTCATCAACCGACCACGGCATAACAGCCCGGATAATTATAATGGACATGATATTTCCGGCCGTGAAAGTTTACATTTTAGTATTTGCAATGAAATTTTTGTGGATGACAATGTCCTGTTTCACCAGGCCACCATTACTCGTGATTGGTTTGAAGAACATACTGGACAATGATTTGGCTACCCACAGTATAATCGAACGTTTCTGTGACTCAATCAAGTGGTCAGTTCGATCAGTAAAACCATCTTCAAAATGTTCAAATGTGTGTATGAATTCCTAAGGGACCAAACTGCTGAGGTCATCGGTCCACAGACTTACACACTACTTAAACTACTTACGGTAAGAACAACACACGCACACCCATGACCGAGGGAGGGACTCGAACCTCCGGCGGGAGCGGCGGCGCAAAGGTCATCGGTCCACAGACTTACACACTACTTAAACTACTTACGGTAAGAACAACACACGCACACCCATGACCTAGGGAGGGACTCGAACCTCCGGCGGGAGCGGCGGCGCAATCCGTAACATGGCGCCTCAAACCAAGCGGCCACTCCGCGCGGCATATAAAATCATGCACCGGCAACATTTTCTCAATTATGGACAGCTACAGAGGCAGAATGGCTCGAAATTTCTGCGGGGGACTTCCGATGACTTGCTGAGCCCACGCTACGTCGAGTTACGTCACTAGGCCGGGCAAAAGAGACCCGACACGATATTAGGAGGCAACGCAAGCCGTTTGTCACCTCAGTGTATAGCATTTGTAGATTCAGAAAAAACTTTTTACGTTGTTGACTGGAATACATTCTTTGAAATTTTAATTTTGAAGGTACAAGCGTAAAATATAGGAACGAAATATAATATGCAGCTTTTACAGAAACTGGATGGCAGTTATAAGAATCGAAACGTATGAAGGAGAGGCAGCTGTTCTGAAGGAAGTGCGACATGCTTGTAACCTATACCCGATGTTATTGAATCTGAACTTTGAGCTACCAGTAAGTGAAACCAAAGAGAAAGTAGCGAAGAGGATTAAAGTTCGAAGACAAGAAATAAAAACTTTGGTATTTGCCGATGACATTTAGATTCTCTCAGGGACGGCAAAGGACTTGGGAGATGATATGAACGAAATGGATAGCGTCTTGAAAAGAAATTATAAGATGAACATCAACGCAAGTAAAACAAGGTAAATGGAATGTAGCCGAAATAAATCACATACATCATCTACGAAAATTTATAGTTGTAAAATACAGATTTTAAAATGGGTAAAACTGATGAACATATAGCTGAACGAACGCTCGTTAATTCACTGGACTTAATTTAGTCAAAATTAATTAACTGAATGTTCAGGTGAATGAGATATTTGTTTTTACGTCAACGCAAGTGAATTTTATTTCTTTTATTAGCAACACGCTAATATGTGTCCCAAATCAGTATGCAAAACGAGCCCCTTATAGTGTTTCTTACTGCAACCTCTTTACGTTTACATTAAGTGTATTGGTACTCCGATTAATCCATGTCCAATTTCATATGCTTCTTTTAAAAATTAGTCAGTCGAAAAATAATTTATTTCGACTGCATAATTACTTACTTGATGTTATAATACTACCGGTAATTCTCATGAAAAGATAGCACCAAAAGATGCAACAAAAAATGTGGCGAAACTGGTAGTGCAAGTCTACAAGGACTTCAATGAATACGGCTATAGTCGATTAACGAGATTTCATTCTGCCACATGTTGATCAGTTTTACCCATTTGATGATCTGGATTTTACTGCCTGAAAGTCTCGTAAATAATATAAGTATCGTAGCTGTGATTGCCCTTGGTTTAAAATTGTCTGCGAAATAATTCACGTGATGTTGAAGGAAACATAGTAAGAAATAATACACTAAAGGAAGTTGGTCAGTTTTGCTATTTTGCAGTAAAATAACTGACAATGGGTGAAGTAGAGAGAATATAAAATGCGGACGACTGTAGCAAGAAAACACTGCTGAAAAAATGAATTTGTTTGCAAGTAATATAAACTGAGGTAGTAAAATGTAAAACAATCTGTTGCAAATGACACTTATTGCATATCTAGTTTTCGATCACCGTGTGGCCCTCATCAGAGCTAAAAAGCACGTGAAGAAACAACTACAACTAGGTAACATACATGCCTTGTTAAATATACACTTGCATAAGCTTTAAATGTAAGTCAGTCTCAAAAAAACCTTCCAGTAAATGTAAGTTACAATATTAAAAATACGTGTATATGGACATAGTCCACACTGGACTGTTCATGTCGGAGGTTGAGCTCACACTGAGACCGCCATTTACGCCTGCGACACTGCTGGCAACAGTGTAAGTCATACCACTTTACATCGCCCACCTTAGATGTATGATGCAATGACAACATTTATTATCTTTATTTTACAATTCGTATGCTTTATCACGACTGATTTACATTTAAGGCTCATGCAACTGTACATTTATGTTCTAGATATACAACGAACATCATTTGCTACTGACTGCTGTTCCCTTTACTACTCGAAATGATTACAGTCGCTGGGAACAACTGTTTCCATCAGAATGCTGAGCATTGCACGGATAGGTCGAATATCTAATGACGAGATACAGTAGTGAATCGAGGTGGGCAGAAAATAAATTTATGCCACAACTTGACCGAAAGAAGTAATCAATTGAGAGGATACATCTGATAGTATCACAGAATCTCCCTTTGTTTATATAGATAAGTTTGTATTTGTTTGTGTAACGAAGGGGAGAGATAAAACCTGAACAGTTTCAAATGAATGTAGGCTGCAGTAGTAGTTCGAAGATGAAGAAACGTGTGCAGGACAGAGCTGCATCAAATCAGTCTTCGGACTGAGGGCAACAACAACAGCAATACGGATATTTTGAGCTAAGCTCATCTTGTATGTAATCCTACCATTTAAATGTCTTAACTAAGAAATTTATATCTCCGCCGAACATAACAATGAAGATGAATTTTATTTAGTATTCGATTGCTGCATTGACCCTATGTTCTTTCCTACAGCCGAAACACTTCGCTAACTATGAAAACAGAGCTCAAAATATAGAAAATTATACTTCAGTCACATTAAATCTGGTCACTCATTGTTTTCGTAGCGAGACTGGTAAGAGGTAAGTTGATTTCAAACACCAAAAATTCAGCAGCATATGAACCTACATTCCCACATAAGAAAATGGCAATATTTGAACATAAACAATAACACAGGCGTTCATCAGCCGTCAGAACAGTTTGCTACACCGACAGCAGCTCTTTCCAATCGGAAACAAAGCAGAGATCATACTAGGTTCGAATGAACACCAAATTCTGGCAGACATCACATATTAGCACTTCATATTTAAAAACAGTCGCTGCGCCGAAGATAATAATAATCTAATAATTATGGAAATTGTTTTAAATGATTCAGAATAGTTATGGTATTTATTACAAAATATCCCCGAAAAGGATGAAATGACTGACAAAGAAAAAATGCTGACCAGGCGATGAGCTTAGTGAGCGACAGAAGGGATGGCAAAAATGGTTCAAATGGCTCTGAGCACTATGGGACTCAACTGCTGAGGTCATTAGTCCCCTAGAACTTAGAACTAGTTAAACCTAACTAACCTAAGGACATCACAAACATCCATGCCCGAGGCAGGATTCGAACCTGCGACCGTAGCGATCTTGCGGTTCCAGACTGCAGCGCCTTTAACCGCACGGCCACTTCGGCCGGCAACAGAAGGGACAATGGGTGTGCAAATACGAGCAATTTCTGTCTTTTACTACATAAACTTAGCTTCAGTTAAAAAAAAGAATTATTACTATAACATTTTATGCCTGAGAGGATTGCTCTTCGTATTAGTTCATCACACGTCTCTCGGTTTTGGCATCATTCGTGGTTACATGCCAAAGTGTTGCCTTGACAATGGCTAGCGGTGCTGGTATTCATCGATTTTCAATTGAAGTTGGTTAATTTCAAGTTAATTACTCGTCCATTTTGTGTGGTGTTCCCACCATCATCATCTTCTATTAACCGATGTCAAAACCTTAACGTCATAGTATTTCACAGCCGAGAGTACACGGCCTGAGCAAGTACCACACAACTGAGAACTGAGGAAAAACTGGTGTTCCACTGTCACAGTTCGTAATGACAATACTGTAATTGCTGCTAGTAAACCTCTCTTCTGTTCCTGACGTTTTGTCCAGAGCTGCGCTGGAAATCCTCAGAGGCGCTCCTCCGCTGAGTCTTGCCGACTGACCGGTCGGACGTCCGAGAGCAAAATAAATACCGTAAGAAAGGGGGCGTTGTCATAGCAACACCTGATGAGCAGAGATAATCCTTGTCAGAGATAAAACTTAGCTATCGATTATCGTCTTGTCAAAGATAAAACCGTCTAGCGGTTCTGCAGAACTACTATCCATACATCGCTGTCATCGCCTCCTCTTTCCTATTAAAATTATCCTGATGCTTATAAATTTCAATGGTTTCTCTACATAGTAGTGGATAATAATTCGACGTTGTAGATAATATTTCTGTTTCAGAAAACTTCACTTCGTTGTTTCCTTACTGAAGAGCATGCTCTGCTACAGCTGATTTCTCTATTTTTCCTAGTCTGCAAAGACTTTTGTGGTCTTTTGGCCGTGTATTTACGCTTCTCTTGGTAGTTCCAGTATAAACTACACACGTACACGAAATTTTGTATACACCACATGTCGACAGAGGAAAGCGTTTATCCTTCACAGATCGCAGTACTTGACTTATTTTCTCTGCTGGTCTAAAGATCGTTCTGATGTCATGTTCCTGTAAAAACTCACCGATCTGATCCGTTACATTTAATAAAAAGGAGAGAAACTGTATTTTTCCGTCGATGTGGTTCGTCTTTGTCCTTCGGTCACCTGTTCCTTCGTCGCAAAATTCTCTTTACCTCTTCACCTGAGTAGCCATTTTTCTCAAATGCCTGCTTCAGATGTTTCATTTCAGCGCGCGGATGTTCCGATATGCATATCCTTACGGCTCTATCGACAAGACTTTTAATGACACCTCTCTTTTGTTGTGATTGGAGTTTTTATGCAAATATCTGTCCGTATGTGTTACTTTCCGAAAAACTTTATGTTCCAAACTTCCATCGGACTGTCTCATAACTAAAATATCCAAGAAAGATATTCTGTTATCATTTGCCATTTCCATGGTGAACTGGATTTTTGGATTAATTTTATTTAGATGATCAAAGAATTCGTCCAAAGCTTTCCTACCATGGGACCAAACCACTGCTTTGTCCAGAGCCGACTGTTCGAATTTCTCCATATAAGAAATAGCGATCGCGGGACCTCATTGGTTACCCATTCCTACAACATCAAGTTGCTCATAAAACTCATCGCCCCACTGGAACTTCCTCGAAGTAAGGCAATATTTAAAAAGAGCCCTCAAATCTCCTGGAAAAATAACCGTTATAAAAATCATAACTTCGTTAATTGGAATCATAGTGAATAAGGACACTCTGTCGAAACTCACAAGAATATCTTCCGGAGCTAGAATTAGCCCCTCTAGTTTTTCTATAAAATATATGGGTCAGTATCATTGAAAGTTTTGTCGATAGAGCCGAACGGATATTCACATCGGAACACCTGGATGCTTTTCAGGATTTCTAGAAAAATGGCTACTCAGGGAAAGAGGGAAAGAGAATTTTACGACTAAGGAACAGGAGACCGAAGGACAAGGATGAACCACAACGACGGAAAAATACAGTTTCCCTCCCTTTTGTTAAAAACGTAACGGGTCAGATCGGTAAGATTTTAAAGAAACACGACATCAGAACGGTCTTTAGACCAACAAAGAAAATAAGTCAAGTACTCCGATCTGCGAAGTATGAACGCCCACCTCTGTCGACTTGTGGTGTATACAAAATTTCGTGTACGTGTGATAAAGTTTATACTGGAACTACCAAGGGGAACGTAAATACACGGCCAAAAGAGCACAAAAGTCTTTGCCGACTAGGAAAAATAGAGAAATCAGCTGTAGCAGAGCATGCTTTCCAGTCAGGAAACAACGAAGTGAAGTTTTCTGAAATAGAAATTTTATCTACAACGTCAAATTATTATCCACGGCTATGTACAGAAGCCATTTAAATTTACAAGGAACAGGAGGTGATGAAACTTAGCGACATAGGGACAGTAGCTCTGCAGAATCACTAGACAGTTTTATCTTTGACAAGACGAAAATAGCTAAGTTTTATCTCTGACAAGGATTTTCTCTGCTCATCACATGTTACTTTGAACTCGCCCCCTTTTTTACAGAATTTATGTCGCTCTCGGACGTCCGACCAATCAGTCGGCAAGACTCAGCGGAGGAGCGCCTCTGAGGATGTCCAGCGCAGCTCTGGATGAAACGTCAGGATCGAAAAGTTGGATCACAATGTCACTTCCGGAAAGGTTTACTAGGAGCTATACCATCCGATCGTGAAATCCTTCATTCTATGGATACTGTAATTGCCTCTGAGGATGTCCAGCGCATTTCTGCACGAAACGTCAGGAACGAGGAGCTGGAGCGCGACTTCCCGAAAGGTTTACTAGCAGCTATGTCATCCGATCGTGAAATCCTTCATTCTATGGATGCTGTAATTGTTTCTTTAGTGCTAATTCGCAGCTCGCAGTTAGTTCCTAGACACTTATAATTTTTTCACACGCCTCGTGAACTTCATATTCGTTTTGAGAAAGCATTAATTTAGTAGAAAATTAGTGCTTAGCCTCTAGAATACTCGCGAAAACGTCTTTGAAGTTTGCCTTGACCCTGACTGTCCAACTACCTGATGGTGATCACTGTCCACAGGATCTACAGATTAGTTGAGTTCGCACCGCAGTGCCAACATTTTAACGCTTTTGTGGTTAATGTGACCCATATGTCCCACTAAAATAATATGAAGATTAGAGCTTTGGGACGTCTGCAGCTCATAGCTGTCTTAGTGTTGGCACGAAGCGAGATGCTTTCGTAGCTTGCAGAAAAATACCACGGACTCTGGGGTGGATGTATAATAGGCTGTGAGCGATGTAATTGGCCGGCATCTGTTTACGGTGTGTCTGTTTGACGAGTATCATATCAAATCAAAAGCTTCTCTATTCCAAGAATGTCTGCAGTAATTAATTGTATTTTCTTATACACCATAACCGAGCGAGGTGGCGCAAAGTTTAGCATAATGGACGCGCATTCGGGAGGACGATGGTTCAAACCCGCGTCCGGCCATCTTGGTTTCGGTTTTCCGTGATTTCCCCAAATCGCTTCAGACAAATGCCGGAATGGTTCCTTTGAAAGGGCACGGCCGACTTCTTTCCCCACCCTTCCTAGTCCAACGTGACTGATGACCTAACTGTTTGGTCCCGTCCCCCAACCAGCCAACCAACGAACCTATAGACCATAGACATGGTCTGAAGCATTACTACACACCTCAGTAATGCTGCTGATCTGTACATAATTTGTGTGTAGTAGGACATGCAGTCCCTAGAAAACATCATAGAATGTAGGAAACATAGGTGCGTGATATGGCAAAGCAATCTCCAAATGTTGTGTTGAAAATCTGTGTGTGATATTTCATGTGTTTTATTGTCAGCATACTAAATATGTTCTCGTGTTGAGTTTTTATACTTTTTTCCGAATCGCCATCGTGACAAAACATTCTAAAATTAAATCTTTAACTCTCCCCAATGTTATTCAATCTGTATATTGAGCAAGCAGTAAAGGAAACAAAAGAAAAATTTGGAGTAGGTATTAAAATCCAGGGAGAAGAAATAAAAGCTTTGAGGTTCGCCGATGACATTGTAATTCTGTCAGAGACAGCAAAGGACTTGGAAGAGCAGTTGAACGGAATGGATGGTGTCTTGAAGGGAGGATATAAGATGAACATCAACAAAAGCAAAACGAGGATAATGGAATGTAGTCGAATTAAGTCGGGTGATGTTGAGGGTATTAGATTAGGAAATGAGACACTTAAAGTAGTAAAGGAGTTTTGTTATTTGGGGAGCAAAATAACTGATGATGGTCGAAGTAGAGAGGATATAAAATGTAGACTGGCAATGGCAAGGAAAGAGTTTCTGAAGAAGAGAAATTTGTTAACATCGAGTATAGATTTAAGTGTCAGGAAGTCATTTCTGAAAGTATTTGTATGGAGTGTAGCCATGTATGGAAGTGAAACATGGACGGTAAATAGTTTGGACAAGAAGAGAATAGAAGCTTTCGAACTGTGGTGCTACAGAAGAATGCTGAAGATTAGATGGGTAGATCACATAACTAATGAGGAAGTATTGAATAGGATTGGGGAGAAGAGAAGTTTGTGGCACAACTTGACTAGAAGAAGGGATCGGTTGGTAGGACATGTTCTGAGGCATCAAGGGATCATCAATTTAGTATTGGAGGGCAGCGTGGAGGGTAAAAATCGTAGGGGGAGACCAAGAGATGAATACACTAAGCAGATTCAGAAGGATGTAGGTTGCAGTAGGTACTGGGAGATGAAGAAGCTTGCACAGGATAGAGTACCATGGAGAGCTGCATCAAACCAGTCTCAGGACTGAAGACCACAACAACAACAACTACTCTGGAAATCCTAAGTGCACATGAAAACACGGATATAGTTAGGTTCAGGGGTCATAAATGTACCACTTCGCCGATTTTCAAAAATAACTTTAAATATTTTTAGTACTGAAGATGTATTATTTATCATAAAGCGAGAGAGGTTTTGACCCGGTATTTTTCAAATATATGCTTAATTTTTTTTCATGAAAGGATTAACTACGGATCACACTACACAGAAAAAGACCTGCGAAGTGCCACACAATCCCTGCCCCCCACCCCCAGCCCTCCCCATTTTCAAGCGCTAGACCCCTCCTGGCTACTATTGATACTTCACCTCGACTTCGCAAGCTCTCGCTACGAAGGTGCTTCTTTATACTGTGAACGCTATGATGCAGACATACGTCTGCAGTAACGAAGATAAAACGTTACGAATAATTACAAATATTTGAAAAATAAAAAAAAGGACGAAGAAGCACGCAGACTCCTCACAACAGCGAGACTGCGGAATTAGCCCCTTCCCTAATCGTATCTAATGACAATTTCTCACGGAGCGAATAGCCCCACGAGACAGAAAGGAAGAGTGCTCGTAGTTCCTGTATACAAACTGGTTGAGGGAGCGAACGGTCAGAATTGCGGACCACAATCCTCAACGTCTATGTGTTGCAATGTTCTAGAGCATACACTGATCATCCATACCTAATAGCCGGTATGTCCACCAATAGCCGTTATGTCCACCTTTGGCACGGATACCAGTGGCGACTCGTCGTGGCAGGGAAGCAACGAGGCCTTGATGGGTCGCTGGATGGAGTCGGCACCACATCTGCACACACAATTAGCTAACTCGCGTAAATTCCAGGGAGGGGGGGGGGCGATAAGCTCTGACACCACACTGAATCACACCCCAGATGTGTTCGATCCGGTTCACATCTGACGAGTTGGGAGGCCAGCTCATTAACTGGAACTCGCCACTGTGTTTCTCGAACCACTCCATCACGCTGCTGGCCTCGTGGTGCATTACCTTGCTGAGAGATGCCACTGCCATCGGGTAAGATGACCGTCATGAAGGGGCGTACTTGGTGTGCAGCCAGTGTACGATTCTCCTTGGCCGCCATGGTGCCTTTCACGAGCTCCACTGTGAAATATGGCATCCCGGCTACAGTCCACAGTTGAAATATCGTATCCCGGCTACGACACAAGTTGAAAATATGCTCACTATTTTTATTTACTTAAATTTGCCATATTTCGTGACAGTACCTTTTCCGTTAGACGTTTACACGGCGATATTAGTCTTGGCTTCAGTTGTCTAAGTATGATTCCACACTGCATCTTTGTCGGTTGCAGAATTGACGTGGTTCACCGTGTTTCCCTCATTTTGGTGTTTCAAATACCAATTCTTCAAATGTAGTTTCTTCTTATAGTTAATACAAAAAAAACAGTAACATAATTCAAAATTATTTATGACGGCGACCTTCACATTGTTCTACCGTCAACACACTCCAAGAGTTAACTGCCGACTGACTACAGTCAAAGACGACTCCAGCGTCGAAGATATTTTACACAACACACAAGCATCCATTTGTAATTAGTATCTTTGCTATTCTTCGATACATTTACTAATAGTTATCAATATGCTTTCACTCTCAAAAACATAAGTAAATTAACATATAATAAGGCAAATTACAATAAAAAACATTCTGACAAAAAATATAAGAAAACATTCACAATTTGGTATCGATAAGTACAGTAAAAAAAACATATCCCAGATCCATTACAACTGGATCCACGGAGGCCCACGTGAATGTTCCACAAATCTTAATGGAGCGACAGCCAACCTGCCTGCGTCCCACAGTACAAGTCTCAAGGAGGTGGAGGTGTTCCCCTGGAAGCCGGTGGATTCGCGCCCACCCGTCGGCATGATGAAGAAGGTATCGAGAGCTACGCTACGCTACGCTATGCCTCTGTGCCAAAGTCCAATGCCGATGGTCACGTGCCCATTCCACTAATAGTCGCCCATGTCGCGGTGTTAACATTGCCTTATGCATGGGTTGTCGGCTGCCGAGGCCCGTCGTTAGGTGTGTCAGGTGTACTGTGTGTTCAGACACACTTGTACTCTGCGCAGCATTAAAGTCTGATGTTAGTTTCACCACAGTTCACCACCTGTCCTGTTTCATCAGTCTGCCCGGCCCACAAAGTCTGACATCTGTAATGATGGCTGGCAGCCCATCCCCGTGACGTCTGGACGTTGTTTCAGCTCGGTTTCAACGCGTGTTGAAGTTACGCATCACAGCCCTCCTCGAACACCGGACAAGTCGCGCAGTTCCCTAAATGCTCGTGCCGAGCCACCGGGCCATCACAAACTGCCCTCGGTCAGACTCCGATGGATGGCGCGCCTTTTCCATTCAGTACAGTCATGGACGCTACACGAATCGTGCTTGTGTCTGACTAGCAGTCATCCCTCGCCAGATGAGGCTGCCATCGCCTAGACGGGTTTATGTCGACATTAGGTCGGTGGTCATAATATTCTGGCTGATCAGTGCATCTTAAGGGGAGCAGCGTAATGTTACTTGTAAAAAGGGACTTCCCTCAAGCAAGAAAGGCAACGGCCTTGCCGCAGTGGATACACCGGTTCCCGTGAGATCACCGAAGTTAAGCGCTGTTGGGCGCGGCCGACACTTGGGTGGGTGACCATCCAGCCGCCAAGCGCTGTTGCCATTTTTCGGGGTCCACTCAGCCTCGTGATGCCAGTTAAGGAGCTACTCGACCGATTAGTAGCAGCTTCGGTTAAGAATAGCATCATAACGACTGGGAGAGCGGTGTGCTGACCCCACGCCCCTCCTATCCGCATCCTTCTATGAGGATGACACGGCGGTCGGATGGTCCCGGTAGGCCACTCGTGGCCTGACGACGCAGTGTTCAAGCAAGAAACATCAGCTTAAGAAAAGCACTGGTGCGGAACACAACTTGCTTTCTTTAGGGTATATTGCGAATACTGATTCATTCGTCATTTATGTCGTTTGATAACAATATCGCATAACATTACAGGAAACAGATTTCGTACGGAAGGGCAGCGATACGTTCATTTCTGCGTTCCATCTGCGAACAGAAGAGATTTGTTGGGAGTGTATTGGGAAGGTATGGTGCGTCTGTAAAGGAAGGCACATGCAATACGCCACTGCAGCCAATTCTGGAGTGTCGATCCAGCGATTGGAAACCTGAGGCCGTCATCACACGGTCCGTGGCAATCAACATGCTGACTTGATCTCCACCGAGCTGCTGAACGATCAGAGACGACTAGGCTTGAGCACACGGTACTTGTGACTCAGCGTGGTGTACCCGTCCGCAGCGCTCTCCAGCAGCAGTTGTCGGCAGTATCTGGATCGAAAATCACACAGTATGTTTATGAAATGGATTGGCATAAAATGTTTACATTATCTCTACTAACACGAACATTTCCTACCGCCCTGGTCATGTTGTTCTGTCTGCGGAGCACATTAATAAAGCCTCAGTATTTATGAGCATGATATAAGGCCAAAAGGAAACTTCCATGACCACTCACTGAGGACCTCAGATTAAAAAAGTTTCATTGCAATAATCTTCCAAATAAAATAAAAATGATTTCATCGTTCCTACTTTTTAGCAATACGATAGGGTCATTTTTGTTTGATCACTCTATTTAGTAGCAGAATGTTTAGATCATGTGAAATACAAGACTAAAAAAGAAAGTGCAAAAAATTTTACTGCAAGTAGTGCAAACCATCTTGGTATTTACATTTACACAACATCGATTATCACAGTACATACTTCTATTAAATTAGTAAGACAGTCTCAGAACCTTTTACAAAACGCGGAGGTAGAAAAAAAATTGCATTTCCCGAGACACGAACAAGCTAGATACCACACACACCACTTCATAGGTCCACATCTCTGTTCGTTACGCTACACTTCACTCCCGCATTATAAGACCGTAACTTGTATGCTACCATCTCCTGAGGACTTCAGTGGCTAATATGCTATAAAAAGACATTTAACAATAACAAGCCATATCAAGAACAACGTGTTTTTTATGGATCTTCAATGTGCCTATGCCCTGAACGGAATACTTTCATACAGCACAAGTTCTAATGCGAAAACATTACAAAAATTCTTTACTTACTAATATGACGTTTCCTATCATTTTATTACAACAAATAGTACCAGTAACGACCCAATTTCCACAATGAGATGGTGTCTGAAACGGTATATTGTCATAGCATGTAAGTTATAATACAGGGTGGGGCAAATAAACGTTTACCTACTAATATGACGTTTCCTATCATTTTGTTAGAACAAATAATACCAGTAACAACCAAATTTCTTCAATGAGATGGTGTCTGAAACGGCATATTGTCATAGCATTTAAGTTATAATAGAGGGTGGGGCAAATAAAAGTGGCCCAAAGGACAGAGTTCCAGGGTACGAAGAAACACTCAGAGGAAAGGAAATGCAGTAGTAATCATACTACAGCAGATGTTGAAAGTTATCAACTGACCACCATTCATCTCTTGGTACTTTTGGGCCCTGATCAGCAAGCCGCTGAAGGCGGATCGAAGCTGGTGTTAGAATCGCTGCAGTCTCATCCGAAATGTTCTGTTGCACTTCTTGAAGACTATGAAGTTTCCTTGTGATACACCTTAGACATGAGGGCTCCCCAGACAAAGTAATAGCACACTGACAAATCACGTGACCTGAGTTCCCAGCTAGGACCGCGACCAGACTGACCTCTGCCAACAACTCTGACAGGTGTGACGACTGTGTAAATGTGATGCAAGGTTCAGCCGGTTGTAGAGGCAGTTGCTCCATCCTGTTGGAAGTAACTGTAGGTCTTTTCCTCCTCCGTTAATTCTAAAACAAATTCACGTCCAATCGTATCCACTCGTTCGGGCTACTTTTATTTGCCTCAACCCGTATAACAACAGAAGGACCCAGTCGCGGGGCAATAGATGAGGAGGCACTCCCCAGCGTCGTATCCTAACAGCAGTACTTTTTTTGGTTAAGGAGTAAAGGAAACCACGGAGAAATTTTGAAAGGGGGTTAAAGCTCACAACGAGGAAACAAACGTTTTAAAGTTCACCGATGATATTGAAATTCTGTCCGACACTCTGAAGAACTTGCACAATGAGCGCAGTGGAATTGATAGTGTTTTGGAAAGAAGTTACAAAGCGAATATCTACGAAAGTAGATCAAAGATAATGTAATGTAGTCGAAATAAATCAGCGGAAGAAAAATCCACTGAAAGGTCCAACAGGTTTTGGAACGTATATTCCTCAAGCAATGTTGAACGCACTTAAATAGGTAATGTGCGCTCAGTTTACTGGGTACTTTAGGACGAATAAACCATTCGACGAGTATCAGTTAGATATCCGGGAGGAGCGCGACGATACAACAGTAACCAGTCACAACGTATCTGTCAATGTCGTGAAACGACAGCAGAAAAAACGTATATTCTCCTTTCCTGATTTTGTTGAAGCTTTCTATACAATCAGTTTCACAAAAGACTACAAAATTGTTAAAAATTACTAGAGGAAACTGATGATCGACTTCTTTTGTCCTGGCATCTCTGTAACATTATTTTATAATTCTCTTGGTAGTAATAATTTTATCTGGAATTCAAAGCATATGGTAGGGACTTTGCATTCGTTGCATTCCACTGAGAAGAAAATAGTGAAAAGCTTTTCAGTTTACATGTGACTGGCGTCTCATTCTTTCTATATGCTTAGATGTGTGCTTATAATTGGCAGCATACATTACACACCTGCCAATGCTGTCACGAAGCTCCTCACAGTAAAGACAGCGGATGTGCATACGATAACAGAAGCAAAAACAATACGGTAAACGCGGATCACCAGACGAGCCGTTTATCAGTTAAATCACCAAAGGTTGGAATCAAATCCCTCCCCCCCCCCTCCCCCCTCCCATAATATCTACCGGGAGTCTGTCTTGAGAGCCGTCAGGCGCATTTTCTCTCGTGTTTTGGCAGGTATTTGCAATTTCGTTTTTGTAGTGTGTACTTGGAGTTGCCCCGAACAAATAGTGCTTATCACTTCTTCTACGCGACGACCAGGGAGAAGGAAAGCGGTGATTTGTTTCCTTTTACATCATCATCATCATCATCATTTAAGACTGATTATGCCTTTCAGCGTTCAGTCTGGAGCATAGCCCCCCTTATACGGTTCCTCCATGATCCCCTATTCTGTGCTAACATTGGTGCCTCTTCTGATGTTAAACCTATTACTTCAAAATCATTCTTACGCGAATCCAGGTACCTTCTCCTCGGTCTGCCCCGACTCCTCCTACCCTCTACTGCTGAAACCATGAGTCTCTTGGGTAACCTTGCTTCTCCCATGCGTGTAACATAACCCCACCATCTAAGCCTGTTCGCCCTGACTGCTACATCTATAGAGTTAATTCCCAGATTTTCTTTGATTTCCTCATTGTGGACACCCTCCTGCCATTGTTCCCATCTACTAGTACCTGCAATCATCCTAGCTACTTTCATATCCGTAACCTCAACCTTGTTGATAAGGTAACCTGAATCCACCCAGCTTTCGCTCCCATACAACAAAGTTGGTCGACAAATTGAACGGTGCACATATAACTTAGTCTTGGTACTGACTTCCTTCATGCAGAAGAGAGTAGATCGTAGCTGAGAGCTCACTGCATTAGCTTTGCTACACCTCGCTTCCAGTTCTTTCACTATGTTGCCATCCTGTGAGAATATGCATCCTAAGTACTTGAAACCGTCCACCTGTTCTAACTTTGTTCCTCCTATTTGGCACTCAATCCGTTTATATTTCTTTCCCACTGACATTACTTTCGTTTTGGAGATGGTAATCTTCATACCATAGTCCTTACATTTCTGATCTAGCTGTGAAATATTACTTTGCAAACTTTCAGTCGAATCTGCCATCACAACTAAGTCATCCGCATATGCAAGACTGCTTATTTTGTGTTCACATATCTTAATCTCACCCAGCCAGTCTATTGTTTTCAACATATCATCCATAAATAATATGAACAACAGTGGAGACAGGTTGCAGCCTTGTCTTACCCCTGAAACTACTCTGAACCATGAACTCAATTTACCGTCAACTCTAACTGCTGCCTGACTATCCATGTAAAGACCTTTAATTGCTTGCAAAAGTTTGCCTCCTATTCCATAATCCTTGTAGAACAGACAATAACTTCCTCCTAGGAACCCGGTCATGTGCCTTTTCTAGATCTATAAAGCATAGATACAATTCCCTGTTCCAACCATAACACTTCTCCATTATTTGCCGTAAGCTAAAGATCTGGTCCTGACAACCTCTAAGAGTCCTAAACCCACACTGATTTTCATCAAATTGGTCCTCAACTAATACTCGCACTTTCCTTTCAACAATACCTGAGAAGATTTTACCCACAACGCTGATTAAAGAGATACCTCTGTAGTTGTTACAATCTTTTCTGTTTCCATGTTTAAAGATTGGTGTGATTACTGCTTTTGTCCAATCTGATGGAACCTGTCCCAACTCCCAGGCCATTTCAATTATCCTGTGTAGCCATTTAAGACGTGACATACCACTGTATTTGATGAGTTCCGACTTAATTTCATCCACCCCAGCCTCTTTATTGCACTGCAATCTATTGACCATTTTTTCCACTTCCTCAAATGTGATCCTATTTCCATCATCATTCCTATCCCATTCTACCTCGAAATCTGAAACATTACTGATCGCATTTTCACCTACATTGAGCAACTCTTCAAAATAATCCCTCCATCTGCCCAAGGCATCCACAGGATTCACCAGCAGATTTCCTGACCTGTTCAAAATACTTGTCATTTCCTTCTTACCTCTCTTTCGAAGACTGCTAATTACACTCCAGAATGGTTTTCCAGCAGCTTGAACCATAGTCTCCAACCCGTTTCTAAAGTCTTTCCACGATTTCTTCTTGGATGCTGTAATTATCTGTTTGGCTTTGTTTCTTTCTTCAACATAACTTTCTCTGTCTACCTGGGTTCTGGTATGTAGCCATTTTTGCGACGCCTTCTTTTTCCTTTTACAGGCTGCCTTGTCTGTATCATTCCACCAAGCTGTTTTCTTCATCCTAATTTTACACACTACTGTTCCAAGACATTCTTTAGCCACTTCTAGTACTGTGTCCCTGTACCTTGTCCATTCCTTTTCCAATGACTGTAATTGACTACATTCAACTAACTGGTACCTTTCTGAGATCGCTGTTATGTACTTGTGCCTGATTTCCATATCCTGAAGTTTCTCCACTCTTATCCTCCTACATATGGACCTGACCTCCTGCACTTCCGGCCTCACAAACAACATGATTTTCAAAGCGGAATCTTACATGCCCATTCTACACAGCAGTTCCAAATTAGTCTAGTACCATTTTCATTGTATCGATATGTTTCAACAGGGACAGTAAAATTCTAAGAAGAACCAGAAGTCCTCCAACGACACCACGGCCGTGGCACGCGCAGACTCCTACCTCCACGTATCAGCGCTTCTCAGTTGCTACTGGAGTATTGGTTGTTATTCGTGTTTTATTATAAGTATCGATAAAACGAATATCGCACTAGACTAACTGCTGTATCTACATCTACATCTACATCTATGCAGATACTGCGCAAGCCACAGTACGGTTCGTGAAGAAGGGTACCCTGTACCACTACTTCTCATTTCCTTTCTTGTTCCACTCGCAAATAGAGCGAGGGAAAAACGACTGTCTGTATCCCTCCGTATGAGTCCTAATTTCTCGTATCTTATCTTCGTGGTCCTTACGTTCAATGTACACTCCTCGAAATTGAAACAAGAACACCGTGAATTCATTGTCCCAGGAAGGGGAAACTTTATTGACACATTCCTGGGGTCAGATACATCACATGATCACACTGACAGAACCACAGGCACATAGACACAGGCAACAGAGCATCCACAATGTCGGCACTAGTACAGTGTATATCCACCTTTCGCAGCAATGCAGGCTGCTATTCTCCCATGGAGACGATCGTAGAGATGCTGGATGTAGTCCTGTGGAACGGCTTGCCATGCCATTTCCACCTGGCGCCTCAGTTGGACCAGCGTTCGTGCTGGACGTACAGACCGCGTGAGACGACGCTTCATCCAGTCCCAAACATGCTCAATGGGGGACAGATCCGGAGATCTTGCTGGCCAGGGTAGTTGACTTACACCTTCTAGAGCACGTTGGGTGGCACGGGATACATGCGCACGTGCATTGTCCTGTTGGAACAGCAAGTTCCCTTGCCGGTCTAGGAATGGTAGAACGATGGGTTCGATGACGGTTTGGATGTACCGTGCACTATTCAGTGTCCCCTCGACGATCACCAGTGGTGTATGGCCAGTGTAGGAGATCGCTCCCCACGCCGTGATGCCGGGTGTTGGCCCTGTGTGCCTCGGTCGTATGCAGTCCTGATTGTGGCGCTCACCTGCACGGCGCCAAACACGCATACGACCATCATTGGCACCAAGGCAGAAGCGACTCTCATCGCTGAAGACGACACGTCTCCATTCGTCCCTCCATTCACGCCTGTCGCGACACCACTGGAGGCGGGCTGCACGATGTTGGGGCGTGAGCGGAAGACGGCCTAACGGTGTGCGGGACCGTAGCCCAGCTTCATGGAGACTGTTGCGAATGGTCCTCGACGATACCCCAGGAGCAACAGTGTCCCTAATTTGCTGGGAAGTGGCGGTGCGGTCCCCTACGGCACTGCGTAGGATCCTACGGTCTTGGCGTGCATCCGTGCGTCGCTGCGGTCCGGTCCCAGGTCGACGGGCACGTGCACCTTCCGCCGACCACTGGCGACAACATCGATGTACTGTGGAGACCTCACGCCCCACGTGTTGAGCAATTCAGCGGTACGTCCACCCGGCCTCCCGCATGCCCACTATACGCCCTCGCTCAAAGTCCGTCAACTGCACATACGGTTCACGTCCACGCTGTCGCGGCATGCTACCAGTGTTAAAGACTGCGATGGAGCTCCGTATGCCACGGCAAACTGGCTGACACTGACGGCGGCGGTGCACAAATGCTGCGCAGCTAGCGCCATTCGACGGCCAACGCCGCGGTTCCTGGTGTGTCCGCTGTGCCGTGCGTGTGATCATTGCTTGTACAGCCCTCTCGCAGTGTCCGGAACAAGTATGGTGGGTCTGACATACCGGCGTCAATGTGTTCTTTTTTCCATTTCCAGGAGTGTATGTTCGCGGCAATAGAATCATTCAGCAGTTAGCTTCAAATACCGGTTCTCTAAATATTTTCAATAGTGTTTCTCGAAAAAAACGTTGCCTTCCCCCAGGCATTCACATTTGAGTTCCCGATGCATCGCCGTAACACTTACGTGTCCTTCGAACGTACTGGTAACAAATCTAGCAGCCCTCCTCTGAAGTTTTTCGATGTCTTCCTTCAATCCGACCTGGTACAGATCCCAAACACTCGAGCAGTACTCAAGAATAGGCCACACCAGCTCCACTACATGCGGTCTCCTTTACGGATGAACCACTCTTTCCTAAAATTCTCCCAAATAAACGAAAGTCGACCATTCGCCTTCTCTATCACAGTTCTAACGTGCTTGTTGTACCTCATATCGCTTTGTACCGTTATGTCCAGGTATTTAAACGACTTGAATGTTCCAGCAGGACACTAGCAATACAGTAACCGAACATTACAGGTTTGATCTTCCTCGTCATCCTTATTAACTTACGTTTTTCCGCATTAAGGGCTAACTGCCATTCATCACACCAATTGGAAATTTTGTCTAAGCCGTCTTGTATCTTCCTACAGTCACTCAATTTTACACATTAGCGTACACCACGGCATCATCAGCAAACAAACGCAAATTGCTGCCCACTCTTTCCGCCAAATCATTTATGTACATAGAGGACAGCAGCGGTCCTATTACACCGCTACGGTCGCACGTTCGAATCCTGCCTCTGGCATGGATGTGTGTCATGTCGTTAGGTTAGTTAGGTTTAAGTAGTTCTAAGTTCTAGGGGACTGATGACCTAAGAAGTTAAGTCGCATAGTGCTCAGAGCCATTTGACTCATTTGACCCATTTGAACCATTACACATCCCTGCGCACTCGTGACGAAACCCTTGTCTCTTATGAACAATCACCGGCGAGGATAACATACTGGGTTCTATTGCATAAGAAATCGTCGAGCCACTCAGATATCTGTCAACTTTTTCCATACGCTCGTACTTCAGTTAACAGCCTGTAATGGGGCACCGTGTCAAATGCTTTCCGAAAATCTAGAAGTTTGGAAACTGCCTGCTGCCCTTCATCCATAGTTTGCAGTATATCACGTGAGAAAAGGGCATGCTGAGTTTCGCTTGAGCGATGCTTTCTAAAACTGTACTGATTCGTGCCCTTAAGCTTCTCGGTCTCAAGAAAGTTTGATATATGCGAACTGAGAATATGTTCAAGGATTCTGCAGCAAGCAGAAGTTAGGGATATTGGTCTGCAATATCGTGCGTTCGTTAAATTTAATTTCGGACCGATCTATCGGATGATCACGTGCAGTCATTTTGTTCGTAACGGGAAACAAACCGACGCTTTCCGTTGACACTGAGAATCGCTTAAAAGATGTGGTGAGCAGTATTTATTTTGGCTTGCTCCATCTACAGATTGCAGAAACGAAACTGCAAATATCTGCCGAAGTACCAGAGAAAATGCCCCTGACATGCAGCCTGTACCGGCTACGGACGCGTAGCACTATCTACGGCAGGACGATTTGTGTAGCACAGAGCTAATAACCTGTATGCACAATACATCCTCGTGCGTCAGTGTGTCTATTAGTGGAAACCGTATCAGAGTCCCTACGTAGGTCCTGAGATAAGCCTTAGCATGCAGACAAGAAAACGCGGCACTGTACTTTCAAGTGACAGGAATAAATAAACAGACAGTTACGGTCTCTTCAGTTTCCTGGGCGAGGTTGATGACTGGTGACCTTCCGGATGTTCTGCCGCTTTATTGTTCCTTAAAATGGAGACATTAGGTCGCCAGAGCACAGCATCAACCAGAAAAATAAATTCATGGAAACGATGTATTGACTGCTGTACGCCACCAAAAATATTTGGACGCTCTCTAGAAACTACGTTTTATTTTCGCTCGCTGTTCCACATTCCACTAATGGCGTTTGCTACTGAGTTTTTTCAGTACTTACGTTTTGGAAAACCTTCAGTCTGGCTGTCAAACTTACGTTCCCCAGCGGGAACGACCGACGGACTTCTTGACGCGACTGACTAAACGACATTGCCCGCGAGAACCTTTGCCAGGCAACGGTCTCTCTCTGAGAACCAATTGTTTGCCTCGTGGTGCGTAAGCGCAGTATCTGGCTGACCTATTGTCAGTTTCTTCTGTACACGCACTAGCTGCCATTGACTCTTGGACACGAAATGGACATTACTGTCACCGCTGATTGTACAAGCCAGATTGTACAGCCCCTCTGAGCCAGATTCTGACATCGTGTCCTTTTCATACGCTGGTTACAAGTAACGTTCAGCTTAGAAACAACAAGAAAGTGACCCGCAGTAGACGATCTTTGCGTGGTATCCTTCAACAGAGCAGGTATCATACACTGGGAACTGCTTTCTTTTTTTATTTTTATTATCCTTCGTCGGTGCCGGATACATATGGGGGTGGGGGCACGGGGTGCTCCCCCCCCTTTTCGGGACCACCCGCATTGCCACCCGCTCTGCCCCCGCCAGTCAGTTCGCACGCTATTCGTTCGTTTCTTTCGTCCGCGTCATCGTATTTTATACGTTTCTGTCTGCCACATAGAGATCTAACAGTCGCGGCCATACTAGTCACCCCAACACGTTATTCTGTCTGGCATTTGCTCGAGCAGAGTCGCAAATATTCTACTGTTTTCTTGTGCAGAGAACCTTTGAGGTTGACAGTGAAAGAGGATCGACTTAATGGCTTAGTTCTGTTGAACACTCACCCTGACATTGATTGTCCAATTGACAATGTAATTAACCAATTTGCTAGGAAGAATAGACGCATTGAATTCATCATTTAAGGAACAGGACCACAATTGCAACTTTTTTATACTATAAGATGGCATTGTCCTGTATATGTGTATAATCAGTTTAAATAATTCTTAAACTCTGCATGTGACTTGATTCTTTTATAAGGCGCTGCAGTCATGGCCCGTGCGGCTTGTCCCGGCGGAGGTTCGAGTCATCCCTCGGGCATGGGTGTGCGTGTTTGTCCTTAGGATGATATAGGTTAAGTAGTGTGTAAGCTTAGGGACTGATGACCTTAGCAGTTAAGTCCCACAAGATTTCACACACATTTGAACTTTTTTTTCATTCTTTTTTATTACTGTGAAAGTAAAGGTAGCTCAAGATAACTTTAGCGCTCCCTCCTTGAGGTATTTTGTATCCGTCACTGTCCTTTGTTGATGCATTATTTACATAAATCATCCTGTGAACGGCTAAATTAACAATTATTCACTACTGCTAGTGCAAACTCCACACTGCAGCATTATTTAATTACTTACGTTTTTTAAAGGTGTTGCCCTCACTGCTAAGGAACTGCTTCACTGATCGCCGCTTGATGACAATACGCGACTATTTTTAAATCCCAAACTGTGCCCTCTGACATACACGTCTGGATTCATTCCTTGTGCTGTTCGAATCATTTCTGCGCGACCGTTACCGTGACGATGAGCCGGACGAAACTACTTGCTCACGACCACTGGACTAAGCAATTTCGGAGCAACTTTTTACAACATAACGACACAGCCCCAGGTAAAAAATATGGCACAAATTACCACAGCAAATAGTTAATTAAAGTGTGAGTAATATCATTGCGTTTTTGAGAATCTGTAATATACGGTTTCACATTTTCTGCACGTGGATTTATTTTTGTGTTTCAGTAGCCCATGGTGGGAAATGGGTTGTTGCTGCAGAAGATGGAGGTGTATTTATCGGACGATTGTATAAAATGATACACCATTTTTTCGGGTTAAGGGAGCTTACTGAGTTTAAAGTACCTTCATGTAGAGTTCTGTAGAATTACGTTGCTGAAATACTTTGAGGTGTACGTAGGAATACTGATGGTGTGTTTCGCCAAAGTAATGTCAGTCCTCGTGTGATTAGTGATGATGCATCAGAAAGACAAAAGATTTAAATAGTTGCTTGAAAAGTAATGTCTGCTAGCTTATTCAGTCTACTCAGATTGCATCATCTTAATGTATGTAACTGATCTCAACAAATCAGTGAAACTGAGAACTGTAACTTTCGTAACTACCACCGCTAACAATGACAATAAAAAACTTGTATCTAAGCTGTAATGTTTGATATTGGCATTCATTTCGGTCACCCGAAAGTGATTTCCTTCCCATTTTCAATTAATTATGTTCCCGCGAAACTGTGCAGGTTTGTGATAAGTATTTGATTTGGTAGTGTAGGAAACATTAGATGTAGAGAAATTTTTCAGCATGAGAAAAAATACAAATTGAAACAGATAATCTACCGTTTGACGTATGGAACTAAAAGGGATCAGCTTCAAACGAATCGAAACTCTAATTGTAAACCACACCAAATCAAGCTTTAACTGCGATAAGTAATATTAAACAAAACGTTACACATCTGTTTGTTCCTGAGATCATATTTCGTAGATTAGGGTATGACTAAATATAAGTATTTCAGCAGTTCTATTGTGATTCATTGCTCTGTTCTTACATTAGATACTGTGTCGTGCTATGACTGTCACCTGTAAAAAGCAGAAATCATCAATTTAAATAAAGGCATACAGATCTGAATCCAACAACTACAATGGTGCAACTTCCATGATTCCGAAACATTAATCGTTCAGTCTTATAAATGTAAATGCAGGAACACCTATGACTTTTTTTTTCCTAATTCATATGCAACGGAAAGTGCAGAATTTTCAGAAGGCTGTACACACTGTATTAAGGAACAGGAGATAAGCAAACCTGAGTGACAGCGTTCGCTTTTATGTGCAGACCGTTCCCTGCATTCCTGTTTCTCCGGTGTAAAGCCAAAGCCAATTTAATTAAACGTTCAGCGTGATTCCCCCAGGAAATGACGAGGCTTAGCGATCAAAAGGAAATTAACCCAATCAGCGCAAAGTTCCGGCTTTTGTTCGCAATCCAATTTCGGCGCAAGCGGATTGAAGTCATCAAAGCTAGAAAACTACGCGTCCGGTTGCGTGCGGCTTTTGTAAAATTAAGTCAGTAAACGAGCACATCTGGACCTTCTCTGGCAAAATGTGATATGAAATACTGGTGTAATCACCGGACTCGCTGTTGAAAGGAAGATGTCGCCCCGATAATGTACGTGTGACGAATTTCAGGGATACATTTCTTTTATTGTTTTATAAACAATGTAGATCTCTCTTACCACAATACAACAAGACAGCCACCGCAAAAATATTTTGAACGTTACCTCTGGAAAACTTCCTGCTAAAGGATAGTAACCGAGATAAAACAACGGCAAGTTTGCTTTAAATTTTACGATGAACATATTTCAAAAACTTTCTCCTAATGCTGTTCATCTACTAATTACAGAGGGAAGAAGCAAAATGGTGAAGACGATACACTAATATTAGGGAAAAGTGGGATTTAAATTCCAGTCTGTTCACTAAATTTTAGGACACCGTCGTTGACCTCAATCGATTCACGTGAGTGGTTGCACGGTTCCTCAAGTCACTTCGGGTAAAGACACTTCAGGTGAAATTACTGCTACCAATGTACCTGTGAAATAATAGAATCGTTTATTGCTTCCAAGAAAGCGTTTGATTCTGTACACAGAGAAACACTAGATAAAAGCATTAGACAATATCGTGTTAAAGCAAAATTAGCTAACATATTTCATGAGATTCTAACAAATATGACACGTAAAGTGAAATTCATGGAAGATATATGTCAATTGAGATATATGTCAATTGAAACGGAATCTGTTCGAAGCTAATGAAGCATTTTATGATATTTACTGCTTAAATTTGTTTTAGAAATAAGTATAAGGACCTGGAATTGTTAACTATAAAATCACAAAACTGAACCAATAGTTCTGGAAAGGAAATCAGATGAAAATAAGGTCAACTGCCTGGCTTTTGCAGACGATTTTGGAATACTTTCAGAAAATCTGATAGAAGCAGTTAATCAAATAAATCTTATAGAAAGAATGGAAAGTGGAACAGGTATCAGAATTTCATATGAAAAAACAAAATACATAATAAATGTTCAAAAAATGCACAAAAATACATAGAAACACAAACAAATAAAGTAGAGTGAGTTAGTAACTTTAAATAGCACGGAAAGACCATACAGCAGAACTCACTAGATAAACGCGCAATAGATGCAAGAATTAATGAAATAGGAAGAGCGTATGGTGCGACTTAAAAATTAACAAGACATTCGTATCAACAGATGCAAAGGTGAAACACTATACCGTAGTGGTAAGAGTAGAATGTTTATTTGCATGTGCACACTTGACGAGAAACCATAAGTGGACATAATAGATGTACTTGACAGACGGTTTGTTAGAAAAATAATAGATGCAACAGAAACTACAGTTGGCGAGGAATCTCATTGACTGGAGTAAAATTGTCTTCAGTGAGGAGTCTTGCTTCGAAGTGAGTCCCGATGACCAGCCAAGCCCCGTCTGGAGACGCCCTGGATAGCAGCGGGTTATCAATCTGGCTGTCGTCCGCCATACGGTGAAACATCCTGGGTGGTGGTCTTGCGCGTCATTTCATTTCACAGCAGGATCCCTTCAGTTATCATCCTCGGCACCCTTAAAGCATGACGATATGTTGACGATATTCTACGCCCCGATTTGTTGCTCTTCATGGCGAGCCATCCTGGGCTTACATTTCAGCAAGACGATACCCGCCCACACACGGCGAGAATTTGTACTCCTTGTCTTAGTTCTTGCCAAAACCATAACTTGGCCAGGTAGATGGAAGACCTGTTCCCAACTAGAGAACATTTGGAGCATTATTGGCAGTGCCGTCTAACCCTCTCCGGATTTTGACGACCTAACGCACCAGTTGGACAGAATTTGGCTCGATACCGACGATGCGTTTAAATTTAATCTTGATCCGTTTTGGTTTACTAATCAACTTTTCCTCGTATTCTACTGGTGCACAATGGTCTTGCAGCTTTGAACTACGTCCTTGCCGTTATATAATTTTACCAAACTGTATAGCCTTATTGAAAACGGCACGCATGATTTTCTTTGGCTTTGAAAGGAAACCAGTCCACACGTGCATAGCCCAAAATGCTACTTGCTTTCAAGGCGATCCCCACTGTTTCAACATAACTGCCAATCACACATATTTGCGATGGAAGTGCTGTTTATTTGCTACTATTCTTTGTAAACGCTGTTTTCGCCCGAAGCATAGGGTCAATTTGTTGTGCAATTGTGTCCCGTATTTTAAACTCACTTATTATGAAAGTAAGTAACTTCTGTTTCTTTTCGTTTTCAATCAGAATCGTAATGTTATTGGAGATCCAACGTCACATATTTCGATACGTGTTTCGGCAGAACAAGCAATCATGACAGATACACACGAGTTTAAAGAGATAAATGCAAAATCAGTTTCGAACTTCTAGGTCTTTTAAAGGGGAGTGAGTACATAACACTCCGAACAGGAAACCATGTCCGGAAATGTACCGTTTCTGTCCAACAGCCGTTTGAAAACGTTTGCCAGGTAGATTTGCAACAAATAGACATGGTGGTATGGAGTGTTGGAGGTGGTATGGCTGCATTTGTTGGTCATTCACAACACACCAGACGGTGCTGTGCGTGAGCAGTTGCTCGTGTCCTTGTCGACGGGTTCTCTTCAACGTGATGCAACACAGCCACTTACAGTTTGGGTATGCGGCGGCTCCTTGGAGTACCAAAGTCACGCCTGTCGATGGTGTCGTTACGCCTTTCTCGAAGCCGTTTCGTATTTGTGGCGAAAAGGCTATGCAATGGAGTCAGACGTTGTGGAGAACGATCTCGATATAGGCGACGAGCAGCTCCTCCATTACCGTGAGCTCCGCCACACAGAGGGATCATGTCGGTGTATCCCGCAAACGTGTTGTGGTGTGCGTACTGTAAGACCTTCGGTATACACACCATCAGATTATTTGACTTGTCGCTCTAACGAAGTAGGCGAGTGTCAGCAATATGTCTCGTGGTCTTATCGTGACGTGTTTATCTTCTGCCGTTAGGTCAGACGATAGAAATGCCACTTGCACGCTTAGAGTAGCAGATTCATGGTGACAACTTTAAACAGAACTTGATTAATTTTCACACACATTTATTAAAATAATAAGAATCATAGATATTACGTAACTTGATTCTGGATGCTGTTTACAATTGACAATCTGAAGTTCCTTTGGTCTTGGTACGTTAATCTTATTCTCACATATCTCTGATACTTGACAAAGTGCCTATACATTTCTCTTCATGGCTATGTACAGGGATATGATAATCTTATTAGGCGCAGACTGAAACTTGACTATCGACTGGTACAGACTAATGCAGACTGATGCAGACTGACTAATCAGAGGTCTGTACACTCGTTATAATACCTCGAGCGTTCAGGTATCACTGCGCGAGTGTGATCCGCGAGGAGAAAAGGTTCTACGTTAGCAGCAATCTCATTGGCTGCGTGACATATTAATACGCGGATCGGCGGAAGCAGAATTTAGTCCGTCTCTAAGACACCGCCATCTCGTAGTGCGGAGACGGACGAGCGCTGCGCCTGCGCTGTTGTGCTTAGCGGGACGCGCTCTAGTGGGAAAGTTGTGTACGCGCTGACTACGCGGAACTATGTACACAACGTGTGTGTACTGGACCATATTGCTCTGACACTCACAGACAAGCGTGTGAGGCTCTAAACATGCCAGAGGGATAGGACAGACGTCAAATGACATCAGCAAATCCGACGTAAACACCCCCCTCCTCCTCCACCATGACTACCCTGCTGCAGGCCTACCTAGCAAACATTTTTCAAACGGCTGTAGCATGAAAACGGTAGGTATCCAGTGATAAGTTTCTATTCAGAAGGTTGTGTACTCACTCCGCTCTACAAGTCCGACAAGTTTGTAACTGGAATTTCCAAACACCCTTTATATGCAAGGAAAGAGTCCAATGTGCGTGGAGGAAGAGCTCACTTTGTGACTGGCGGCTGAAAACCATCCCATGGTAACCCATGGTTCAAATGGCTCTGAGCACTATGGGACTCAACTGCTGTGGTCATAAGTCCCCTAGAACTTAGAACTACTTAAACCTAACTAACCTAAGGACATCACACACATCCATGCCCGAGGCAGGATTCGAACCTGCGACCGTAGCGGTCGTGCGGTTCCAGACTGTAGCGCCTTTAAGGGGCTGCGGAACGCCCTATACTTGCAATGTTACAATAACGCTTATAAATTACATCTTTCCTCACAAAGTATTTGAGGTAGGAAGTTGAACTTTTTACAGATTATTTATTGGAATATGGGCTGCAACTTAACACAGGGATTTTACAAAATTTTAGTTCAGTTATTAAAGATGATTTTTTTCAATTGTAATGAAAATTCACAACATTTTTTTGCAATTTTTTATTTATATATTCAAAAATATACAGTTTTTTGGAATAAGGCTGTGTTAAATTATGCAGAAGGTACTGTGTAACATTTACTGAAAGTTTGAAACAAATATGTTTGGAAGATCCTTAGAAAACATGTAATAAGTATGAGAAAATAAAAGTTTTGGGAATCGAGCGACAAAGATTGGATTAACTTTTTAGTGCAGTCCAGATCCATAGGATGGATTATCTTCATCCTCTGCAAACTCCTCCTCCAGCTTCCTCTTGTTCCTCCTCCTTTTTACTCTTGCTTGTATTTCTAGACTCTTTACAGCCCTGTCTGCAGCCCGAAGGCGTTCCTTGTCTAAAGCAAGCATCGCTCGTACCATGTAAGAACCTATCTTCATTCCCATATTTCTAAATACCTTGCACCTTACAATGTTGCCATCATTGAAAGTCGCAACAGCAACTTTACTTTTACTCATTATTATACTTCAACAAAACAGAGACTCAAGAAACAGAATTAATTACTAATATTTTCGAGATAACGACAGAGTAAATAAACATGAAACAATCGACAATCACACCAGCGATATATATTGAACCATCACAGGTTAGCCACAACACATACTTTATCTCACATCACTAAAATGTACCTGATGAACACGGACGTTAATAATAACACCATTTGACAGCAGTTTAACAGCGCCACAGTGGGTCACGCCCATGTAGAACACATTTCAAAAAAATTTTAAAAATAGTTGTAGTCTTCGGAATTGAATAAATTATATATCTATTAAAAGGTAATACTCTGCAGGTTCAGAAAACACAAAAAAGTAAAAATTGAACTGTTCATGATTTTGAGCCTTTCCGGAGCCCCTTGACCGCTCGGTCACTCCGGCCGGCTCATGGTAACCCATGCAACCATCCTATATGACATTACACTTTTCTTTTGCATTAGTTGTTCTGCTCCCCAAACAGCAAATATCATGTACTACTTTCTCTGGTGCGGAAGGCGCGGAAGTTCAATGCCCCCCCCCCCCCCCCCCCCCGAGGGTATGGACCTGGATACCCACTTGGGGTTTCTGTGCTCCGGCGTGCGCCTGCGCCGCGACCCTCACCGTGCATTTGCACCACTCTCGGTACCACGTCAAGTTTGCGGCCAGTCCCGTTTGCCGCGGTCAGGTGGCTGCCGCGCGGCGCTGTCCCGGCAGTCTGGTACCTCGCCGTTGTTCGCCTCTGCATCTCTACCGTACTGCGTTCCACTTGCGTGCGTTGAGATCCCGACTGTCGTTGTTTGGTGTTTCCCTGCGTTGTTGTCGTCTCACCGTGTTGATGACCTCAGTGCTTGCTTGCCTCGTGTTGTGTCCTTGGCCGGCCGCGGTGGTCTCGCGGTTCTAGGCGCGCAGTCCGGAACCGCGCGACTGCTACGGTCGCAGGTTCGAATCCTGCCTCGGGCATGGATGTGTGTGATGTCCTTAGGTTAGTTAGGTTAAAGTAGTTCTAAGTTCTAGGGGACTGATGACCACAGCTGTTAAGTCGCATAGTGCTCAGAGCCATTTGAAGCATTTTTTTGTTGTGTCCTTGTTGGTCGTAGCGTCTGTCGTCCCCTACTTGTTCCTCTGTCCTGTCTGTTCGTAGTCAGCGATACCTCCAAAGGCTCACCCGCCTGACGGCTTCGCGTCTCCATTCTCTCTCGTGCACCGCTCGCGGTCGCTCGCGGCTGTAACACTTTTATCGTCTTATTTCATAATCTGATTCCTTCAGAATCTCCTGATTTAATTTGACTACTTAACATAACCCTTGTTTTAGTTTTGTCGATCTTCATCTTACAACCACTTTCCAAGACTAGGCATTCTGCTGAGCTGCTCCAAATACTTTGCTGCCCCTGACAGAATTACAATACAACCTGGAAACCTCATTTTGTAGTTCTTCTCACTTAACATTACTTTCCTTTTCAAATTCTCTTTGGTTTCCTACTAATATTGCTCAACCGCTAAACAACATCGGGAGTAGGCTAAGAACCTGTCCCTTCCCCTTCTCAACCACTCCTTGCTTTTCATGTTCTTCGACTGTTGTAACTGCAGTCTGGCTTCCGCACAAGCTCTACATAACCTTTCGGTTCCCTATTTTATCCTTGCTCTCTTCAGAATTTCAAAGAGTGTATGCCAGACAACAATATCAAAAGCTTTTCTCAGTATAAACCTAGTGCCGGTCGTGGTGGCCGAGCGGTTCTAGGCGCTACAGTCTGGAACCGCGCGACCTCTACGGTCGCAGATTCGAATCCTGCCTCGGGCATGGATGTGTGTGATGTCCTCAGGTTAGTTAGGTTTAAGTAGTTCTAAGTTCTAGGGGACTGATGTCCTGAGAAATTAAGTTCCATAGTGCTGAGAGCCATTTGAACCAATTTATAAACCTAGTACGCCTTTTTATCATAGGTCGCAGGGTCAGTAGTGCTGGCGTATTTCTTCACTTCGCCGGAATCCAAACTGATCTTCCCAGAGGTTTGGTTCTACCAGTTGTTTCAGTCCTTGTACAAATAATTAAACTTGGAATAATCCGTGATGGGCTGATGGCAGTACATGGCAACAACGCCCCGTCGTAATATGACACATCAGAACTTTCCAGTGTCTGGATGACGAAGAACGAAGTGACTGACCAGATTTTTGTGAAGAAACGGGAATCGCAAGATAAGTTCTCGATGGCTGGCGTCTCACAATCCAGGTGAATTTTAAAAACTGACCATGCATAGCATTTTGAATAGAACAACGATCGTCACCCGCTAGGTTACGCGGCTGCTCATACCCATTTAAAAAGCCCTCCAATCAGTTAAGCAGTGGAGGAAATGTTTCAACTGTGTCAGGCAACGACTTCTTTAACTGCCTACCGAAGAAGAGTTGTGCCGTATCGGAACCCTTCCGAATATCGGACTTTGTTAAAGAGTATAGTGTACGATATTGTGACAACGGGTTGTTTCGCCACCACAACTTGGTACAATTTGTCTGTCTGTCGCTAATTTCGTTAATATCTACCAGCCCGCGTCATTAGAGGAAGAATATGGTAAAGAACGTGAAACACTTAGCTCTGGTCACCTTTGGAAATTGTCGAAAATACCGGTTACTGATCATCTACACTGCCCACACAACCAGCGATGTTGTTTAGACAGAAACTGATTGGTTCTTCGTCTCTGCGCTACGAATTACACTTGAAATTAATAAGTTGCAACAGTAGCACACGAAAGTATTACATTCCAGGTAATGGGATTGTATTTTTCATCGATACGTAGTTCGAAATCTTTTTTCCTATCCTTTTCATAAAACACTTTCACATGATTTATTTCCATCAACTATATACCAACATCGGACGCATAATATAAACGTCTTAACTCGTTATTTTGAAAGAACGTGATTCGAGAGTGGTTAAGAAGAGAATGAATACGTTTTAAATGACGTACATTACGTTGAATATTAATTCATTTATTTAACTGTAAGGTCATAATACCCCAGAAGATGTGCTACACCTCCAGGCTTGTCGTTGCAGAGGACGTACGTGGACCAGCTGGGTCGCCAAGTACCGCCGACAGCTGTCGCCAGATCTCGGCTACGTACATGCAACAAGTAAAAACAAAGAAAACACCTTATAGTGCGCATTACACAAACTATTATGCTAATGAAGTCATTGCGTTAATGAGATGCAGTATTAATTTAACGTTAGGGCGGCAAAGTTCTCTGTTATGCTGTGTATCACTATGGAGCGCTGGGTGTATAACCGTGATCCGGAGATAAAGAAGAAAAGCAAGCAGTCGAAACATCTGGATTTAACACCGCCATTACAGGCGTAGACGCAACCATCATCTGTCGCGGGAATTCTGAGTCTTTCTGGTATACCCAGGTGTGGTGCAGTGAATTAGATGTAACGAAAAACAGTTGATGCTAAGAAAGTTGCAGTCATGTTTGGATGGACGAAATGAGCACAAGCAGTTCGATATTGACTTATGATGTGACAATGAGTATAATGCGTGATAGTTTGTTAAAAATAATGAGAAAATAAAAGAAGAGTACATAATAAAATAAGAGTACACTATAAAATTCAGAGTACGCTATTCATCTAAAATCAAACTTAAATTCCCAACCCAGAGATAGCAAGAGACGGCCCAAATCAAGGACTCTGAAATATGTCGCCCAATCTGGTACGGATCCCACACTGCTGAGCAGTATTCAAGCAGTGGGCGAACAAGCGTACTGCAACCTACTTCCTTTGTTTTCGGATTCCATTTCCTTAGGATTCTTCCAATGAATCTCAGTCTGGCATCTGCTTTACCGACGATCAACATTATATGATCATTCCATTTTAAATCACTCCTAATGCGTACTCCCTGATAATTTATGGTATTAACTGCTTCCAGTTGCTGACCTGCTATTTTGTAGCTAAATGATAAAGGATCTATCTTTCTGTGTATTCGCAGCACATTACACTTGTCTACATTGAGATTCAGTTGCCATTCCCTGCATCATGCGTCAATTCGCTGCAGATCCTCCTGCATTTCAGTACAATTTTCCATTGTTACAACCTCTCGATACACCACAGCATCATCTGCAAAAAGCCTCAGTGAACTTCCGATGTCATCCACTAGGTCATTTATGTATATTGTGAATAGCAACGGTCCTATGACACTCCCCTGCGGCACACCTGAAATCACTCTTGTTCAAAAAGCAAAAGAAATAATTGTCGTGACCAAAATAAAAAGGCACGGGTGGTGGAATTTGAAATGTGATGAAGCAGTCATAAAAAGACAAAATGCTCGGCAAAATTCGAATAAACACAAGAACAGGGACAACAGGACAAGATTCCATTGATTATGAATACCACGAGACATCAGACTGAGGTGACAAATGTGATGCGATACCTCCTAACATCGTGTCGGACCTCCCTTTGCCCGGTGCAGTGCCGCAGCTCGACGTGGCATGGACTCAACAAATCGTCAAAGTCCCCTACAGAAGGAGCCATGCTGCCACTATAGCCGTCCGTAACTGCGAGAAACGTTGCTGGAGCAAGATGTTGTAATAAACTGACGTCTCGATAATGCCACATAAATTTTAAGTAGGCTGTTTATATTTTCTTATTGGCTACGTTACGTAGCGCTCTGTATGAAAATCACTGGCTGTGCTGTGTGCAGTCTGTGGCTAGTTTGCATTGTTCTCTGCCATTGTAGTGTTGGGCAGCTGGATGTGAACAGCGCGTAGCGTTGCGCAGTTGGAGGTGAGCCGCCAGCAGTGGTGGATGTGGGGAGAGAAATGGCGGAGTTTTGAAATTTGTATGACTGGATGTCATGCACTGCTATGTATATTACGATTTTTCAACACTATTAAGGTAAATACATTGTTTGTTCTCTATCAAAACCTTTCATTTGCTAACTATGCCTATCAGTAGTTAGTGCCTTCCGTAGTTTGAATCTTTTATTTAGCTGGCAGTAGTGGCGCTCGCTGTATTGCAGTAGTTCGAGTAACCAAGATTTTTGTGAGGTAAGCGATTTGTGAAACGCATAGGTTAATGTTAGTCAGGGCCATTCTTTTGTAGGGATTTTTGAAAGTCAGATTGCGTTGCGCAAAAATATTGTGTGTCAGTTTAAGCACAGTCATGTATAAATTTTTCTAAGGGGACGTTTCATAAAAAGTTCCATGGAATTCATGTCGTGCGATCAGGGTGGCTAAATCATTCGCTCGAACTCTCCACAATGTTCTTCAAGCCAATTGCGAACAATTGTGGCCCGGTGACATAGCACATTGTCATCCACAGAAATTCCATTGTTGTTCTGCAATATCATTTCCACGAATATCTGAAAATGGTCTCAAAGTAGCGAAACATTACCTAGGACCCAGTGCATTCCGCGTAAACAAAGCCCATACAATTGTGGAGCCGCCACCAGCTTGCACAGTGCCTTGTTGACAACTTGGGTCCACGGCTTCGTGACCGAGCGGGGTGGCGCAGTGGTTAGTCACTGGACTCGCATTCGGGAGGACGACGGTTCAATCCCGCGTCCGGCCATCCTGATTTAGGTTTTCCGTGATTTCACTAAATCACTCCAGGCAAATGCCGGGATGGTTCCTCTGAAAGGGCACGGCCGACTTCCTTCTCCATCCTTCCCTAATCCGATGAGACCGATGACCACGCTGTCTGGTCTCCTTCCCCAAAAAAACCAAAACCAAACCGGCTTCGTGAGGTCTGCGCCACATTAGAACCCTACCATCAACTCTCACGCACTGAAATATGGACTCATCTGACCAGGCGGCAGTTTTCCAGTCGTCTAGGGTGCAACTGATGTGGTCACGAGCGTAGGAGAGGCACTGCAGATGGTATCGTGATGTTAGCAAAGCCACTGGTGTCGATCGTCTGCTGCCATAGCTCATTAACGCCAAATTTCGCCGCACTGTCCTAACAGATACGGTTGTCGTACGCCCTTCATTGATTTCTGCGTTTCTTTCACACAGTGCTGCTTGTCCCTTAGCACTGACAACTCTACGCAAAGGCCGCTGCTCTCGGTCGTTAGTTGAGGGTCGTCGCCCATTGCGTTGTGAGAGACAATGCCTCAAGTCTGGTATTCTCGGTACTCTCTTGACATTATAGATCTTGGAATGTCGAATACCCTGAAGATTTCTGAAATGCAATCTTCCCATCCGTGTAGCTCCAACTACCATCCCGCGTTCAGCGTCTGTTTATTCTCGTCTTGCGGCCATAATAACGTCGGAAACCTTCCCATGTGAATCACTTGAGCACAAATGACAGGTCGGTCAATGCACTGGCTTTTATAACTTGTGTACACGATACTACCTCTATCTGTATATATGCATATCGCAATGGCTGGTTCAAATGGCTCTGAGCACTATGGGACTTAACATCTTAGGTCATCAGTCCCCTAGAGCTTAGAACTACTTAAACCTAACTAACCTAAGGACATCACACACATCCATGCCCGAGGCAGTATTCGAACCTGCGACCGTAGCAGCATATCGCAATGCCATGACTTTTATCACCCAAGTGTTTGACATAAACCAATGAAAACATATAGACCGCAACTTCAGAATGAACAACACTAGAAATTTCTATACGATTTTCAAAAGAAACTAAAAGAAATATTGTATACGAAAATGTGGAAATAGTACATAACACCAAGACAATTGTCACATTTTAGCAAAGTATTTTCAAAATTTACTAAGTTGTGAATGTTCGAAATCAAGATTCGACTTTACACGAGGAAACACTCAGTACCTGGACTTAGATCTCCCCTCCGAAAGCTGGCCGGTGTGGCCGAGCGGTTCTAGGTGCTTCAGTCCGGAACCGCGCCGCTGCTACGATCGCAGGTTCGAATCCTGCCTCGGGCATTGATGTGTGTCATGTCCTTACGTTAGTTAGGTTTAAGTAGTTCTAAGTTTTAGGGGATTGATGACCACAGATGTTAAGTCCCATAGTACTCAGAGCCATTTGAACCAACCCCTCCGAAAGGAGAAATCAAGGAATTCATAAAATTTCTCAAAAACCATAAAGTATCTGCCGAACTCTGGAAATATCGAAATAATAAATTTCTGGAGAAGCTAATCTAAATTGTACAAAACATTTGGCTAACTGAAGAGATTCCTGACGACTGAAAAACAGCCTTGATCCACCCACAGCACCAAGCAGATATCACAACCGATGTGAACTACTTACCAACAAAATCTTATTAAAAAGACTGTTACCTACTGCGGAACAATACCCCGACACTCAAAACTGGTGAATACCAGTGTGGTTTCAGAAAAAAAATTGATCATGTTCTGGGCAAATTCTCAACTTAAAGGCAGTAATAATGTATCTGAAAAGAAGATCTAAACATTTCGGAATCACTTTCATCGATTTCAGGAAAGCGTATGACTCAGCTGATAGGAAGTCACTGTGTGAAACATTCCAGATTCTGGGCTTAGAACTAAAGCCACAGTTCTAATTAAGCAAACACTAAGAAACACCAATTCTAATTTAGAGGTGAAATTTGTAGAAGATGGTCTCTCAACACTGTTTCGGGGTTCTCTATAAGTCACAACTGAATGGAGCTGGTCATTAGGAGAAAGCCAAGTTAATTTCAGAGCTATATTAGGCTAAGACAGCTTTGTTTTAAAAACAAAAAATATCTTTATTCTTAAACTACATGATACATGTTAACCCACTAGCTAATACATTAGTGGGTCTTAATTTATACTTACGTCACAAATATTGCAGCTTATCTTAATTAGTTACTTGGGATGTTAGTGTCATTTATATTCCAGTATGGGCATTCCTAAGCTCTAGTGGTGTGTTGTTCTACAGGTTTCTTTTATTGCTATGTTCTTAGACTTCAGTAACTCTAAGAAAAGGCATGTTTCGCTTTATCTGCTACTTTATTAACTAATCTTACAGGTATGCCAGCATGTTATAAACCTATGTTATTGGCCGTGCCCACCGAGCAAACCCCAGTAGGCATGTCCCTGGCACCGGGCTGCCCAGACAGCATTTGCGCGAAATCAAGCTATTTTTTCAGACTCAATGGATAAAGTCAGCAGACCAATAGAATTATTTAAAGGACGAGTTGAAAAAGATGGCTAACAAACCTCCTTTGACAAAACCAACTTTATGACAAACATTAGGCAACCCCAAATATAATGAAAAAATTAAACAGAAGAACTGAGAGAACTATCAACTTCAAGTACCTTAGGAAATAACTGAACAAGTCATTTCGGAAAAAGAAGCTACTGAAGCAAGACCCAGTACGATGAAAATACGAAGGGCTTTGAATACGTAACGCAACACATTCTTCTTTGCAAGCAAGTTGGTTTTATTCAGTATTCCAACACACCACACTATTCCCCAATCTTTTGGCTACAAAACCTATTCTTCAACATAATCTCAGTCCAAAGCGACGGCCTTGTGCCGCCTTACGTGGACGGCCTGTATGCCCATATGAGGAAGACCGCACTGCAGTTCCTTCTCTAAATCCTCGAACAAACGAAAAAATGGCTGACGTCGAAATAAGTGCCCAAGGAATAGAAAAGCAACTGGAATCACTCAACAGAGGAAAGTCCACTGGACCTGACGGGATACCAATTCGATTCTACACGGAGTACACGAAAGAACTTGCCCCCCTTCTAACAGCCGTGTACCGCAAGTCTCTAGAGGAACGGAAGGTTCCAAATGAGTGGAAAAGAGCACAGGTAGTCCCAGTCTTCAAGAAGGGTCGTCGAGCAGAAGCGCAAACCTATAGACCTATATCTCTGACGTCGATCTGTTGTAGAATTTTACAACATGTTTTTTGCTCGAGTATCATGTCGTTTTTGGAAACCCAGAATCTTCTATGTAGGAATCAACATGGATTCCGGAAACAGCGATCGTGTGAGACCCAAATCGCTTTATTTGTTCATGAGACCCAGAAAATATTAGATACAGGCTCCCGGGTAGATGCTATTTTCCTTGACTTCCGGAAGGCGTTCGATACGGTTCCGCACTGTCGCCTGATAAACACAGTAAGAGCCTACGGAATATCAGACCAGCTGTGTGGCTGGATTGAAGAGTTTTTAGCAAACACAACACAGCATGTTGCTATCAATGGAGAGACGTCTACAGGCGTTAAAGTAACCTCTGGCGTGCCACAGGGGAGTGTTATGGGACCATTGCTTTTCACAATATATATAAATGACCTAGTAGATAGTGTCGGAAGTCCCATGCGGCTTTTCGCGGATGATGCTGTAGTATACAGAGAAGTTGCAGCATTAGAAAATTGTAGCGAAATGCAGGAAGATCTGCAGCGGATAGGCACTTGGTGCAGGGAGTGGCAACTGACCCTTAACATAGACAAATGTAATGTATTGCGAATACATAGAAAGAAGGATCCTTTATTGTATGATTATACGATAGCGGAACAAACACTGGTAGCAGTTACTTCTGTAAAATATCTGGGAGTATGCGTGCGGAACGATTTGAAGTGGAATGATCATATAAAATTAATTGTTCGTAAGGCGGGTACCAGGTTGAGATTCATTGGGAGAGTCCTTGGAAAATGTAGTCCATCAACAAAGGAGGTGGCATACAAAACACTCGTTCGACCTATACTTGAGTATTGCTTATCAGTGTGGGATCCGTACCAGATCGGGTTGACGGACGAGATAGAGAAGATCCAAAGAAGAGCGGCGCGTTTCGTCACAGGGTTATTTGGTAACCGTGATAGCGTTACGGAGATGTTTAACAAACTCAAGTGGCAGACTCTGCAAGAGAGGCGCTCTGCATCGCGGTGTAGCTTGCTCTCCAGGTTTCGAGATAGTGCGTTTGTGGATGACGTATCGAATATATTGCTTCCCCCTACTTATACCTCCCGAGGAGATCACGAATGTAAAATTAGAGAGATCAGAGCGCGCACGGAGGCTTTCAGACAGTCGTTCTTCCCGCGAACCATACGCGACTGGAATAGGAAAGGGAGGTAATAACAGTGGCACGTAAAGTGCCCTCCGCCACACACCGTTGGGTGGCTTGCGGAGTATAAATGTAAATGTAGATGTAGATACCACATACCTTCGATACCCCAACTGGTGCAGAAGTGGGTCCGCACTACCAACAGAGATGTCTAGTTGAGAAGCGAGGTGTTTGATTGCGATCCGTCGATCATCTCGAATTGGAGTGTCAGCACGTTCCAACAGTATATGCGTCACAGGCTGTGCGGCTGACCGGCACAGGGGTAGCCGCGCGGTCTAGGGCGTCTTGTCACGGTCCGGGCCGTTGCCCCCGTCGGAGGTTCGAGTCATCCCTCGGGCATGGGTGTGTGTGTTGCCCTTAGTGTAAGTTAGTTTAAGTTAGATTAAGTAGTGCGTAAGCTTAGGGACCGATGGCCTCCGCCGTTTCGTCCCATAAGACCTTACACAAATTTCCAAATTTGACAGGTTTGCGCGACTTTGTGAAGGCGGCAGACGCCTCTCCCAACGACTCACCGTGGTTTCGTTCACTCCCAGGTCTCCGTAGACATTCTGCAAGCGCCTATGAATATCTGCGATGCTCTGATATTATGCAAAAAAAAAAAAAAAAAAAAAAAAAAAAGTCAAATGGCTCTGAGCACTATGGGACGTAACATCTAAGGTCATCAATCCCCTAGAACTTAGAACTAATCAAACCTAAGTAACGTAAGGACATCACACACATCCATGCCCGAGGCAGGATTCGAACCTGCGACCGTAGCAGTCGCGCGGTTCGAGACTGAAGCGTCTAGAACCGCTCGGCCACAGCGGCCGGCTTGATTTTCTGGCAAAAGAAACTCACAAGGGAAACTTTCCATCGCACCCCTCTCAGCTTTAGTTGTAAAATGACCCAGTAGATAGCCCGTCAAAAACTGAACATAAATCAAGCATAAAAACAGGAATGAAGTGTACTGAACTCTGAAAAATATTCAAAATGGTAACAATGAACGGTCCAAGCTCGTGATGTGCAATATCTATCGAATATGAACAGTCGAATTTAAACAGTCACGGCGTCGTGCTTGTGTGCTCGTGATGTTGGTTGGACTGCAATGGTGGTGGTCCGTGTTCGAATCACCTTCATGACTCACTTTTTTTTCATAAAGTTATCAACTTACCCTCCAGTCATTGATGTGTCTGTTCGCTGTCTTCAAAATTGTGTCTTTGTCGTGGTATGACATCCGTTTGCAAGAAAATGTTCAAATGTGTGTGAAATCTTATGGGATTTAACTGCTAAGGTCATCAGTCCCTAAGCTTGCACACTACTTAACCTAAATTATCCTAAGGACAAACACACACACCCATGCCCGAGGGAGGACTCGAACCTCCGCCGGGACCAGTCGCACAGGCCATGACTGCAGCGCCTAAGACCGCACGGCTAATCCCGCGCGGCATCCGTTTGCAACAGCGAGATGCTACGAAGGGGCCACCAGACATACTGTACGTACAACCTACGTTTATTTCTTGTTATCATTTGTGTGAGAGAACTATGTGTCACCTCGCCTGTTCTCACTATTCATCACATTACTTGCTATGTTAATGCATTCTTACAACAAAACTCACATTGTATAATCAATGTACAGTATGACAATTGAAAAGAGCCGGTCGGAGTGGCCGTACGGTTCTAGGCGCTACAGTCTGGAGCCGAGCGACCGCTACAGTCGCAGGTTCGAATCCTGCCTCAGGCATGGATGTGTGTGATGTCCTTAGGTTAGTTAGGTTTAAGTAGTTCTAAGTTCTAGGGGAATGATGACCACAGAAGTTAAGTCCCACAGTGCTCAGAGCCATTTGAGCCAACTGAAAAGACTGCAGAAGGAAAACAGAGACACGGGAATGGCAGACAAAACTTTCATAATGTTGTGAAAAAAAATGGTGGGCCACGAGGGTGATTTGAACACAGATCTTTCGCCTTGCAGTCCAACATCAAGCCGGCCGCGGTGGCTGTGCGGTTCTAGGCGCTCCAGTCCGGAGCCGCGCTGCTGCTACGGTCGCAGGTTCGAATCCTGCTTCGGGCATGGGTGTGTGTGATGTCCTTAGGTTAGTTAGTTTTAAGTAGTTCTACGTTCTAGGGGACTGATGACCACAGCAGTTGAGTCCCATAGCCATTTCCAACATCATGACCACAAAACCTCGATGCCGTTATCCTTGCAATTTGGTCAATGTTACGTATTTGCAACTTGGATCGTTCACTGTTTATATTTTGCTTCATTTTTTACACTTCAGCACACATTTCATGCTTGACAGATGGTCCAATTTTAGCGGGCTGTCCACTAGGCAATTTTACCACTAAATCTGAGGGTGGGGGGGTGGGATGGGGAGTTTCCCTTATAAGTGACAGCTCTCTGCTTGGAACGCATCTCCGTTACAGACTCCATTTTGTAGGCTACGTACAACGCCGCCACATATCGAGACTTTAAGAAGGAAGAGGGGCTAATGTGGGAATATTCCACCATGTCCATGACTAATTACTCACCTTTTCAACCGAAAAAAGTGTTGCATTAGTTACTGAACGCCCGGCGTAGCATATTATATCACTAAGCACGTATATAATAAGGAATGTACATTCATCAAAGCTAAACTGCACACTGTTCTACAGTAATTCGCCCAGAAGCACTTTATGCAACACAGTGTCTAATTTTGAACAAAAGGGTAGTGACGGAAGAACTGGAAATCACGAAAAGGCATATAGTAATGAAAATTTTGTGACCAGTAACAGAGGAAGCACAATACAGAAACGTCCAGTATCATAGCGAACTTTTGCTACATATTGGAAAACTAACTGACGTGATGTCGATACCCAAAGACTGAATCCAAACAGGCTGGCGAAAGGACTGTCACTTACTTCGGTAAATTAAAAATGGGAAACACACGGTATAAATACACTAATGGCCATTAAAATTGCTACACCACGAAGATGACGTGCTACAGACACGAAATTTAACCGACGGAAAGAAGATGCTGTGACAT
The DNA here is from genome assembly GCF_023864275.1 of Schistocerca cancellata. Lineage (NCBI taxonomy): Eukaryota > Metazoa > Arthropoda > Insecta > Orthoptera > Acrididae > Schistocerca > Schistocerca cancellata. Next base: position 910,576,775 of record NC_064628.1, read on the forward strand.
GCAAATGATTAGCTTTTCAGAGCATTCACACGACACCTACAACGTGCTGACATGGGGAAAGTTTCCAACCTATTTCTCATACACTAACAGCAGTTGACCGGCGTTGCCTGGTGAGACGTTGTTGTGATGCCTCGTGTACGGAGGAGAAATGCGTACCATCACGTTTCCGACTATGATAAAGATCGGATTGTAGCCTATCGCGATTGCGGTTTATCGTATCGTGGCATTGTTGCTCGCGTTGGTCGAGATCCAATGACTGTTAGCAGAATATGGAATCGGTGGGTTCAGGAGGGTAATATGGAACGACGTGCTGGATCCCAACGGCCTCGTATCACTAGCAGTCGAGATGACAGGCATCTTATCCGCATGGCTGTAACGGATCGTGCAGCCACGTCTCGTTCCCTGAGTCAACAGATGGGGACGTTTGCAAGACAACAACCATTTGCACGAATAGTTCGACGAAGTTTGCAGCAGCAAGGAATATCAGCTCGGAGACCGTGGCTGCGGTTACCCTCGACGCTGCATCACAGACAGGAGCGCCTGCTATGGTGTACTCACGACGAACCTGGGTGCACGAATGGCAAAACGTCATTTTTTCGGATGAATCCAGGTTCTGTTTACAGCATCATGATGGTCGCATCCGTGTTTGGCGACATCGCGGTAAACGCATATTGGAAGTGTGTATTCGTCATCGCCATAGTGGCGTATCACCCGGCGTGATGGTATGGGGTGCCATTGGTTACACGTCTCGGTCAGCTCTTGTTCGCATTGACGGCACTTTGAACAGTGGACATTACATTTGAGATGTGTTACGACCCGTGGCTCTACCCTTCATTTGATCCGTGCGAATCCCTACATTTCAGCAGGACAATGCACGACCGCTTGTTGCACGTCGTGTACGGGCCTTTCTGGATACAGAAAATGTTCGTCTGCTGCCCTGGTCAGCACATTCTCCAGATCTCTCACCAATTCAAAACGTCTGGTCAATGGTGGCCGAGCAACTGGATCGTTTCAATACGCCAGTCACTACTCTTGATGAACTGTGGTATCGTGTTGAAGCTGCATGGGCAGCTGTACCTGTACACGCCATCCAAGCTCTGTTTGACTCAATGCCCAGGCGTATCAAAGGCGTTATTACGGCCAGAGGTGGTTGTTCTGGGTACTGATTTCTCAGAATCTATGCACCAAAATTGCTTGAAAATGTAATCACATGTCAGTTCTAGTATAATATGTTTGTCCAATGAATACCCGTTTATCATCTGCATTTCTTCTGGGTGTAGCAAATTTTAATGGCGAGTAGTGTAAGTTAGAAGGGACACGGCCGAACTCCAAATCACTCCACAAGACATTGAAGAAAGACTGCCCCACCGAAAGAAATTACAGGACCCCCAAATGTGTCCATAAAAAACCTAATAAGGATACTAAAGTCACTTTGAGAGAATAAAGAAGAGAGAAACGACGGGAGAAATGTGGAAACTGTCGCAATAACCGCAGTCCATAGCTGCTCATATGTGAGAAGGAGACAGTGTTCTGAAGAAGACGAGAGACTTGATGACCTGTGGTACCGACGGTGACACTTCCAGCTGTGAGCGGGTAAGAATGCGAGCCCGGCTCAGGTTCCCTCGTATTTCACGGCGTGGTCCGGGCCGACCCATCCGCCATCGGCAGAGCGGGGGAGCGCCAGCAGCAGCGGGCAGCGGGCAGCGACCCCTGCGCCAGCTGGCCCGCGCGCCTGCCAGCCCCAGCGCGCCACCTGTTGGCCGTATTTCTGCGCCAGCGCGAAATCTGTCCGCGCTGCTGTTTCGCAGAAACCGAGACTTCTGCCTCCGCCTCCCAGGCAAAAGAAAGGACTGGCTGGGAATATATACCGGTGGTTGGGTGAATGCTAATGGTATCCGCCGAGGAAACTGCTCGAAACTCGACACCAGAGAGAATTCCACTGCAGATGCTGACGGGTAACGTTCTCCCGAGGCTATTTCGCTAACGGTAACTGCGATTTTATTTTCTTGTCTGTCGACGGTAACAGGTATGTTAACCAAACAAAAACTCAAGAATAATTTTCATACGTTTCCATGCACTCTGGAAACTGAGTTTCACATTACGGGGGAGAAATTTATATACTACTCAAGTTTGTTTACAAGCTTGTTTGATAATTGTTAGTGTCCCGTAACGCTTATGAACAGTTATCGTTTAGTCGTACGAACAGAGCAGCAAAGCCAGATAGTTAGATGAACTATTTGGATCACTTTCCAAAAATACCATCAATTCTACTGCCATACTTTAGGAGAACTTGCCGAGAAGGGAGTTATGTCTATTCGTAACACTTCCTTCCAGACGAACAAAAGTAGAAAACAAAGTTGATGAGAACCTAATGCAGGCTGTTCCAACCGAGCTCCATGGAGCCGGAGCGCTCCGGAGCGCTCACTGCGGGTGCTCGGAGCCGGCGTGGAGGGGGAAAGCGTACTCACTGCCTCGCATGCAGCCGCAACTGACGCAATAATCCGTGTTCAGTGACAGCTATGACTAACCGCGGGAGCCCTGTACCTCTATTGGAGCATACCTTTCTATTCACTGAGAGGGATGGTCGTCCACAGTGTCTTGTATGTCATAAAGTATTTAATTCTGCGAAGAGGTACAATATACAACGACATTATACACGTCTTCACGCAGCGCACTACGATCAGTTAGAAGGCGTTGCACGCAGAGAACTGGTAGCCAGGCTTAAGAACGACATACCAGGAGACGTAAGTTTAAAAACGGTTTCGTAATACGGAGGGTACCAAAACAAGCAACATAACTCGTGTTCTGTAATGCGTTTATAATTTTCAGGTGAACGAGAGCGGAGAAAACACTACTGAATCTGCAATTCAAGCAAGGTACAGGGTCGCTCACATCATTGCGACAAGTGGCAAGCCGTTTTCGGTGGGACCACTCGTAAAATCGTGAATGGTAGCAGTTGTAGAATGTTTGTTTCCAAGGGAGGTGCAGGCAATTGCTTGTCAAAGCAAACAATGTCTCGTCGAATGCTGGACATGGCAGTGGATTTAGAGACACAGCTCACGAAAAAGGCGCAGAGCTTTGTTGCATTTTCGCTAGCGCTTGACGAAAGCACCGCACATGCTGGGCTTGCAGTCTTTATTTATTTCCTGAACATCGCATTTCCTGGTGTAGCATGTCACCACGTCTTAGCAGCTAAAGTATGAGGTTGTCGATCTTGTAAGACGCAGCTGGCACATCAAAACGCTTGCCTTGCCGCCTGCCTCAGCCAGCCGTGCCACGTGCCGGCATCCCGGCGCACTGGAATGGTCACAGCGAGCGACACGGCTCCCTGGAGCAGGGAGCGCTCCGCGGCTCACAACGGAGCCGACGAGCTGGAACAGCCTGACCTAATGGAAACAACAATTACATCAACTATATTTCGTTAAGCCTATAATAAAAGACTTGCGGCTAGAATGGTCCTAACACAGTTTGGAATTACAAGTTATAATAGACCCAGTAGATGACGTTTAACAGTAGATGGAAATGGAAATGATCGTATACCGTCAGTGGCCGTGCGTTCCCAGACGGGAGGTTCGGGCACCAAGTGCAGGTCTTATGGAGTACGACGCCACACTGGGCGACGTACGCGTCGGCAGTGGAGGTGAATTGATGATGAGGACAGCACAACACCCAGCCCGTGAGGGGAGAAAATTTTCTTGCCCACCCGGGAATCGAACTGGGGCCCCCGTGGATGGCAATCCAACGTGCTGATCATGTTTTTCTTTCTTTTTTTTTGCGTTATGGTCGTTGCGGACGTCACATGACATCCGGCAAGTTGATCCTTCCACTCAGATGTTTATTACAGAAACCAACCAACTGTCTGGGCGAACACGCTGAGCTACAATGCCGGCACTATTCAACTAATGGAGCGGAGTAACAGTAGAGACAAACTTAGAAGTAGACTCATCAAGTAGGTTGAAAAACGACTCTGAGCACTATGGGACTTAACTTATGAGGTAATCACTCCCCTAGAACATAGAACTACTTAAACCTAACTAACCTAACGACAACACATACATCCATGCCCGAGGCAGGATTCGAACCTGCGACGTAGCGGTCGCGCGGTTCCAGACTGTAGTGCCTAGAAACGCTCAACCACCCCGGCTGGCTCATTAAGTAGAAATGAAGATTATATAAATTTGTCTATGAAATGGAAGTACACCAGTTTAAATAAATTAACAGATTAAATATATTAGAAAATGAGCGTTTCTCAGAAATAAGGAAAAGAGGAAGATACTTTGGAAGAGACAGCATCAGTTTGGTCGAGGAACGAATTAAAAACGATTCAGATTGCAGGGCCTCTGTTAAACTGTATGGATCTATATGTAAGTAACTTCCTACAAAAACGAATAAGGCAAAAATTAACAAAATGGAATTTGACTATTCTCACTTGTGGTTCTGCAGACACCCGTACTTATATAGCGCAATGAAACATTGTGTTTCATTTAATACCTGTTAGATGTAAGCAACCAGACCGCTCTAACGCAACATGCCAGGTCCTGAAGAAAAAGTACACACTACCTTATGTTGCGGTGAACAGTCAGATGGGAACAGTGTACGCTTGTTGTTCTCACTTCCTCAGTACTATGTTACCACTGCAATTATACATACTCTCTCTCTCCCTTTCAGTGCCTCTTATTGCAGCGACGCTCACGCTGTAGCGGTAGGTGCTTTTGGTACGGCTAACTGATCCCACCTTTCCACCTGTTCCACTGGCAAATGGTGCCTGGGAATGATGACTGTCGGTAAGCCTTTGTATTAGCTCTGATTTCACAAGTAATATGTTGTCGTAAAGTACTCTCTAGAAATTCCAGTAGTAAACCTCTCCATGATGCATAACGCCTCGCTTGTAGCGTTTGCCGCCGGAGTTTGTCGAGCAACTCTGTGACACTCTCCCACCGTCACTCTAAACGATCGCGTGACAAAACGTGGGGCTCTTCGCTGGATCTACTCTATCTCTTCTATCAGTCCTATTCACTAAGCGGCCTGTATCGGTGAACAATACTCAAGAATCGGTCGAACAAGCGCTTTGTAAGTTACTTCCTTCGTGGAAGAGTTAGATGTCCTTAAGATTCTTCCTATGAATCTCAGTCGGGCGTCTGTTTTTACTACTATTTGCGACGTCTGAGACGCCTTGTCACGGTCCGCGCGGATCCCCCCGTCGGAGGTTCGAGTCCTCCCTCGGGCATGGCTGTGTGTGTTGTCCTTAGTGTAAGTCAGTTTAAGTTAGATTAAGTAGCGCGTAAGGTTAGGGACCGATGACCTCAGCAGTTTCGTCCCATAACACCTTACCACAAATTTTCAAAATTTTCCCTACTATTATTTTTATGTGGTCATTCCACTTACGGTCGCTCCAGGTTGTTACTCCCAGATATTTTACGGTTTATACGATTCCCAGCAATTTTTCCGAATTAGTGTCGTTGCACAGTAGTGGTTTTCTTTTCCTATGTATGCTCAGTATTTTACATTTATTTATTTTCAGGGTTAATTACTAGGGACTGCATCATCACCAATCTGATGTAGGCCATTTTGCAAATCGATACTGTCTTCTACCGTTGTTGTTGTTGTTGTGGTCTTCAGTCCTGAGACTGGTTTGATGCAGCTCTCCATGCTACTCTATCCTGTGCAAGCTTCTTCATCTCCCAGTACCTACTGCAACCTACATCCTTCTGAATCTGCTTAGTGTATTCATCTCTTGGTCTCCCCCTACGATTTTTACCCTCCACGCTGCCCTCCAATACTAAATTGGTGATCCCTTGATGCCTCAGAACATGTCCTACCAACCGATCCCTTCTTCTGGTCAAGTTGTGCCACAAACCTCTCTTCTCCCCAATCCTATTCAATACTTCCTCATTAGTTATGTGATCTACCCATCTAATCTTCAGCATTCTTCTGTAGCACCACATTTCGAAAGCTTCTGTTCTCTTCTTGTCTAAATTATTTATCGTCCATGTTTCACTTCCATACATGGCTACACTCCATACAAATACTTTCAAAAATGACTTCCTGACACTTAAATCTATACTCGATGTTAACAAATTTCTCTTCTTCAGAAACGCTTTCCTTGCCATTGCCAGTCTACATTTTATATCCTCTCTACTTCGACCATCATCAGTTATTTTGCTCCCCAAATAGCAAAACTCCTTTACTACTTTAAGTGTCTCATTTCCTAATCTAATACCCTCAACATCGCCCGACTTAATTCGACTACATTCCATTATTCTCGTTTTGTTTTTGTTGATGTTCATCTTATATCCTCCCTTCAAGACACCATCCATTCCGTTCAACTGCTCTTCCAAGTCCTTTGCTGTCTCTGAAAGAATTACAATGTCATCGGCGAACCTCAAAGTTTTTATTTCTTCTCCATGGATTTTAATACCTACCCCGAATTTTTCTTTTGTTTCCTTTACTGCTTGCTCAATATACAGATTGAATAACATCGGGGAGAGGCTACAACCCTGTCTCACTCCCTTCCCAACCACTGCTTCCCTTTCATGTCCCTCGACTCTTATAACTGCCATCTGGTTTCTGTACAAATTGTAAATAGCCTTTCGCTCCCTGTATTTTACCCCTGCAACCTTTAGAATTTGAAAGAGAGTATTCCAGTCAACATTGTCAAAAGCTTTCTCTAAGTCTACAAATGCTAGAAATGTAGGTTTGCCTTTCCTTAATCTTTCTTCTAAGATAAGTCGTAAGGTCAGTATTGCCTCACGTGTTCCAGTATTTCTACGGAATCCAAACTGATCTTCCCCGAGGTCGGCTTCTACTAGTTTTTCCATTCGTCTGTAAAGAATTCGTGTTAGTATTTTGCAGCTGTGGCTTATTAAACTGATTGTTCGGTAATTTTCACATCTGTCAACACCTGCTTTCTTTGGGATTGGAATTATTATATTCTTCTTGAAGTCTGAGGGTATTTCGCCTGTTTCATACATCTTGCTCACCAGATGGTAGAGTTTTGTCAGGACTGGCTCTCCCAAGGCCGTCAGTAGTTCCAATGGAATGTTGTCTACTCCGGGGGCCTTGTTTCGACTCAGGGCTTTCAGTGCTCTGTCAAACTCTTCACGCAGTATCGTATCTCCCATTTCATCTTCATCTACATCCTCTTCCATTTCCATAACATTGTCCTCAAGTGCATCGCCCTTGTATAGACCCTCTATATACTCCTTCCACCTTTCTGCTTTCCCTTCTTTGCTTAGAACTGGGTTTCCATCTGAGCTCTTGATGTTCATACAAGTGGTTCTCTTATCTCCAAAAGTCTCTTTAATTTTCCTGTAGGCAGTATCTATCTGACCCCTAGTGAGGTACGCCTCTACATCCTTACATTTGTCCTCTAGCCATCCCTGCTTAGCCATTTTGCACTTCCTGTCGATCTCATTTTTGAGACGTTTGTATTCCTTTTTGCCTGCTTCATTTACTGCATTTTTATATTTTCTCCTTTCATCAATTAAATTCCATATTTCTTCTGTTATCCAAGGATTTCTACTAGCCTTCGTCTTTTTACCTACTTGATCCTCTGCTGCCTTCACTACTTCATCCCTCAAAGCTACCCATTCTTCTTCTACTGTATTTCTTTCCCCCATTCCTGTCAGTTGTTCCCTTATGCTCTCCCTGAAACTCTGTACAACCTCTGGTTCTTTCAGTTTATCCAGGTCCCATCTCCTTAAGTTCCCACCTTTTTGCAGTTTCTTCAGTTTTAATCTACAGGTCATAACCAATAGATTGTGGTCAGAGTCCACATCTGCCCCTGGAAATGTCTTACAATTTAAAACCTGGTTCCTAAATCTCTGTCTTACCATTATATAATCTATCTGATACCTTTTAGTGTCTCCAGGGTTCTTCCATGTATACAACCTTCTATCATGATTCTTAAACCAAGTGTTAGCTATGATTAAGTTGTGCTCTGTGCAGAATTCTACCAGGCGGCTTCCTCTTTCATTTCTTAGCCCCAATCCATATTCACCTACAACGTTTCCTTCTCTCCCTTTTCCTACACTCGAATTCCAGTCACCAATGACTATTAAATTTTCGTCTCCCTTCACTGTCTGAATAATTTCTTTTATTTCATCATACATTTCTTCAATTTCTTCGTCATCTGCAGAGCTAGTTGGCATATAAACTTGTACTACTGTAGTAGGTGTGGGCTTCGTATCTATCTTGGCCACAATAATGCGTTCACTATGCTGTTTGTAGTAGCTTACCCGCAATCCTATTTTCCTATTCATTATTAAACCTACTCCTGCATTACCCCTTTTTGACTTTGTGTTTATAACCCTGTAGTCACCTGACCAGAAGTCTTGTTCCTCCTGCCACCGAACTTCACTAATTCCCACTATATCTAACTTTAACCTATCCATTTCCCTTTTTAAATTTTCTAACCTACCTGCCCGATTAAGGGATCTGACATTCCACGCTCCTATCCGTAGAACGCCAGTTTTCGTTCTGCTGATAACGACATCCTCTTGAGTAGTCCCCGCCCGGAGATCCGAATGGGGGACTATTTTACCTCCGGAATATTTTACCCAAGAGGACACCATCATCATTTAATCATACAGTAAAGCTGCATGCCCTCGGGAAAAATTACGGCCGTAGTTTCCCCTTGCTTTCAGCCGTTCGCAGTACCAGCACAGCAAGGCCGTTTTGGTTATTGTTACAAGGCCAGATCAGTCAATCATCCAGACTGTTGCCCTTGCAACTACTGAAAAGGCTGCTGCCCCTCTTCAGGAACCACACGTTTGTCTGGCCTCTCAACAGATACCCCTCCGTTGTGGTTGTACCTACGGTACGGCTATCTGTATCGCTGAGGCACGCAAGCCTCCCCACCAACGGCAAGGTCCATGGTTCATGGGGGGGCTTCTACCGTTACTACTCTGTTATATACAACCATATCATCTGCTAACAGTCTTAAAGAGCTTCCGACGCTTTACATCCACTTCTGCTTTCCACAGTAGTGCCAAAACAGAATACGTCGGTTCAATTCCGCATCCGGCCATCCTGATGTAGGCGTTTCGTGATTTCCATGAATCTCTTAAGGAAAATACCAGGATGGTTCTTTCGAAAGGACACGGCAGCTTTCCCTCTCCATCCTTCCCTAATTCGAGCTTGTTCTCCGTCTCTAACGACCTCCATGTCGACGGGACATTAAACACTAATCTCCTCCTCCACCAAAACAGAATGTATCAGAGAACGGTCCGACCATCACAGACAGCTTCTAGCGACCACTTCCTGGCCAACAGCGTCTGCCAGCTTGCAGCCACAACAGACACACTCGAACTGACTGCTGTATTCCAACTGCTCCAAAAAAAATGGTTCAAATGGCTCTGAGCACTATGGGACTAAACTGCTGTGGTCATCAGTCCCCTAGAACTTAGAACTAATTAAACCTAACTAACCTAAGGACATCATACGCATCCATGCCCGAGGCAGGATTCGAACCTGCGACCGTAGCAGCAGCGCGGTTCCGGACTGGAGCGCCTAGAACCGCACGACCACCGCGGCCGGCCTCAACCGCTCCTTCCTCGTTTCGTAAATCTATCTATCCAAGTGAGCGACCACGCCGTCTCTGTTCATTGACTGACCCGAACTCGCTCAGAAGACCACATGCAAGACAAAAAAAAAAAGGCTAAGTGTAGCCGATATAGCAGAGAAAATGCAAAATTTGATCAACATGTTGCGGATACAAAAGCAAAATAATGTGACATGTAAATAAATAGAACGTATCGAAGGGGGATGAATAAAGGAAACATCTTTTAGAATCTGAATAAAACTAAAGAGACTCTTAGGTTGTGTAGACAATAAAAAATGTAGTAGGCATAAAAAAGTGAAAGAAATCAAAATCTATAGGATATAAGAACGAGGTAGCTGTTAAAGAGAAGCCTAGACCATCAGACAGAGCACATATCGCCTGCAAGGGACGCAGAGTTGTAATTATTGTCCAGGTATATTGTCACTGGTCGCGTGCTGTTTGATTTACCTATCTCCTCTCCTGGGACGCGAGTATCCCCAGGTACTCATTAGCAACGTGTTAGAGGTTTAACTCACGTCTTGGCTTCATCCCCAGCCCGTGAAATATTGACGATGGTGCCCAGCGGCGTGATATTCCTACTTGGTGCCACCAGGAATATGAGCACCTGAGGGTAATCGCCTACATTGAGCCAAACTAGTCAAACAGTATCCGACCTGTGACGTTTTATCTGTACGTTGAGCATAAGAACAAAGTTGAATATTCCGGATTAAAAGAACCTCTTCGAAAATATATTTAAAACATTTAAGAAGATATAGTAACAATTTGCTAAGGGAAACAGTTAAAAACTGGACTCGCATTCGGGAGGACGACGGTTCAATCCCGCGTCCGGCCATCCTGATTGAGGTTTTCCGTGATTTCCCTAAATCGCTCCAGGCAAATGCCGGGATGGTTCCTTTGAAAGGGCACGGCCGACTTCCTTCCCCGTCCTTCCCTAATCCGATGAGACCGATGACCTCGCTGTCTGGTCTCCTCCCCCAAACATCCCAATCCCCAAACAATTAAAAGCTTTGCAAAAACAGACATTATGTCTGATAGAATAGCCGCAATCAGTGATTTTACAATGCTGCTTATAATCCGTCATAATTGCAAAATATTTATTCATATGACCGGTTTCGGTTTCTCTAGAACCATCTTCAGACCTGATATTTCGGTTACAGGAGTAACCCGTCCAAATACAGCAACTATCACATGCCGCGTCACATAATGTGCAAGTTGCTGTATTTTGACGGGTTGCTCCTGTAACCGAAATATCAGGTCTGAAGATGGTTCTAAAGGAACCGAAACCGGTCATATGAATAAACATTTTGCAATCAAGACGGATTATAAGCAGCAATTAAAAGCAATTAAACTATGAAGAAAACTAAAGAGAAACTTGTATTTCGTATTACATCAAATAAGATGGTGGAGTAAAAAAATGGTTCAACTTTTTCATGACTCGTTTAAATATCTGTTTAAAAGGAGATATGAAACATTGACGGAAATACACTGACAGAAAAAAATAGCAATACCAAGACGGAGTTGGGCGACACAAACGAAAGGTGATAGGCGTGTTTCTGCATCTGAAAGATGATGTCTGTTCAGATTTCGCGCTAGTCCCATAAGAGTGTCCCTAGTAACGCCACAATGAGGCTGCAGATCGTGAGCGATAGTTACCTGTGAGACGCGACGTGGTGAGTTGATGTTAGTCGAGAAGGCCTTTAAGGCGACGGAAACGCCACTGTGAACACCTCACTGAGTTTGAACGACATCGTCTAATAGGGCTACGAGAAGCTCGATGTTCTTTTTACAACACTGCAGAAAGACTTGGCAGGAATGTAGCCACTGCACATGGCTGCTGGCAACTTTGGTCACGGGACTGTACGGTCGCAAGAAGACCGCGCTCCTGACTGCCACGTCAGCACTATCGAGAGCGAAGACCATAGTGTTCGGCGTACGGCTTCGTCGCATCGTATTGCATCTGCAGCAGGAATGTGAGTAGCGGTGCCCCACAGTGACACAACGAACTGTTATAAATCGTTTGCTTCAGGACAGGCCTTAGCGTGCATTCCACTTACCTCAAAGCACCGCCATTTGCGATTTCAGCGATTGGAGGGTGGGATGGAGGTCTCCGGCATTTTTAATGAAAACTGGTTCTGTCTCGGTGCCAGCGACGGTCGTTTGTTGGTTAGACAGAGGCCATTTGAGGGCCTGTAACCAACCTGTCTGCATGGTAGACACAGTGGACCTACGCCTGAAGTTATGGTCCGGAGTGTGATTTCGTATGACAGCAGGAGCTCTCTCGTGGTTATCCCACCCACCTCGATTGCAAATTTGTACAACATTGTGATGATTCGACCTGTGTGCTGCCATTCATGAACAGCATTCCAGAGGGTGTTTTTCAACAGGATAACGCTCGTCCACACACCGCTGTAGTAACCCAACGCTCTACGGTGCATCGACAGGCCACTTTGGCATGGTCGATCATCAGATGTATCTCCTGTCGGGCCTATATGGGACACCATTGGATGACATCTCTACCGTCATCCACAAGCAACATTTAGATACCTGTATTGACTGACCAAGTGCAACACGGAGGGAACTGCAGCCCACAAACTGACATCAGGCACCGGTTCAACGCAATGCATGCACTTTTGCATGCTTGCATTCACCATTTTGGCTGTTACGCCGCTTGTTAATATACCAGCATTTCACATTTGCAATGGCTTATCTCGAGCTTACGTTAACCTGCGGTCTTGCAATGCTTCACTTAAATATGTTACGTAGCCGCATGTATTTCGGAAAGTTCATTACTCTGCATTTATTATTTTTTGATGTTGCGATTTTTTTCTGTCAGGGTCGTTAATAATGAAATAATGTATTTGTCATCAGTCCTCTGACTGGTTTGATGCGGTCAACCACCATTTCATCTTTTGTGTAATATCTTCATTTCAGAGCAGCACTTAGAGTCAACTTTATGAGCCACGTTCTAATCTCCCTCTTCCTCTACAAAGTTTGTTCTCTGTTAGTGTTCCCATACATTCTTTCCTTCCCCGAATCTGTGAAAATCTTACACATTTAGATCACGAAGCTGCATAGTTTTCAACATACATTAGAAACACTACATCGCAAACACTTGAATTATCCAATTAGAAAAAGTGATTCCTATTCTGATATCTGACGGCATTCTACATACACAGATCAAAAAAACATTTTGCATCACCCTGGTTCCCAGAATCCTGATGATAGGCGTTCACTGTGGATATTGTATTACAGACACAGTCCCTTTGACTATTCAGAGATGTCACTAAACCCGCCCAAAGATGTAAACCAACCATGCATGAGCAGCGCCTATTAGACGGAGGGGGTCCGACAGCCGATCACTTCCAGTCATTCCACCAGGAAGGAGATACACGGCTCATGTTGTCTGTTGTTCAACCATGGCTAGACGGTCAATACCGCGGTTCGATCGCGTCCGCGTTGTTATTTTGTACTAGGAAGGGCTCTCAACAAGGGAAGTGTCCAGGCGTCTCGGAGTGAACCAAAGCGATGTTGTTCGGACATGGAGGAGATACAGAGAGACAGGAACTGTCAACGACATGCCTCGCTCAGGCCGCCCAAGGGGTACTACTGCAGTGGATGACCGATACCTACGGACTACGGCACGGAGGAACCCTGACAGCAACGCCACCATGTTGAATAATGCTTTTCGTGCAGCCACAGGACGTCGTGTTTCGACTCAAACTGTGCACACTAGGCTGCATGATACGCAACTTCACTCCCGATGTCCAGGGCGAGGTCCACCTTTGCAGCCACCACACCATTCAGTGCGGTACAGATAGGCCCAACAACGTGCCGAATGGACCGCTCAGGATTGGCATCACGTTCTCTTCACCAATGAGTGTCGCATATGCCTCAACGAGACAATCGTCGGGGACGTGTTTCGAGGCCACCGGTTCAGGCTTAGACACACTGACCAATGAGTACAGCAAGGTGGAGGTCCCCTGTTGTCTTAGGCTGGCTTTTTTGCGGCCGACGTACGCCGCTGGTAGCCATGGAAGGCGCCGTAACGGCTGTACGATACGTACAGTGCAACCATATGGGCAGCTTATTGGCAGGGCATTCGTCTTCATGGACGACAATCCGCGCCCCCATTCGTGCACATCTTGTGAATGATTTTCTTCAGGATAACGATCTCTCTCGACTAGAGTGGCCAGCATGTTCTCCAGACCTACCTGGGATGGACTGAAATGGGCTTTTTACGGACGACGTGCCCCACTAACCACTCTGAGGGATCTATGCCGAATGACCGTTGAGGACAATCTGGACCAACAGTACCTTGATGAACTTGTGGATAGTATGTCACGACGAATACAGGCATGTATCTATGTAAGAGGAGGTGAAACTGGGTATTAGAGGTGTATACAGCAATGTGGACCACCACCTCTGAGGTTCTCGCTGTATGGCGTTATAACATGCAATGTGTGGTTTTCATGAGAATCTCTGTTCCAATTTCCTGTACAGGTTCCGGAACTCTCGGAACCGAGGGGTTGCAAAACTTTCTTTGATGTGTGTATATGCAGACAAAAACAGATGCAGGGGTTCCCTTGCAAATGATTGATATTGGAAAAAAGTGATACAAAAGGAACTTGCAGAAATTTTTCCAGAATATTGGCGAAAGAAAAAAATTCCTCGTAGCTAGAATAATCCTGTAATTTCTCCTATTCACGATGAAGGGGACAGGCCACTATACCAGTTGTTAGTTAAGATAACGCATACAATAGCATTGGTATTAGCCAAACAACGGAACAGGTTGCCTTTAAAAGTGAAAAGAACACAGTGCCCCAGTTACAAATAGTGAATTAAGCAATGTGTGTAAATGAACCCTCAGGATTTCTCTGTTTTCGGATCTCCTCTGAAAGCAGTGTTTGGTCATGCGTGTTCTTCGAAATCAGTATCTCGCTGCCACTAACTAATGGGAATTCCTGCAGGAAAGACGACGTTCTTTTCACGAGGTACTACTCCGGAAATTGTCCACCTCTGGTAGCTGAGTGGTCAGCGCGACGGAATGTCATACCTAACAGCCCGGGTTCGACTCCGGGCTGGGTCGGAGATTTTCTCCCCTCAGGGACTGGGTGTTGTGCTGTCCTTATTGTCATCATTTCATCCCCATCGACACACAAGTCGCCGAAGTGGCGTCAACTCGAAAGACTTGCACCAGGCGAACGGTCTACCCGACGCGACGCCCTGGCCACACGGCATTTCCATTTCCGGAAATTTAGAGAATCGGCATTTAAGGTCGACTGCGGTGCTATTGCACAGCTGCGAGTGTACATTTCGAGTAAAGATCACAAATACAACGTGAGAGAAGTTAGGGATCATAGGGAGACTTGGGCAGTCGTTTTACCCTCAGCTAGGGGATGACTAGTAGTACTACAAAGTGCTCTTCGCCACGCACCGTACGGTAGCTTGCAGAGTATGTACGTACATGTAGATTTAGTTGGCTGTTTTGTATTCTTTGGGGTCAAAGACGTCTTTATCTGTCATAAAAGATTGCCTTGAGCATGCGTCATTTGTACCAAGATGACGCCGGCCGAAGTGGCCGTGCGGTTAAAGGCGCTGCAGTCTGGAACCGCAAGACCGCTACAGTCGCAGGTTCGAATCCTGCCTCGGGCATGGATGTTTGTGATGTCCTTAGGTTAGTTAGGTTCAACTAGTTCTAAGTTCTAGGGGACTAATGACCTCAGCAGTTGAGTCCCATAGTGCTCAGAGCCATTTGAACCATTTTTTTGTACCAAGATGTGGGTAGACGATGGGCAACTTTCTTGTCTGTAGCTCCGTCATCTGATATAACTGTTCCTAGCTGTTTTAATCTGCTAACACTCAATAATTTGGCTCTGTTGAGTTGTATAGCGTTGTCAGATAGGATGGTTCTAGTGGTATCGTTCGGTCAAGAAATGAAAATTATTTTACTTTTAAATTCGTCGCAAGACGGACTTCATCTCACCGCAACTGCCAATTACCGTGAAGGGAGGAAGTCGTGCGCACAACACGTCTGTAAACCACGTCAACTTTATTCCAGATTTATTTCAGTTTTTCGTAGATTCTACGTTGTATTTCTGAAGTGGAGACAGGGAAGTAGAATTGTCTTTCCTTAGACGACTGTGGAAAAACGCCTAAATCGTACACTTGATGTCTCGTGTACCGCACCAACAATCGCTAATCAAATGTCTAGGTGTTCACTGATCTGACACATCTTTCTGTCTTGCCAACCACCACACTGACCGTTGAAACAAGGCCACAGGGTACTATTTGTAGACCACATTAGGACACAAACATTGGTTCATTTAAGTCTTCCAGCGTCATTCCTGACGTCTATCACGTTGAAATACTGTTTCTAGTGACATCTATTTCACTGTCCTTGGGCGGCCTGACAGAATAATCTGTTCTCCGTGCGGTATCGTATCTTCTCGCTGTTGATCTGTGTTCCAGATTCGCTTGGTTGCTTGAGTACATTGTTTCCACATTTCTTGAATTTACATTTCTTACGACCCTCACTCCACCATCGATTATCTCGACTAACGGCCGTGAATATCCACTTAAAGAAAACGGACGACGCCGAGATATTCTTTAGATGTAAACGACGCCATATGTGATACAAAAAGAAAACTGGTTCGCTGCCAGAGTGCGAGAGCACGCTTGTAGGAACAGCAGCTGTTTGCCAGCTGGCATCATCAGACCGTACGAATTACTGTTCACAGATGAATGCCTCTTCTCAGGCAGCGCTCGCATTTTCGACAGCTACCGTTTGTTGCGGAAAAAGGGAGAAGAACAAGCAAGTTCCTCGTAAGTCGCAGACTTCACTCGCGGAAACATAACTCTTGGGGGAAACTCGGAACTGAGCTGGGCGAGCAATAATGGGGTAGTTAACAATTCTCGAGTCGCGATAAATTTTCCTGAATTACGTTGTTGACGCGGCGTGCACAGTTTCAGCGGCCGAGCGAGTTATGAAAGGAGCAGCGGCCGCCCGCGGCATGATGTACGATCGGCAACTGTCCTGTGGCCTAGCAACGCGTTTCTATGGAGATGGCAGCGCCGTCGTCGCCCCAGCAGGACGTGATTCATTTACTGCCGCGGAGATCGCGCCTAGTGTGACTTACTGGCGACGCGGACAGAGAACGCCGGTCAGCAGCCCGTTAAATGAGAAATTCCTCTGGCGAATACCAGGGCTCACGAGTAGGACGATGGCGGTAATATTACAGGACTGAGAGCACAGGGGCATTACGCGTACAACACATGCAACATTATTTCGGAATTTTTAGAATCTGTTGTGGACTGACAAGACAGTCAGTCCACAGTGACGGGTAACCGAAAGGCACGCGTTTAATTCACGCAGGCTTGCTTAAGTCTGAAACAGGATACGTAATGAATGCTATAAAGAAAAGTACGTAGCTGCTGGAATACTTAACTTTAATCCATCATTTGTATACAGCATTCTTGATGATACAAGTGAGACTCTCTCTAGAAATGGTTAATGGCGCCTTGCTAGGTCGTAGCCATGGACTTAGCTGAACGCTATTCTAACTGTCTCTCGGCAAATGAGAGAAATGCTTCGTCAGCGTAGTCGCTAGCAAAGTCGTCGTACAACTGGGCCGAGTCCTAGTACGTCTCTCTAGACCTGCCGTGTGTTGGCGCTCGGTCTGCAATTACTGACAGTGGCGACACGCGGGTCCGACATGTACTAATGGAACGCGGCCGATTTAAAGCTACCACCTAGCAAGTGTGGTGTCTGGCGGTGACACCACAGAATCACTGTGGGAGATGGCAACCAAATGACTACCGGTACTGAAAGTTTTGTGTAGAGTGGGTGACACTGGAAACGTGCCATCGGACTTCCGAAAAATGTCATCCATACAATGTTGAAGATGGAAAGACTTTGGGAGTATGGGAAAGATCTGGTGATGAGATTTCTCGACCTAGTTAAAGTATATGACAGTGTTTCCAGGGAAAAGATATGGGCAACCTTGAAGAGAAAGGGAGTTGGAAAGCAAACACTTGAAGTCATCCAGACAATGTATGAAAAAAGCTCTAGTTGTGTGCAGACACTAGTTGGATGAACTGAATGGTTTAAGAATGTAACGGGACTAAGACAAGGAAGTGTGATACCACCACTACTATTTATAATGGTGATGGATGAAATATTCGAAGAGACGAAAGAAGCCCATACAGGAAGGGGGATGAAGCTGTTACTATTTGCTGATGATATTGTGGTGCGGGGAACAACCAGTAAGGAGGTACAAAAACAAAGAGACACCCTAAATGAAGAGCTCGAGAAATACTGAATGAAATTTAGTGTGGAGAAAAGCAAGACCATGGTGGTAACCAGGGGGGATACAGAGGCGAGGGACAAATTCATATTAATGGACGCGATATTGAAATAGTGGACAACTTCAAATATTGGAAAGTGTATTAAGGGGCTCCGGAACGCCCTATACTTGCAATGTTAAAATAACGCTTATAAATTACATCTTTCCTCACAAAGTATTTGAGGTAGGAAGTTGAACTTTTTACATATTATTTATTGGAATATGGGCTACAACTTAACACAGGGATTTTACAAAATTTTAGTTCAGTTATTAAAGATGAATTTTTTCAATTGTAATGAAAATTCACAACATTTTTTTGCAATTTTTTATTTATATATTCAAAAATATACAGTTTTTTGGAAAAAGGCTGTGTTAAATTATGCAGAAGGTACTATGTAACATTTACTGAAAGTTTTAAACAAATATGTTTGGAAGATCCTTAGAAAACATGTAATTAGTATGAGAAAATAAAAGTTTTGGGAATCGAGCGACAAAGATTGGATTAACTTTTTAGTACATTCCAGGTCCATAGGATGGATTATCTTCATCCTCTGCAAACTCGTCCTCCAGCTTCCTCTTGTTCCTCCTCCTGTTTACTCTTGCTTGTATTTCTAGACTCTTTACAGCCCTGTCTGCAGCCCGAAGGCGTTCCTTGTCTAAAGCAAGCATCGCTCGTACCATGTTAGAACCTATCTTCATTCCCATATTTCTAAATACCTTGCACCTTACAATGTTGCCATCATTGAAAGTCGCAACAGCAACTTTACTTTTACTCATTATTATACTTCAACAAAACAGAGACTCAAGAAACAGAATTAATTACGAATATTTTCGAGATAACGACAGAGTAAATAAACATGAAACAATCGACAATCACACCAGCGATATATATTGAACCATCACAGGTTAGCCACAACACATACTTTATCTCACATCACTAAAATGTACCTGATGAACACGGACGTTAATAATAACACCATTTGACAGCAGTTTAACAGCGCCACAGTGGGTCACGCACATGTAGAACACATTTCAAAAAAAATTTACAAATAGTTGTAGTCTTCGGAATTAAATAAATTATATATCTATTCAGATATATATATCTATATCAGATTCAGAAAACGCAAAAAGTAAAAATTGAACTTTTCATGATTTTGAGCCTTTCCCGGGCCCCTTAATGGGGAATGCTCGTTTGGAGACAGAAATTAGCAAAAGAATATAACAGGGTAGTACATTTTACCAGTGTGTGAGGGGCTTGGTGTGGGGGGAGTGCCAATGAAGTGCACGCTGGTGCTATAGAAGTCTTACTTCACACCCATACTAATTTGCGGCTCAGGGACTTGGACTATGACTAGAAGAGAGAAGAGTAGGATACAATCCAGTGAAATGAAGTTTCTGAGAAGTATGCTAGGGAAAACGAGGACCGAGAGAAAAATCAAGATGTTATGAAGGAAATTGGACTGGAGACGTTCACTGAGAAAATTGAAAAAGAATAGATTAAAATGTTTTGGTTATGTGAAGAGGATGGGAGAGGGAAGAACACCAAGAAGCCGGCCGGGTTGGCCGTGCGGTTCTAGGCGCTACAGTCTTGTGCCGAGCTACCGCTACGGTCGCAGGTTCGAATCCTGCCTCGGGCATGGATGTGTGTGATGTCCTTAGGTTAGTTAGGTTTAATTAGTTCTAAGTTCTAGGCGACTGACGACCTCAGAAGTTAAGTCGCATAGTGCTCAGAGCCATTTGAACCATTTGAGCCAATACCAAGAAGAATGATTGAGTTCAAGATTGAGGGCAAGGCGCCAAGAGGAAGACCGAGAACAAGATGGATTAATACAATAAAGATGAATTTAAAGAGGATAAACTTGCTATGGAACCAAATTGTGGAAGAAGAATGGTGGAAAGACAGAGTAAAGTGGCGTAGTACATTTGATACCCCAACCCGACCAGATGTTGGATAGAGGGGAAACGAAGATGATGATGACAATGTGGAATATTGTAAGCGCCGGTATATATGGAAATTATTGCATAATCAGCGAATCAGCTCATGCATCCAATTTGATGACAAGATTAATATACAGAATTATAGAAAACAAAACTGAAGATCTGTTAGCTGAGGATTAGTTTGGCTTACAAGCGGAGGCCGCCAATTGTGAAATTCAGATTCGATTCATACTGCGCATAATAAAAGCTCATGGCCAGAGGTGTAATGTGGCAAAACACCAAGATGCACTTCTCAGCCGTTGTCGAGAAAATCGACAGTTAAAAGAAACCGTTGCGGTGAAATACTCTCTACGAGTAATGGTATTCCACAGCGTCGTGGCCCAGCGGTAAGCGCTCGGGTTCGTAATCTGAAGGTCGCCGGATCGAATCTCGCGCCATGCGAGACTTTTTTTTACTATTTGTTTTTTGTAATTCAAATGTATACACACACACACACACACACACACACACACACACACACACACACACACACATATCTCGCGCCATGCAACTTTTTTTATTGTTTGTTTTTTGTAATTCAAATGTATACACACACGCACGCACACACACACACACACACACACACATATATATATATACACACATATATATACATATATATATATATATATATATATATATATATGTGTGTGTGTGTGTGTGTGTGTGTGTGTGTGTGTGTGTGTGTGTGTGCGTGCGTGTGTGTGTATACATTTAAATTACAAAAAACAAATAGTAAAAAAAAGTCGCATGGCGCGAGATTCGATCCGGCGACTTTCGGATTGCGAACCCCAGCGGTTACCGCTGCGCCACGACGCTGTAGAAAACTATTAATCGTAGAGAGTATTTTACCGCAACGGTTTCTTTTAACTGTCGATTTTCTCGACAAGGGCTGAGAAGTGCATCTTGGTGCTTTGCCACATTACACCTCTGGCCATGAGCTTTTATTACGCGCAGTATGAATCGAATCTGAATTTCACAATTGGCGGCCTCCCCTTGTTAGGAAAAGTAAATCCGTGAGAGAGACAATTCTCTCAGTGCACTTGATAATGGATGGAAGACGTAAGAAAAATCAAGACACATCTGTCGAGCGAAAAATAGCTTTCGACACCGTAAAACTTTGCTAGATTTTTGAAATTATCACGAAAAGGTGTAAGATGTAAGGAACGACAGGTAATATACCTCTGTCTATACATCGAAGATGCAATGACTGAAATAGATTCAGAGGTGGAATTAAAATTCAGGATGAAATTCATGGAATACTGCTGTCTTCTGTGAAAACCAGAAATAATTACGGGACGTACTGAATGGAATGACGAGACTACTGAGTATAGAATATGAATTGAGAGTTACCTCAAGAAAGAGGAAAGCAGTGAGGAGGAGGACAAATGAGATTCGTGATAAACTTAACGTCAAAATTAGGACTCACGAAATGAAAAATTCTGTTACATGTAATGGCACTCTCTAGATGTTCCAAAAGAGGTAGCGACGCACTGAAGCAGAGATTATGTTAGATTAGACGAATATGATTGTCACTCCTTCGTTTAAATCGGTAGAAAGAGAGAAGTCTGCGGAGTGTCTTTATGAAGAGGAGACGGGAACATTTTATCGCTCTTCCTATTGTAACAGATTTGTTAATAAAATTGGATTTTGAGTTAATATAAATAATATGAAGTGAATTACAGCGCCTGTCTCTTTACCTGACGAACCGTTAATCTCACTGCATCGCAATACGAATCTCTTTAATTAGTCGACACAGTCAACAATTAGCAATTTCTACGGCGGCTGTATTCTAGAGGACCACTGCAGCAGAAAGAAGAGGTACAGTGTCCCACTGAGAAGAAAATACAACAAAAACATTTATTATTAAATTTCCTAAAAGTTTATGTAGGATATATTTGATGGCGTGTGTTCGGGAGCCTGCCGTAAAAGCATTTTATTAACTTCCGTTTATGACTTTGTTGTTGAAAGTCAGAAAACAGTTCCAATTCGAAAACTCTATTTCATCATCCAAGCCAATATCAAAAAACAAAATGGAATACATACGTTAGAAGCAAACTAACGTGTGACCAGCCACGTATTTCCGAACCGGGGCAAAAACTTGATAGTGATGCACCACTTCCCGCCCCGAGCGATAGAAATAGAATGTCAAAAAATAAAAAAGATTGGTATTCAAAATATGTTCACTTTGTAGCGCACATCTTTCAGAAGGGTTTGCTATACAAAACTTGAATGTTCGAGGAAATGTAAGACACGTTATTTGGTCTTAAATGTGCCAGAGTGCAGAGTCACACCTCTTCACACAGCATTCTTCTGTCGCACGTCATTTTATTTCGCTCTGTGGATTTGTAACATGTGTATTTTGTAATGGAAGCCATCAAATCTATATTCAGAACAGTGGAAATTAAAATGTCCCATGGTGACTGTCCTGCTCTCGGTCCGCCGGTTTGACGTTCTATCCCGCTTACAAAAAACTCATGATTAATACTGGGTGGGATTATTTGTACCAGGAGAATAAGAACTCTTCAGAAAATCTGCACTCTTTATTGTCTTTTAGTCGACAACTTTCTCTTTTGTGTGACATAAAATTAAATACAGGAAACGTAATACCAGTAAAGACAGGAGACAAGCAAGGCAGTACACATTTCTTCAGTCATTAGGTCCCAGCATTTTTTTCTCTCTAATTTAACTACAGTTTTACACGGCGTGCTTTCCTTTCTGTGAAAGAATCTGTTGCCTGAGGAAAGATCTTCAAACGTTTTGCTACGCGAAAAAACAAAATGTTGTCTAATACTGAAAAAGCTGTTAATACGAATAGTACCCAAGACTGGTGTGGTTTCTTGATTAGATTACGTCTATTTCGTCACCCTCTGCTAGATAAAACGAGATAAGCCTTTGTAATATTGCAGCTGTTGTAACACACCCCAAATAAGAGAGACTCATTTACATAAAGAACACGACAGAATATAATTCGCGAAGTACCTATATCAAGTGTCTATTAGGTCTACTACAAGCAAAAAGTTATATGTTAGGAAATAGATTCACACTTCATTCATATATTCATATGCTTCAGTTTCTCATGCACGAAATCGAAAAGTGGTAGTAGTACGAAACTTTTATATAAGTTTGGAATCGTCATATTGTTCCATACAATTGCTGTGATATCCTCGTTTCTTCTCGTTCCTCATTCTAACAAACAATCTTGTCGTCAGTAATTCTGTAACTGTTCCTGCCACTCTTAAAACTTATTCTCTGGTTACCTTCACTATCCCTGCTAGAATCATCGGTTCAGTTATTCAGCGTTTATTCTCCGTTTAGGCCTTATTACGTATTCGTACAACGCGTTTTCCACGCTGTTCCGAGAATAGAGCTTAAGCGGTTGCTAACTGGGGACTGTACAACTGACCCTTGGTAGTGCAGCGACCTAGCAAAAATTTTCTGTCAAAATTTCATTTACTTGCATAAACCGAGAAGATAATATGTAATCTCTCTTACGTGTTATTCATGTTAGTCTTTTATTTCTACCCTGGTAGCCTGACTTTATGGATTTCATTAATAATTATAATAACGCTTATCATTATCACGCCCGATCGACCACATAAACAAATAGTGACTGGATTCCAGCCGTTCGGGTTTATTCGGTTATGATACGTTCAGAAATCACTTGGAATGTGTTCAAAAAAGTTCAGAAACCAACACTGATGAATTTCAAAATCATATGAATAACCGACAGACCAACGTGCGCTGGATCCTAGGCACTTCGTGAAACAAGATTGTTTTTCTTCAAGAATATGAATTTGGCGACCCCTGAAATTGCTGCCCGTGGCAAATACCCAAGGTGCTCCTCCAGGGCATCACTCTACTGCTTCGATGAGGTGGCTCTCTGTATTGCATGAACCACATCTTGCCGAAATCAGGATCACTTTGGATAGCGGGGATGAAATCATCTTTCAGAGTCTCCACATACCGTTCGGTAGTCACCGTGCCATCAAGGAATATTGCACCGATTATTAGGTGACGCCACACAGTCACCCGTTGAGGGTGGAGAGACTACTAGACCTCGAGATGCGGGTTCTCAGTCCCTCATGTGCACCAATTTCACTTTCGGACGAACCCATCCAATAAATGTGGGATCCGTCGTCTCATGCGCATACTAGTTCCCATTATACCCCGTGAGCAACGGTGCAGTTTGAATGTCTCAACACAAACTGTTCAGAAGTTATGACGGTTTTGTTTCATATAGTTCAATAATTGTCACCCTGTATAATAAATGTAAATGTCGTGTGGCGAGGGCCTCCCGTCGGATAGTCCGTTCGCCAGGTGCGAGTCTTTCGATTTGTCGCCACTTTGGCGACTTGGGCGTCGATGGGGAGGAAATGATGGTGATTAGGACAACACAACACCCAGTCCCTGAGCGGAGAAAATCTCTGACCCAGCCAGGAATGGAACCCGGGCCCTGAGGATTGACATTCTGTCGCCCTGACCACTCAGCTACTGGGGACGGAAACCCTGTATAAATAAAAGTTGATAAGTGTAATGTGTGTGTGTGTGTGTGTGTGTGTGTGTGTGTGTGTGTGCGAATACAGATAGATCTTTATATGTTGTGGTTTACCACGAACCTGCGCTGCATGTGGATCAAATGGCCACATACAATGGCCTCTCAGGACATCTCCTCCACCCTCCACTTTCTGCCCAGCTCTTCTTGCCCCTCTCTCAGTCTGTCACCTACTCCATCTCCCTCTCTCTGTTCATCTGCTCCTCTCCTTCTCTCTGTCCATGACCTTCTTCCCCTCTTTCTCCTTCCACTCGTAGCCCCTCTCTACCTCCTCTTCTTTCCTTTCTCTGTCCAGTTCCCTCCACTCTCTGCCTCCTCATCTCCCTCTCTCTGTCCGTCTCCTCCCCTTCCTTTCCTGCCTCTTCGCAAATATTCTCTTTACCTCATACACCGAAAGTGGTCAACACTTTGGCTGCGACCAGAGGGTATGATCGAGGGAAGCAGTTGATCAGTAGTGCTCGCCTGGTGAGCTAGCAAAAGAGAAAAACAAGGTTGGACAGAGTTGGTTGAGACAGAGAGAGAAACTATGTGTTCATTTGCTCTGAACCTGTCCTTATATTCCTTTCATGTATTCCATGTAGCTAAATAACTGTGCCTGTAAATCCTAGAGCTTGTACTGAAGGTTGACGACCGTTATCGACCTCATGGCTTACTGGTTCCTTGTTATGACTACGTGTAACTATTCCGTCATCTGATGCCGGTAGCCACGCCCGCTGATTCTGGGCGTGATGCCTCAGTCTGTTATTTTTGTAATTCTTGAAACAACATGCAGGCTTACTGATGCACGAAATTTTATTCTTTAAGTGGATCAGAACGTAGTTCAGTTAATAGAATGCTGAGTAAGCTCAAAACTGGTGTTTAAGTTGTTAGTGTCTTGCTATTTTACTTTGGCTGCTAGTAAATTTTGTCACTGTGAGAACTCGTTGGATTGTAGTTAAAGGTTAAAATTATATGAGTGTTGCAAGCATAAAATGAGAAGTTGCGATTGAGTTATCGTCTGTGATGCTTGTTCGTTCAAGTCCATGGTGGACATGATCAATTAAAGACGTCTGGCGATGTCAGTCGCTTGGTCTGGCACTCTCTAACGCCTCGTTTCTCATCAGCAGCGGCGTAACATTCTGGTCCGGACCCTCGAGACCCATGCGTCAAACAGCGGTGGCCCCAGGTGGTCGCTTGGCGCCAGGGGCAAGCCTCCGGTACTTGCTGGTGGCACACGAGACACCCCTGCTGTTGTTGCCGCGCGGGATTAGCCGAGCGGTCTAGGGCGGTGCAGTCATGGACTGTGCCGCTGGTTCGAGTCCTCCCTCAGACATGGGTCTGTGTGTTTGTCCTTAGGATAATTTAGGTTAAGTAGTGTGTAAGCTTAGGGACCGATGACCTTAGCAGTTAAGTCCCATAAGATTTCACACACACACATTTGAACCCCTGCTACTGCGTTCCGCCGCAGCACGTGGAATTTCTTTCCGTCCCATTGAGACGACTGAAAGGGACAAGCGGGAATCTATGCGCTTCTAAAAGACATTAAGTAATCATTTTCTGGTGTTGAAATCGTTTTGTAGTGTATGTCAGCGTTTCGCAACACCACTCATGCACCCCACTGAGCTAAACCGGCACAGTCTGCTCATTCATACTGCAAGCACTCTCACGCCATGCAACACTTACTCCTAATTGTTCTACCTATTACCAAGTCTAGCTGCCGCTAACCTTATCTACTTCACCCTACTGTAGACTTTGACACTTCTCCTGATGTCAACTTATTGACGCTCATGCAGATATCTGGCGCAGAATGTGGCTCGAATACCGCTCACCTCCATCTGTATACTACTCTCGGTGCTGTCAGGATAGATCTCACATCGGTACGAATTCACATTTCGCTCTGAAAATGACCAATAACTCCCAGAAATTCTTCTGCGAAGCTTTCTTTATGTAACTTATAGTGCAGAAGTCTTTGTGATTATCTTCCATTTTTTTGTCTGATCCCATTCGCCATATCCTCCCTATTCATCTAAAAATGTACGATCGTGTCTTGCACTCCACGTGCTCACACCACGTAGTACAAAACTACGCCGATAACGAGCCTCTGGCGCTGGCGATCCGGAATCGGGATACCACATCATTGCACTACTGGCGATAACGCATAAGCGATAACCACAAGCGAAAAAGTACCACCAGCGAAAAAAAATTCGCACCATAGGCGATTATCCATAAGTGCAACCACACTTGAAAACTACCAATTAGAACACATCGCTCCACTTGTGATACCGCTAATCGAACCACAGCGTGGAAAATAACCATATTCGAACGTCAACACGCCTCTAGCATGCCCATGTAGCAGGATACCCCCATCGGTATCGGCGGCACGATCCAAACCACCCCAAGATCCACTATCGGACCGCGAATCAACTTCTGTGACACCACTGTCGGCTTCTCGCTCCGAGTAGTGGAACAGACCGTGCATACGCCCCGCTGGCTGTGCACACAGTATCAACGCAAGAAACCAAACCATTACTACGTTCCAAGATGAATTCTGAGAATAATTGTTCCTCCAACACAGGTGCAATTATTTCTGAACCAAAAATGAAATTTTCACGTTCTTCCAACGCATACCTTTGCTATGATGTGACAAGCTACTAATACAGCAATGCTCATCTTCTAAACTGACCAGTTTTATCATAAACTCAAGAGGTTTCTGCCAAGAAATTGGCACATTCATATTCACGAAATAAATTTCTATCTGTGAAATGTGAAACGATACCAGCACATCCCAAAATTGCAGTAAAATATCAAAGTGCAAATGCTGGACAGAAAACTACAAACGTCTAACTTATTAATCACATGTCACAGGAGAATATATTATCCTCTAATCATAATAATAAATCATCCAGAAAATGTAAATGTAAACAAATAAAGATCAGTATGCTAAATGACTACATAAATGAACTGGAAACAAATGATTCTTAACACTAACTTAATGATATATCTATACAAGTCTAATTGTATGTAGGATTTGACCACCGTGGCCGGCAGTCAATTCCTACTCAGACTGCTGCTGCGGTTTCTCTTTCAGGGTGTGCTGGCGTAAGCTGTCGCCAGCACACTGGTCGATAAAGACGCTGCAAGAAGATCGATAATAGGCGCTGAATCAAGGGCGACTATCAGGACACAGGCCAAAGACAGACTCGCAAGAAACGCGCCGACAACGTTCTCTCAGCCGCCAGTATTTAGATCGCCGCCGTTGACCAGGGGGGACAGTCAGTCACAGTCAGTCAGCACAGTCATAGGTGGAGTCACAGTGGCAGTCAGTCGCAGTTACTAGCTCAGTTACTATTCGTGTTGGCATCTGTCAGTTTACATTAATGGCTACGAGACTGTAGTGTTTATAGAGGGACTTGAACTTCATCGGCAGTGGGGCTAACGTGGACCATCACGGAAGAGTTTGTACCACAACACATGGACTAGCTTAAAGATAAGTAGTTATAAACAATCTTTCAATCCCTATATTTTATCCCTGATAAGAATTTTTGTGTATCGGAGCAGACGGTGCCAAAAGTTTTTGTGAATCTATATATATTCAAAATGCAGGCTTGTCTTTTTTCATCCTATCTTCCAAGATAAGTCTTATGATCAGCACTGCCCCCCGTGTTAGTACATTTCTCCGGAATCCCAACTGAAAAATCCTGAGGTCGGCATCGACCAGTATTTTCTTCTTTATTTACTTCAAGTAAATCCCGAGGTAAAGACCTGTCCCTTCTTGTCCGTACTTCCGGAGATGACACCTGCGTCTGACGTTCACGTACTTAACGTAACATTAAGCTTCAGCCTTCCAGAGCCACGCTTCGCTACTGACAAAGTAAGAGACGCTCCCTGAGAAACGTGTCTGGTTCCCTGCAACCCGCCGCTGCTTTCCCGGCTTTCAGAACAGGTTTTGATCTTGATCGGCGCGGTAGCTGCCGAATTACTCTTCCAACGCCGAGTAAACACCGCTTACACCCCACAGCAACACGGAATTCTGCGGGCTAACGTTATCTCTCAAGGGCTATTTGAACGACAGCCATTCTTGTTGGTGTTTCGAGATAGTGGCTAGTGCATTCAGCCACTATTATATCCAACACACTCTGCCTGTAGTAGTTTTCCCCATTCTTGTCTCAGTATCAGTCGGCTTCCAGTACACTTTGTTGTCAACAGCCGATCGTGTAGATCACTATTTGCTCATATTTGTGGCCAGTGTCTAACATTTGGACTACTGTTGTTGCTGTTCATCTTATAGCCTTTTTCAAGACACTATTCACCCTTTTCAATGGATCTTCCAAGCCCTTCGCTATTTCTGACAGAATTACATTATCATCGAGAAATGTTAAAGTTTTTTATTTATTATCACCGAAGTCTAAAACCTTTCCGAAATTTGTCCTTGTTTTCCGCTTCTGACTACCCTATGTACAGACTGAATGAAATAGGGTAAAAGTAAATTATCAGACTTTCCTCTTATAATAGGACGATGTAACATTGATTCTTAACCAACGTGGTGCGGTGTGCTGGCGTTGAGGAGTAGGACTGCGTATTTCCGGCTTGAGTGTTAATTAAGTCAGCCTCAAGTTCGTCGTTTCCTGTGCAAGAAGAAGGAAAACAGTCGAAAGAAATTTCAAGGAGCTAGGTGGTAAAACAGAAAGAAAAATTTTCGTAATAAAATCCGCCATCAGACTTCCCCACCAACAGAATTACAACGTTCAACGTTGCCACAGAGATTATATTTAACTCCAGATGCTTTAATAATTTTGTCCGTAAAGAACAGCTTTCTTCGTATCCACTGTCAAACTTTTCCTGCTCAAGTAGTCTTTAACAAGTTTCCGAAGATGCAACAGATATGGCAAACCCTAAATATCCGTCAGCAGTGAGTAAAAAAAAAAAAAAAATCTCAAATTGCTCTAATGCATGGCATGCACTCAGCAAGTAGTTGGAACTCCCCTGCAGAAATGTTGAGCCATCCTGCCTCTACAGCCTTCCATAATTGCGAAAGTGTTTCCGGTGCAGGATGTTGTGCGCAAATTGATCTCTCGATTAAGTCCGATAGACGTTCGATGGGATTAGTGTCGGGCGATCTGGGTGTTGAGATCATTCGCCAAAATTGTCCAGAATGTTCTTCAGACCACTAGCAAATAACTGTGGTCCGATGACATGGTGCTTTGTCATCCATCATCGCTGTTTGTAAACTTCAAGTCCATGAATGGCTGCAAACCGTCTCCAAGTAGTCGAACATAACCATTTCCTGTCAATGATTGGTTCAGTTGGACCAGAGAACCGAGTCCATTCCATGTACAGGATGTTTCAAAAATGACCGGTATATTTGAAACGGCAATAAAAACTAAACGAGCAGCGATAGAAATACACCGTTTGTTGCAATATGCTTGGGACAACAGTACATTTGCAGGCGGACAAACTTTCGAAATTACAGTAGTTACAATTTTCAACAACAGATGGCGCTGCAAGTGATTTGAAACATATAGAAGACAACGCAGTCTGTGGGTGCGCCATTCTGTACGTCGTCTTTCTGCTGTAAGCGTGTGCTGTTCACAACGTGCAAGTGTGCTGTAGACAACATGGTTTATTCCTTAGAACAGAGGATTTTTCTGGTGTTGGAATTCCACCGCCTAGAACGCAGTGTTGTTGCAACAAGACGAAGTTTTCAACAGAGGTTTAATGTAACCAAAGGACCGAAAAGCGATACAATAAAGGATCTGTTTGAAAAATTTCAACGGACTGGGAACGTGACGGATGAACGTGCTGGAAAGGTAGGGCGACCGCGTACGGCAACCACAGAGGGCAACGCGCAGCTAGTGCAGCAGGTGATCCGACAGCGGCCTCAGCTTTCCGTTCGCCGTGTTGCAGCTGCGGTCCAAATGACGCCAACGTCCACGTATCGTCTCACGCGCCAGAGTTTACACCTCTATCCGTACAAAATTCAAACGCGGCAACCCCTCAGCGCCGCTACCATTGCTGCACGAGAGACATTCGCTAACGATATAGTGCACAGGATTGATGACGGCGATATGCATGTGGGCAGCATTTGGTTTACTGACGAAGCTTATTTTTACCTGGACGGCTTCGTCAATAAACAGAACTGGCGCATATGGGGAACCGAAAAGCCCCATGTTGCAGTCCCATCGTCCCTGCATCCTCAAAAAGTACTGGTCTGGGCCGCCATTTCTTCCAAAGGAATCATTGGCCCATTTTTCAGATCCGAAACGGTTACTGCATCACGCTATCTGGACATTCTTCGTGAATTTGTGGCGGTACAAACTGCCTTAGACGACACTGCGAACACCTCGTGGTTTATGCAAGATGGTGCCCAGCCACATCGCACGGCCGACGTCTTTAATTTCCTGAATGAATATTTCGATGATCGAGTGATTGCTTTGGGCTATCCGAAACATACAGGACGCGGCGTGGATTGGCCTCCCTATTCGCCAGACATGAACCCCTGTGACTTCTTTCTGTGGGGACACGTGAAAGACCAGGTGTACCGCCAGAATCCAGAAATAATTGAACAGCTGAAGCAGTACATCTCATCTGCATGTGAAGCCATTCCGCCAGACACGTTGTCAAAGGTTTAGGGTAATTTCATTCAGAGACTACGCGATATTATTGCTACGCATGGTGGATATGTGGAAAATATCGTACTATAGAGTTTCCCAGACCGCAGCGCCATCTGTTGTTGAAAATTGTAACTACTGTAATTTCGAAAGTTTGTCTGCCTGAAAATGTACTGTTGTCCCAAGCATATTGCAACAAACGGTGTATTTCTATCGCTGCTCGTTTAGTTTTTATTGCCGTTTCAAATATACCGGTCATTTTTGAAACACCCTGTACATACAGCCAACAGCATTGTCGAGCCACCAGCTTGCGCATTGCCTTATTGACAGCTTGGGTCAATGGCTTCTTGGCGTCTGCGCCACACCCGAACCCTACCACTAGCTCTTATCGACTCAAATCGGAGCTCATCCGACTAGGTGATGGTTAACCAGTCGTCTAGGGTCCATCCGATATGGTCACGAGACCAGGGGAGGCGCTGCAGGTGATGTCATGCTGCCGGCCGGGGTGGCCGAGCGGTTCTAGGCGCTTCAGTGTGGAACCGCGCGACTGCTACGGTCGCAGGTTCGAATCCTGCGTCGGGCATGGATGTGTGTGACGTCCTTAGGTTAGTTAGGTTTAAGTAGTTCTAAGTTCTAAGTCCCATAGTGCTCAGAGCCATTTGAACCATTTTTTTGATGTCGTGCTGGTAGCAAAGGCACTCGCGTTGGTCGTCTGCTGCCACAGTCCATTAGCGCCAAATTCCGAGACACCATCTCAACAGATACGCTCGACGTACGTCCCTCATTGATTTCTGACGTTATTTCAAGCAGTGTTGGTTGTCTGCTAGCACTGACAACTCTACACAAACGCCGCTGCTCTCGGTCGTTAAGTGAAGGCCGTCAGCCACTGCGTTGTCCGTGCTGAGAGGTTTTGCCCGAAGTCTGGTATTCTCCGAAAACTCTTGACACAATCCCATGCGCCTAGCTCCAACTAGCATTTCGCGATAAAAGTCTGTTAATTCTTTTCGTGCAGCCACAATCTCGTGGGAAACCTCTTCACATGAATCTCGCAAGTCCAAATGACAGTTCCGCCTTTTATACCTTGTGTACGCCATATTGCGGCCATCTGTATATGTGACTTTTGTCGCCTCAATGCATAACAAGATGTGTAAGTCACAAGCGTATAGCAAAGACTCACTCAACTTTTGTTATAGAGAAAAAGAAAGTTTGGTTAGCAATTATTCTTTATCCGTTGACATGAAACATAAAAATAACACTCGCTTCTGCGGTAATATGTACAAAAATCGAATGCAACAAGAAACACAGTGCGCATACAACTCACTCCATCCAACAACCCATCTAAACAGAAACGTGAAACATGCATTCAGTCGGTTACAATAAGCTGGTGACCATAAAATTTCTGGTGACACTTGAATGGCAAGGCTTACTTTCTCCGCACGTCTCTATAAAATTCTGACTAAACCTCTTCCTACAACGTTTTATTCCAGTGTTGTCACGATTAAGTGTCGAAAGCGAAGGCATTCTTCTCCTGGATTGTTTTCCTTGTCGTGCCTTCCAGCTTATTGCCCAACATATTTGGCGATTGCATATGAAGCACTAACCTTGTATTGGCTTGGAATTTCTTATACTAGTAGATTGAGCCGAGTGTATCTGCTTTTCTGTTACGTCTCTCAGCTAGACGTGTAAGGTGTCTAAACCCAACACCTGTAACGACTCACTGTAGGGTTTACCAGTGTCCTCCAGATATAAATAAAAGCTCAGTGGAGATAGGGTGGTAACATGTTACCTAACTGATTTCATAGCTGATGCAGAGAGACTTATAGCATTTCTTCGGAGTAACAGGAAAATATCTTCTGTGAGTAAGATAGCTGCATTAGGTTTTCAGGTCAATCCTACGTCTTTTCATTACAGTCATTACTTCACCTGAAATGATCGTGAGGCGTTTTAAGCTGGAAAACCCAGAAGGGTCGATCCAGCTATCTAATAGGCAAGGCTTTTGTTCCACCGTGCACAATGGCACCATTCCTCGCTGTGTATGAGGGCTGTAACCTCAGTATATTTGCTGAGTGAGATGGCTGTTACGAAAGTGTGTACAGTCTGTTTCAAAACGAATACACGTATTTCGGACGCATATATTTATTAACCTGTAAAACAGACAACAACGAAACATGGGATACATACTTACGAATCTCTCAAGTTAAGATTACAGATGTTCAATATGTTCTCCACCAGCTACACGAGCAATACCATATCGATGTCTCACTTCCTCCCGTACTGGGTGACATCTGGTCTCGCAGGACAGAGCGCAGCAGGTTGTGGAAAGGGACCAAGATCAGTTACTGTTAGTCACACGAGAACACACACAACTTTATTCCTCGGAAACACAATGCACACTTTTCTCTTTAAGACAACAAGCATCAGTTCACGGCTGAGGGCCGAAGTAACTTCTCAATAATAAGGTTGTTGTGGACTGACAAGACAGCCAGTCCACAGTGACGGGTAACCGAAAGGCACGCGTACACACACGCCGGCTGGCGTGAGGTCTGAAACAGGATACTTACTGAATGCTATAAAGAAAAGTACGGAGCTTCTGTTTACTTAACTTTAATTCATCCTTGTGGTACATCGCTCTTGATAATACAAGTGAGACTCTCAGATATGGTTAATGGCGCCTTGCTAGGTCGTAGCCATGGACTTAGCTGAAGGCTATTCTAACTGTCTCTCGGCAAATGAGAGAAAGGCTTCGTCAGTGTAGTCGCTAGCAAAGTCGTCGTACAACTGGGGCGAGTGCTAGTCAGTCTCTCTAGACCTGCCGTGTGGTGGCGCTCGGTCTGCAATTACTGACAGTGGCGACACGCGGGTCCGACATGTACTAATGGACCGCGGCCGATTTAAAGCTACCACCTAGCAAGTGTGGTGTCTGGCGGTGACACCACAAAGGTTTAAATAATTCCTTTTAAAAGACAAGGATTTAGAGAAATGGCTGAAGGCCTTATTTAGTTAAAATTAAAATATCCCTAAATATTTCCTTTAAAGGCAGAAGAATTTAGACAAACGGTTGAAGGCCTTACTGTAAGTAAAATTAAAATATCTTCTCGGCTAACAGCCCGAATAATATTTCAGATCAACAAAGGAAATTCTTTAAAAGGCAAGCATTTACCAATTTCAGCTAAAGGCCGTATTAAGGAAAACTTGAATTAATTCCTCTTCTCAAAGCCCAATAATATTTCAAAATAATAAAAGGCAACCTTAAAAGACAAGCATTTACACAATACAACAGAAAACCATCTTAAGAAAACTTGTGTAGTGTCACCGCCAGACACCACACTTGCTAGGTGGTAGCCTTTAAATCGGCCGCGGTCCGCTAGTATACGTCGGACCCGCGTGTCGCCACTGTCAGTGATTGCAGACCGAGCGCCGCCACACGGCAGGTCTAGACACACTTCCTAGTACTCGCCCCAGTTGTACAGCCGACGTTGCTAGCAATAGTTCACTGACGGATTACGCTCTCATTTGCCGAGACGATAGTTAGCATAGCCTTCAGCTACGTCATTTGCTACGACCTAGCAAGGCGCCATCAACAGTTTATATTGAGATTGTTATTAATGTATCATCAAGAGCGATGTTCTCCAATTATGGATTAAAGTCAAGTATTCCAGAAGCTATGTACTAATTTTGGCTACTATAATTCCTTGTCATTTTCCAGACCTCACGCCAGCCTGCGTGAGTTTAAACGCGTGCCTTTCGGCTTCCTCCAAACTCCGTGAATTGGCTCCTGCCAATTCACAACAACTTGAAATATCTTAACGTCTGAAGGCCCAAACAATTATTCAAAATAATTAAAGATAAACCTTAAAATAAGCATTTACACAGTGTGGCTGAAAGCCACAAGTTTTAAAACAAACGCGGCTGAAGGCCTAAATACAGAGCAAACACGCATTTTAAATAAATCAGGGCTGAAGGCCTAATCTTACAATACTTCACATAAGATTCGGCTGAAGGACACATGCTGAACATAAAACAGACAAACTTAATACAAGGCTGAAGGCCTGGCACAGTACTTCCAACAAAAGAAAATCACAATCACAAACAAGGTGCTTACAAGGGAACCTCCCCATCGCACCCCCCTCGGATACAGTTATAAGTTGGCACAGTGGATAGGCCTTGAAAAACTGAACACAGATAAATCGAGAAAACAGGAAGAAGTTGTGTGGAACTATGAAAATAATAAGCAAAATATACAAACTGAGTAGTCCATGCGCAAGATAAACAACATCAAGGTTAGTGTGAACTCGGGAGCGCCGCGGTCCCGTGGTTAGCGTGAGCAGCTGCGGAACGGGAGGTCCTTGGTTCAAATCTTCCCTTGAGTGAAAAGTTTACTTTCTTTATTTTCGCAAAGTTATGATCTGTCCGTTCATTGACGTCTCTGTTCACTGTAATAAGATTAGTGTCTGTGTTTTGCGACCGCACCGCAAAACCGTGCGAGCTACATTTGCTGGATTCATATTGCCCGCGGAATACATCTCACGTATTTAATGCACTCTCGTCCAAAGTAGCGAACAGTCAACTGCCAGCCAGGGAGCCTCGTTAGGAGGAATACTCTCTCTTCCGTGCGCTGTAGTCGACTGACGTCGTGTATTTCGATGTTTGTTTAGGTGTAGTGCCCCACACTACGGCGCAGTTACCTCGCATCGGACGGACGGACGGACAGATAATAATGGTCTGAAAATAAAAAATTAAACTTTCCACTCGAGGAAAGACTTGAACGAAGTACCTCTCGTTCCGCAGGTGCTTACATTAACCACGGGACCACGGCGCTCCTGAGCTCACACGTCCCTTGATGTTGCCTATCTGCGCATGGACTACTCAGTTTGTACATTTTGCTTATATTTTTCATAGTTCCACACAACTTCTTCCTGTTTTCTCGATAGATCTGTGTTCAGTTTTTCAAGGCCTATCCACTGTGCCGACTTATAACTAAATCTGAGGGTGATGCGATGGGGAGGTTCCCTTGTTAGAAGTGTTCCAAGGGTCGGCCGGAAGAGGTAACTCTAACGTAACGTTAGGTGAGACAGGCCGCCAAGTAAGATTAAATAATCGTATGGCAACCCGACCCAGGGACGGCTGAAGGATCGACCAACGACCTAATCAATTCCCTTCCGCCGACCAACGGCACGACAACGGAAAATATCAGCCGAGGACGAAGATACCAGCAGCACTACGTCTTCAATATTGGCGTCTAAAAACAGCCAAGGCACAATAACAACTCAAATATATGAACAACACCAAAGGTTGTCGAACTACACGCCGTGCCGGACAGCATCAACACGGTGAGGAAACACAAAATCGCTGCTCTGTCCCAACCGACCGACTGCCTACTCCACCATGCAGACAGCATTCATAACTGCTCATTGGAAATGACACAGGCTACACACAGTTCCACGTACACACTTGCCCAAGAACTCCGATAATCCTAACCAATCACTGTGGAACAACAAGGACGAATCACAAGTCGACACACACAGGTTTTCCATAAGCGGTCGGCCACCAAATACACTTCGTCCGATGAGACGACCGACCGAACGACCAACCGAAGTCGTCCCCCCCAAGTCATGTGTGTCAGCAACGGTCGGGTGACTCTTGGCTGTCCGGAGCTCACTGCAGCTCCATCCCGCCTCGACTCAATGTCCGTTCGGAACTCGGAGACACAGCGATCCGGGCACATTACCTCGGACCCAGCCATGCAGAGGTAACACCGGCCCATTGTCCACCCGACATCTCTGCACAAGGAAGGAACCGACCCAAGTCCCACAAGATGACCAACTGAAGGGGCCCAAAAGCGGTCAGAAGACCAAATAAACGTCGCCCGATGAGACGACCGACCGAACGACCAACCGAAGTCGTCCCCCCCAAGTCATGTGTCAGCAACGGTCGGGTGACTCTTGGCTGTCCGGAGCTGACTGCAGCTCCATCCCGCCTCGATTCGATGTCCGTTCGTAACTCGGAGACACAGCGATCCGGGCACATTACCTCGGACCCAACCATGCAGAGGTAACACCGGCCCATTGTCCACCCGACATCTCTGCACAAGGAAGGAACCGACCCAAGTCCCACAAGATGACCAACTGAAGGGGCCCAAAAGCGGTCAGAAGACCAAATACATGTCGCCCGATGAGACTACCGACCGAACGACCAACCGAAGTCGTCCCCCCCCCCCCCCAAGTCATGTGTATCAGCAATGGTCGGGTGAGTCTTGGGGAGCTCACTGCAGCTCCATCCGGCCTCGACTCGATGTCCGTTCGGAACTCGGAGACACAGCGATCCGGGCACATTACCTCAGACCCAACCAAGCAGAGGTAACACCGGCCCATTGTCCACCCGACATCTCTGCACAAGGAAGGAACCGACCCAAGTCCCACCAGATGACCAACTAAAGGGGCCCAAAAGCGGTCAGAAGACCAAATACACGTCGCCCGATGAGACGACCGACCGAACGACCAACCCGCTCCAGTCTCCTTCCGTCCGACACTGCATGTTTGGCGCAAGCGGTCGGCGAGTACAGGCTGTCCGGACCTGACTGGAGCTGCGTCCCCACTGAACGTCCACCCCGACTCCAGACACACGACGACCCGGAAGTACTAGCGAACGCTTCAAAGATAATACGACAGTGGTCCTATAGATAAGCGCTGCTGCTGCCACTCACGGGCAGGTAAGACAGGAGCTTAGTGACGCCAGTAAATCGAATAAGAAAACGAGGCGGCAGTACCGTAAAGAGACGATGACAAACAATAGACGGCATGAACACGAGCCGCACACTGCTCGCTGGGGTCACCATGTCCATCGTCATTGATGCCATGGCAGTACGGGTCTCATTCTTCTTCTAGGTTCTGTGGTAGTGTCGGTGCGTAAACGTTTTCCTTGATGAATCGCCTCAGGAACAAGTGACTGGACGTCAAATCCGGTGATTGTGGAGGCCAGCTGAGAAGTTCTAAGCCGCCGGCTGTTTGACGACCAATCCGCCGGCTCGGTAGAATTTCATTCAGATATTCACGCACTTGTGAACACCAGTGTTGTAAATTGAAGCCGTCTTCGTTCAGCCCCGGAAATAAGAAGTTTTACGAAGCAGCAAGGTGCTGCTGACAGCTAAACGTGTTTCCATCAACGGAAAATGTACCATAAACAGACGAGTGGATTATCACACATAAAAACTTGAGTTTGGGTGAATATCGTACATGTTCAGTGTGTGCATGTGGATTCTGTAGGTCCCAAATTCAAACATTGTGTTTATTTGCTTTTCCATTAAGGTGGAAAGTCGCTTCGTGGTGATGTTTTGGTTTGTGGGGCGCTCAACTGCGTGGTTATCAGCGCCCGTACAATTACCCAATCTTTGCTCAGTCCAATTTCGCCACTTTCCTGGATGATGATGAAATGATGAGGACAACACAAACACCCAGTCATCTCGAGGCAGGTGAAAATCTCTGACCCCGCCGGGAATCGAATCCGGGACCCCGTGCTCGGGAAGCGAGAATTCTACCGCGAGACCACGAGCGGCGGACAAAAGAAAGTCGCTTCGTCACTGAATACGATGCATTGCGCAAAAGTGTTGTAACTGTCAATAGCATTCAAGAAATGGCTGAGCACTATGGGCCTTAACATCTGAGGTCATCAGTCCCCTAGAACTAATAACTACTTAAACCTAACTAACCTAAGGACATCATACACTTCCATGCCCGAGGCAGGATTCCATCCTGCGAAGTAGCAGTCGAGCGGTTCCGGACAGTAGCATTCAGAATATAGACTTGCGGAGAAGAGAAATTTGTGGTACAACATGACAAGAAGAATTGATCATTTGGTAGGATACTTTCTGACGCATCAAGGGATCACCAATTCAGTACTGGAGAGTAGCTGGGAGTAAAAATCGTAGAGGGAGACCCAGAGATGAATACGGTAAGTAATTTCAGAAAATGTAGGCTGCATCAGTTACTCGGAGATGAAGAAGATTGCACAGGATACAGTAGCATGAAGCTCGCCAGAAAAGGCACGGCTTCGTAACAAACCGCACTTAAAAACACGCCAAATTGTTGTTGTATACAGCCGTAAATCCCAACTGGCGGAACGAGTTGATTTTGCACTACTATGTTGGAAAGCAGTCTGAATTCGTATGAAATTTTCGTTGGAAACACGGAGGCAGCAAGTACTGTTTCACTTACATACACATGCTGTGTCCACAAAGCGTCGATGCTGTATGCAAATGTTCCATCATTTGGAGGATCACAGTGGTACCTCAACCTGAAAGTCTTCTTCCTGTAATCACGGAATTATACTTCGCAAACTTGAGAACAAAAAATGAATTCTGCTGCGGAGTCATCATTTTGCATTCAGAAGACGACCGACATCTAGCGGTAATGAATATAAACTAGACAAAGTGTATGTTCCTCCAATAACCGAGCCATGACGAAGCGATCGATAATTTTATCAACATAATAATTTGTAATACTTTTTGAAATACCCTGTACAGCCTGGTGTATATTTGAGATCTACGGATCTATGATGTCGAAGAGAGAGGGTGAATCCTAGCACGTAACATATTCCTCTCGAATAGCACCAAGCAGACTACTGGTCTTGAAGTCAGACATTACCATCAACACTGTCACATACATACCCTCACTCCATGACATACTGTGAAACGGTTTGGATTTTAATCCAGGATACTGACGCAACGTCGGGTTTAGTTGTTTTACTCAAACAACTCTCCTAGTTTTACTCAAACAGCTCTCCTCCCCCTGCGGTGAAATACTGGCGGTGAAGATGTGCTTCAGCATCAGGATTCGAATAGAGCGCCACCGCAAAGGCGTGGGCTAGCGACCTTGGCGGCGGAGGCCGGTGTTGCAACTCAGCTGATAAGTGAAGAAGGCTTTATCAGTGAAATTCGCGGAGGAAGACTCTATTCTCACTCATCATTGGACAATTTATTCTTTCCTTGTGCCTAAAAGGGTTCTCTTATTTTTCTATTAGTGTATTCCATCGATTCGTTCGGTTCTATAAATATGAAGGGGAAAAAATAAGGCAAATTAGATATTAACATTCGATATCGATGACGAGGTGTTCAGATATGCAGTACAAGTTAAGACTGGACGTGGAAGGAGAAGCCGATCTCAAAAACGTTTACTAGGAAACCATGGTAGCGTTCCCCTGAATTGATTTTTGTGACATGTGGCTATTGTGCCTAATCGTAATTTTTGAAAATAAAAATGTTTGGTTTTACGGAAGAGCTGTACGCAAACTTTTGACGAGTAACTAAGTGACGTAGTGAAATTATGTACTTAGATTTTACAAATATGTACTTGTTATAAAATTTGCATATGATATCATAACCACCTTTGAAAGTATTTATCGGTGTGGACAATTACTTAGAACTCTGAAGGGAAATGTCTCCTGTTAGAATCAGATTAACTGATATTCGTATTGGGAAAATTTTCAAAGTAATCACCGCAAACAAAGTTTCCTCCGAAGTGAAATTTATAGTGCACGGTGCAATTGAAGCATCAGGAAGAAAACATTACTTTAATCATCATTGTTGGTTTTTTATGTATTGCAGATTCATCCATACATATTACAAAAATTGGTGTATGTCTATGTACGTTCCACATCTTCCCTATACCACTGGACCGAAACAGTTGCTACCTATCGAAGCGGTAGGGGGTGGGGCTGAACAAACAGAGCAGCCCACGTGAATGACAGTACTTTGTGACTTGCAACATAGTTTCAAACCCTTACGAAACTTTATTTCGCTGACAGCCACGACAAAATGATGAAAGGAAAAAAAATTATCGCTAGCAATGTTTTCGCTGTTCATGGAGTGAAACTTCCACATGAAGCACGACGTTTTCATTTACTACTTCCCTACTCTATGATCACGACATTTCCAGACAGTTCGTCGCTGAACGCAATTCCACCGCCGTGAAGCTGAAAATTCTACGTAAGACAAAAGAGCAATGCTCGCCGGTGCAAAGAATGTGCTTTTTGTTACAAAAGATCAGTTAAATGGGACACTGTCGTGAGAAAGCAGCCCATTGTGAAGGTCTGCAAATCATGTCAAGTGTTGTACAAAACACATAAAATTCCTAAAAAAAATTACATGGCCAAAAAAATCCGCTTACTAATAGCTGACAAGAGGGATTGATTCCCACTAATGCTCAAGGATGTGAGAAGCCCACCTGCATATCGTTATTCATTCGTGCACCTCCCTAGCACCTACATTTTCAACAAAGACGTGGGTGGGATTTTGCTCTGCTTGAATATGATTCGAAAAATGTTACGACCTGCAAGGGACGTAAGTGAAAACTGATGTGTTGGCAAATGTGCCAACACCTTGTAGATAGAGAAGGCCGAAATGCACGCTATAATCTAACGCAGACGGGCGTGAGGTCTGGAACAGGATACGTAATGAATGCTATAAAGAAAAGTACGTAGCTGTTGCAATACTTAACTTTTAATCCATCATTTGTATACAGCATTCTTGATGATACAAGTGAGACTCTCTCTAGATATGGTTAATGGCGCCTTGCTAGGTCGTAGCCATGGACTTAGCTGAAGGCTATTCTAACTATCTCTCGGCAACTGAGAGAAAGGCTTCGTCAGTGTAGTCGCTAGCAAAGTCGTCGTACAACTGGGCGAGTCCTAGTACGTCTCTCTAGACCTGCCGTGTGGTGGCGCTCGGTCTGCAATTACTGACAGTGGCGACACGCGGGTCCGACATGTACTAATGGACCGCGGCCGATTTAAAGCTACCACCTAGCAAGTGTGGTGTCTGGCGGTGACACCACAAAAACATACGTTGAAAGCGCGCTTTAACCAAAGAGGATGTGGCGCCGTATCCAAATATCTGAAGCTGCATGATGAAAAACCGCAGACCAGCAACCAAAACGTAGCCAGAGTAGTAGCGAACTAAACAGAATATAGCGTCAGTGTGTCGCTTCTGCAAGGCCACACTTGCCTCTAACTGAAATTCGCGGCAGAGCGTGTAACAAGGCCAATTCCCTGATCTGCGTGAGATATACTACGCGTGACCTGCAGGAGTATTGCAGCCTGTCGGTCAGACGATACTTCGCAAAAAACAGCGGACTACTGAGCGACAAGTTCGCGCGCTTGTAAAACAAGTCGGCACGCTTCGTAACCAAGTGAAAACACTTGCGTTTGTGTGAAACCCACCAGCTCTTAATCCAGTACAGTAGGGTCCGACAATGAAACTGATACGTTTTACTGAGGGACCGTCCCATTTTCTCCAGGCTAGAGATGGGCAAAACTGTTCTTTTCAGAGATCGGATCAGAACTGTTCACTCCCTGAAATGAATTAGCTCTTTTTCATGACTCACCACTCATTTACAATAGAAAATGAATGGAAGGCACATTGCCCTTTAAACTTGGTTTATTCCAGTACTATACCTGTATTTTGATCTTATTTGATCCTATTTTGAAGTAACACAGATAATGAGTAAGAATTTTGTATTGTTTATTGAAATTTCCACGATATGACAAAGTTTTTGATTATTGATTTATTTTGCACTATCGTGGTTTTTTGGGTGATCGGAAAATGTTGTAACTTGAGATTTACATTAACAATATATTTGGCTATAATGTATTAAAATTTCATTAACCTCATACAAATACATCACAAACCAAATATTTTTAAAGTGAACGTTTCCTTCTGAAGACGCCTAAAATCGCAAAATCCGTACCATAATAAGAAAAAAATATATAAATTTGACTGTAAAACGAAAGTGCTGCATATAGCCTTACGCAGAATAAAACAAGGAAAATATTGGTGTATCACATTTTGCGATACGTTTATCGGTTAAAGCGTAAATTCGAGTGTCCATAATAAAAATCCTATAGTAAGAGGAGTCGTCAGGAACCTAATCTGATCAGTTTAAACAAATAAAAATAAAATAAAAACAAATGATGTATACATAACATAATAATGTAATATACATAGCGGTATTACTACGAAGAACAATATCCAGTA
Source organism: Schistocerca cancellata (assembly GCF_023864275.1). NCBI lineage: Eukaryota > Metazoa > Arthropoda > Insecta > Orthoptera > Acrididae > Schistocerca > Schistocerca cancellata. The sequence goes on from NC_064628.1 coordinate 910,619,823, forward strand.
GAGATGAACTCCGATGCAGAGGCGCTGAGTCGAGCAGGTCGAGCCGCGAGCTGTATTACTGCATGAGCTAAGACCGCAGAGACCAGAGTGACACCTGAGTTGCTTTGCTCAACACTCTGGCTAGAGTCGAGAACGGTGGGGTGAGCGTTGAGCGGGTGAGTTCCGAGGGTGAGGGGAGCGGTGAACTCACCCGCTCCGAGACAAATCGTCCGTTCCCTTGCGAGCAGGTTGTTGCAAGTAGTTCCTATGTTATCCGCTAGGTGGCTCTCTGTCCTGTTGCTCGCATCAACTGCCCAGAGGGCAGGACGTGTGACTGAAACGACAGGGTGCGATGCGAAGTTAAGCTGCGCCAGACACTGCACGTGGCAGACGACGCACAGAGACGGCACAGCATATGTGAAACACAAAATCCAATGGGGCACTGCACAATGCAGGCAGCCAAGGTAGAAGCAGGGCAGAGGCCGGCGCTGGCTGTGTTGTGTGGCGTGCACTGTGCTCTGACCAGCAGAGGCGCTGCTGATATGCTCCGTCTCTCTCTCTCTCTCTCTCTCTCTCTCTCTCTCTCTCTCTGCCGTGGGAAACGTTTGGAGCTACCGTTCTTTTTTTCTGAATCCCTGATTGTTCACTCCTTTGAAAGATTCAACTCTATGAATTAGTTCAAGAGCGGATCCCCTATCTCTAGTACAGTAGGGTCCGACAACGAAACTGGTACGATTTACTGAGGGACCGTCCCATTTTCTCCAGGCTGCACAAAGCCCCCCTTCCACCGGATACTTCAGTCAGGTTGTGGCCCCGCGGCGATATGACTTGAAGTGTGCGCTGTGCTTGCCTCGCAGGTGCGCGCCGTCCCTGAGAGGAAGACATCTGTTGACAAGGCCACTGGCTGTGACGGCGCAGTAAACCCGCGACACACGCCGCTCCGCCGGCGCGCGTGGCGCTGAGGAGGCGTCCCGCGCGGCTTTATTGTTCATTGTTAAGCGCCGCATACCGCCACGGCCGCCGCCACTTTATTGGTCGGAGACGTCTTGGAACTTCTACAGCCACCTGGCATACCATCTCCGCTCTCCCCTCCATAAAGGATGCGGCACTGATGGAAGGTCTTTCGAAGAGATTCATGAGGAACACAGGGTGAACAAAAATCGTGTACTCGGACACGACAGCGCAATTCCTCGAGCACAAACAACAGAAGAATTTCTGTAACAAAATTTCCACTCGTGTTGTTTGCAGTAGAAAATACATGTCAAAGAAAGGCTTTTTCACACTGGAATCAAACGTACGACTACTGACTTCATTAAAGTGTCTGTTCAAAAAATGTTTCTGTGGTGTCACCGCCAGACACCACACTTGCTAGGTGGTAGCCTTTAAATCGGCCTCGGTCCGTTAGTATACGTCGGACCCGTGTGTCGCCACTGTCAGTGATTGCAGACCGAGCGCCGCCACATGGCAGGTTTAGTCTAGAGAGACTCCCTAGCACTCGCCCCAGTTGAACAGCCGACTTTGCTAGCGATGGTTCACTGGCTACATACGCTCTCATTTGCCGAGACGACAGTTTAGCATAGCCTTCAGCTACGTCATTTGCTACGACCTAGCAAGGCGCCATATTCTTCAAGAATGTATTCGGAACTGATAATATTGTAAATCATGTACCATCAAGCGCGACGTTCATCATTAATGCATTAAAGTTAAGTATCAAACTAATTACGTCCGCTTCCTGAATTCTAATTCCTTCTCGACGTAATCGCCCTGCAGACGTACACATTTTTCACAGCGCTGACGCCATGATTCCATGGCAGCGGCGAAGGGTTCTTTAGGAGTCTGTTTTGACCACTGGAAAATCGCTGAGGCAATAGTAGCACGGCTGGTGAATGTGCGGCCACGGAGAGTGTCTTTCATTGTTGGAAAAAGCCAAAAGTTACTAGGAGCCATGTCAGGTGAGTAGGGAGCATGAGGAATCACTTCAAAGTTGTTATCACGAAGAATCTGTTGCGTAACGTTAGCTCGATGTGCGGGTGCGTTGTCTTGGTGAAACAGCACACGCGCAGCCCTTCCCGGACGTTTTTGTTGCAGTGCAGGAAGGAATTTGTTCTTCAAAACATTTTCGTAGGATGCACCTGTTACCGTAGTGCCCTTTGGAACGCAATGGGTAAGGATTACCCCCTCGCTGTCCCAGAACATGGACACCATAATTTTTTCAGCACTAGCGGTTACCCGAAATTTTTTTGGTGGCGGTGAATCTGTGTGCTTCCATTGAGCTGACTGGCGCTTTGTTTCTGGATTGAAAAATGTCATCCACATCTCATCCATTGTCACAACCGACGAAAAGAAAGTCCCATTCATGTTGTCGTTGAGCGTCAACATTGCTTGGCAACATGTCACACGGGCAGCCGTGTGGTCGTCCGTCAGCATTTGTGGCACCCACCTGGATGACACTTTTCGCATTTTCAGGTCGTCATGCAGGATTGTGTGCACAGAACCCACAGAAATGCTAACTCTGGAGGCGATCTGTTTAACAGTCATTCGGCGATCCTCCAAAACAATTCTCCCCACTTTCTCGATCCTGTCGTCAGACCGGCTTGTGGGAGCCCGGGGTTGTTTCAGTTTGTTGTCACACGATGTTCTGCCTTCATTAAACTGTCGCACCCACGAACGCACTTTCGACACATCCATAACTGCATCACCACATGTCTCCTTCAACTGTCGATGAATTTCAATTGCTTTCACACCACGCAAATTCAGAAAACGAATGATTGCACGCTGTTCAAGTAAGGAAAACGTCGCCATTTTAAGTACTTAAAACAGTTCTCACTCTCGCCGCTGGCGGTAAAATTCCATCTGCCGTACTGTGCTGCCATCTCTGGGATGCATTGACAATGAACGCGGTCTCATTTTAAAACAATGCGCATGTTTCTATCTCTTTCCAGTCCGGAGAAAAAAAATCGGAGGCCTTAGAACTTGAATGCACCTCATAAAACGAGTGCATTTCGGCCTCCTCTTGTAACACGGTGTTGGCTCTTCTGCATCGAGCGAGGTGGCGCAGTGGTTAGACACTGGACTCGCATTCGGGAGGACGACGGTTCAATCCCACGTCCGGCCATCCTGATTTAGGTTCTCTGTGCTTTCCCTAAATCACTCCAGGCAAATGCCGAGATGGTTCCTTTCAAAGGGCACGGCCGACTTCCTTCCCCCTCCTTCTCTAATCCGATGAGACCGATGACCTCGCTGTCTGGTCTCTTCCCCCGAACAACCCAACCCCCCCCCCCCTTTGGCTCTTCTGCCAACACAACAGTTTCAAATGGCTCTAAGCACTATGGGACTTGACATCTGAGGTCATGAATCCGCTAGACTAACTGAACCTAAGGACGTCACACACATCCATGCCCAAGGCATGCGACCATAGCAGCAGTGCCGTTCCACACCGGACGAGGTGGCCGAGTGGTTCTAGGCGCTACAATGTGGAACCGCGCGACCGCTACGGTCGCAGGTTCGAATCCTGCCCCGGGCATGGATGTGTGTGATGTCCTTAGATTAGTTAGGTTTAAGTAGTTCTAAGTTCTAGGGGACTGATGACCTCAGCAGTTATGTCCCATAGTGCTGAGAGCCATTCGAACCATTTGAACCACCTAATTGTGTGTGGCCGAGAATACTTTCGGTACCACTATCTGATCCCTCCAACCCTGTTCCATTGGCAAATAGTAAGTGGGAAGAATGATTGTTGGGAAGCCTCTGTATTGGCTCTAATTTCTCGAATTTTCTCCTCGTGGTCAACCCGCGAGATGCATGTTCAGGAGGGGGCGCGGAAGGGGGGGGGGGGGGGGGAGTTGTTGTCCGACTCCTCCTGAAAACTGCTGTCCCGAAATTTCAGTAGTAAATCTCTCCGTGATGCACAACGCCTCTCTTGTAACGTCTGCCAGTGGAGTTTGTTTAGATCTCCGTAACGCTCTCTCGCCAGCTAAACGATCCCGTGAAGAAACGCGCCGCTCTGCGTTGGATCTTCTCTGTCAGTCCTACCTGATAGGCACCACAGATGGATGAATAATACTGAAGAATCGGGCGAACAAGCGCCTTATAAGCCACTTCTTTCGTGGATGAGTTACATTTCCTTAAAATTCTTCCGATGAATTTGAGTGTAGCGCCTGCTTTACCCACTGTCTGTTTCGTGTGGTCATTCCACTTAAGATCGCTCTGGATAGTTACGCCTGAATATTTTACGGCAGACGCTGTCTCCAGCCGTTTGTCATCAATAATGTAGCTGTACAGTAGCGTATTTCTTTTCCTATGTAAGCGCAGTATGTTACATTTATTAACGTTCAGCGACAACTGCCAGGGGTTGCACCAATATTACTTCTCTGCAGGTCGTTCTGCAAATTGTTACTATCTTCCGACGTTCCTTCTTTGGTATAGACAACTGCATACCTGCGAACAGCCTTAAACAGCGCCGGCCGGTGTGGCCGTGCGGTTAAAGGCGCTTCAGTCTGGAACCGCGTGACCGCTACGGTCACAGGTTCGAATCCTGCCTCGGGCATGGCTGTGTGTGATGTCTTTAGGTTAGTTAGGTTTGATTAGTTCTAAGTTCTAGGCGACTGATGACCTCAGAAGTTAAGTCGCATAGTGGTCATAGCCATTTGAACCTTAAACAGCATCCGAAGCTTTCTACTAGATCATTTACATATATTGTAAACAGCAACGATCCTATCACACTTCCCTGTGGTACTGCAGATATCGGCTTTACATCTGTCGATTTTCTTCCGTTAAGAGCGACGTGTTGAGTTCTATCTGCAAGAAAGTCAAGTACGAGAGCTCTATTCTAGATCTAGGTGAATTTTTTCCCGTAATTTGAACTACCCAGTAATGCAGCAGTACACTTGGTACGCCCGCTAAAAACCCGCTGGTCAGAATAGGTAATTAGGATTGCGGAAACGGCCAAATAAGGTTGGGGTCAGTTTCACCTCCTAATTGTAATTTCGTGTAATTTAATAATACATTTACAACCAAAGCGGCACATAGCCGAACATTTACCAAATGCAACTCTTTCACGGCTGAAGTCCTCCAAACAAGAAATCTCAAAAATCAAGAGGATAAAAATGCAGTTAAAATAGCAAATAAAATAATTTAAAAAAAACATAGATCACAGCTAGGTGGAAAGCCTCAAGGCAAAGTAGATAGAAAAACATATGCAAGGTGAAATACAAATGGCTGAAGTCCACAATTAAGTTTCTAAATTTTAAAATCTATTACCATAATCTTTTAAAGGCAGAAGGCCGCAATGTTTAAGCTTGAAAGATAATTTTACGAATAAAGTTGCAAGGCTGAAAGGCCACAGTTAATTTTCCAAATTTAAAAAAAAAATAACAATAAGCCTTATATTATAAGTAGCTGAAAACAGATTCTTAAACACCGGTGGGAAAGACAGCGGCACTTAGAAGCTTCCAGGGAGGTCGGTCTGCCCTCGTTCACTTAGGTGGACAGGTGGTGAGCCCAACTACACTCGATCCATCGGAACCAAACCAGGGGACAGCCACGGACCGACCGACACAGCTACTTGCTACCCACCAATCAGTAGATGAGAACTCAAACACAAAAGGTCACGAACGTGATAATCCACAACGAAGTATGTATTAGTTGTCAAAATTACACGCCATGTTGGACAGCGACAACAGGTGAGGAAAGGACGCTGCCTGAAATTGCGTTAGTGGCCAGGACAGGTGATCGGAACACTAACGGCCACAAGGCAGAAAATTTCGCCGGTGCACTTGAATCTGAAACACGGTGATATAGTTAATGTCACCCTAAAGGAACACTGCGTGAATTTGTCAGTGGCCTGGGCAGGTAACCAGAACACTAACGGCCAAAACGCAGCAAATTCCGCTGGTGCACTCAAACTGTAGTCAACCAATGTAGGTTTTTATTATTATTAATTTTTTTTATTGTATTAGTTAGGGACCGCCAGCGGACCCAATCGACTGCACCGCCTAGAGATAACTTCCCCAGTCCGCAGCAACCGACCGACTCGCCTCAGAATGCCGACAACGTATAAAATCGTCGTCAGTGAAAATATCGCCAACTACACACACAACCTGACAAACACTTCCCCGAAGACCTGAACACAGTAACTAAGCACGCACGAAGACAAATCGGGAGTCGATGCACACAGACACACACACACACACACACACACACACACACACATATATATATACACACACACACACACACACATACACACAGCCGACTCATGAACGATCGGCGAGCCAAAACGCGTCGTCCGGTAGGACGACCGACCGACGATCCACCAAGACCGTGGCCCGGCTCAAGTGATGCGTGGCGGCAATGGTCGGGCGAGCCACGTCGACGCAGACCTCACTGATGCTCCAACCCGACGGCACTAGCGCCGCATTGCAGCTCCCCGACTAGCAGGTCCGGACTGCGCTCCAGACGCGTTCCAACTGACTGGTGTATCCCAACTCGCTATCCGAACTCGCTATCCGAACTCCCTGCCGTAAGACAGAAAACGACCGGAAAGTAATAGCAGTCGAGCAAAGAAGTTTCTATGAGAGGGGCTATACCGATACGCGCTGATAGCGCCGGCCACGGTCAGGCACTCAGTAGTACGTAACGTAGTGAGGTGGAAGTACGTTAAAAACAGGGTGTGCCGGCCGCGGTGGTCTAGCGGTTCTAGGCGCTCAGTCTACATCTACATCTACATCTACATCCATACTCCGCAAGCCACCTGACGGCGTGTGGCGGAGGGTAGCTTCAGTACCTCTATCGGTTCTCCCTTCTATTCCAGTCTCGTATTGTTCGTGGAAAGAAGGATTGTCGGTATGCCTGTGTGGGCTCTAGTCTCTCTGATTTTATCCTCATGGTCTCTTCGCGAGATATACGTAGGAGGGAGCAATATACTGCTTGACTCTTCGGTGAAGGTATGTTCACGAAACTTTAACAAAAGCCCGTACCTAGCTACTGAGCGTCTCTGCTGCAGAGTCTTCCACTGGAGTTTATCTATCATCTCCGTAACGCTTTCGCGATTACTAAATGATCCTGTAACGAAGCGCGCTGCTCTCCGTTGGATCTTCTCTCTGTCTTGTATCAACCCTATCTGGTACGGATCCCACACCGCTGAGCAGTATCCAAGCAGTGGGCGAACAAGCGTACTGTAACCTACTTCCTTTGTTTTTGGATTGCATTTCCTTAGGATTCTTCCAATGAATCTCAGTCTGGCATCTGCTTTACCGACAATCAACATTATATGATCATTCCATTTTAAATCTCTCTTAATGCGTACTCCCAGATAATTTATGGTATTAACTGCTTCCAGTTGCTGACCTGCTATTTTGTAGCTAAATGATAAAGGATCTATCTTTCTGTGTATTCTCAGCACATTACAGTTGTCTACATTGAGATTCAATTGCCATTCCCTGCACCATGCGTCAATTCGCTGCAGATCCTCCTGCATTTCAGTACAATTTTCCATTGTTACAACCTCTCGATACACCACAGCATCATCTGCAAAAAGCCTCAGTGAACTTCCGATGGCATCCACCAGGTCATTTATGTATATTCTGAATAGCAACGGTCCTGTGACACTCCCCTGCGGCACACCTGAAATCACTCTTACTTCGGAAGACTTCTCTCCATTGAGAATAACATGCTGCGTCCTCTTATCTAGGAACTCCTCAATCCAATCACACAATCGGTCTGATAGTCCATATGCTCTCACTTTGTTCATTAAACGACTGTGGGGAACTGTATCGAACGCCTTGCGGAAGTCAAGAAACACGGCATCTACCTGTGAACCCGTGTCTATGGCCCTCTGAGTCTCGTGGACAAATAGCACGAGCTGGGTTTCACATGACCGTCTTTTTCGAAACCCATGCTGATTCCTACAGAGTAGATTTCTAGTCTCCAGAAAAGTCATTATACTCGAACACAATACGTGTTTCAAAATTCTACAACTGATCGACGTTAGAGATATAGGTCTATAGTTCTGCACATCTGTGCGACTGCTACGGTCGCAGGTTCGAATCCTGCCTCGGGCATGGATGTGTGTGATGTCCTTAGGTTAGTTAGGTTTAAGTAGTTCTAAGTTCTAGGGGACTGATGACCACAGATGTTAAGTCCCATAGTGCTCAGAGCCATTTGAACCATTTTTTTCAAAAACAGGGTGTAAAATACATGATGGCGGGAACACGAGCCACGTGTAGTTCGACGCTGTTTCATAAATGACACAGAAATAACTACAAAACTTACCAATGATGTCATGTTAAACATACGTATTGCACTAAGGTGCAACAGTCATGGGATATCAATATATACATGTACAAATGGAGGTAGTATTGCGTAAATAGGGTTTAAAACGGCAGTGCAATGGCGGAGCTGTCATTTGTCGGTATCCGACAGGATTACTGCCGCACAGCGGGAATTAACAGACTTTGAACGCGGAATGGTCGTTGGAGCTAGACACTTCGGAAATCGTTAGGCACTTCAGTATCTCGAGATCTACAGTGTCAAGAGTGTGTGTCGAGAATATCAAATTACCTGTCACCACGGACAGTACAGTGGCCGACGGCCTTCACTTAACAACCGAGAACAGTGGCAATTGTGTAAAATTGTCAGTGATAATCGAGAAGTAACATTACTTGAAATAACGGCAGAAATCAATATGGGACGTACGACGAACATATCCGTTAGGAAAGTGCGGCGAAATCTGGCGTTAACAGACTATCGCAGCAGACGACGGACGCAAGTGCCTTTGCTAACAGCAAGACACCTTCTGCAGCGCCTCTGTTGTTCTCGGGAGAATATCGGATGGACCCTATATGACTGGAAAACCGTGTCCTGGTTAGAAGAGGCTCGATTACATTTGGTAAGGACTGATGGTAGGGCTCGACTGTGTCGCAGACCTTACGAAGCCATGTACTCAAGCTCTCAGCAAGGGACTACGCAAGCTGCCGGTGGCTGCATTGTAGTGTGGACTGTGTTTATATGGGACAGATTGAGTCTTCTGGTCCACCTGGAGCGATCTTTGACAGAAAGTGACTATGTTCATGTACCTGGAGACCATTTCCAACAATTCCTGGACTTCATGTTCCCAAACAACGATGGAATTTTTATGGACAACAATGCTCCATGGCACCGGGTCACATTTGTTCACGTGGTATGAAGATCAAATGATTCCGAGCAAATGATTTGGCCACACAGGTAGCCCAGCATGAACTCATCGAACATGTATGGGACAAAATGGAGAGGTCAACCTGCACCGGCAGCACTTTCGCAATTACGGACGGCTGTAGAGACAGCATGGCTCAATATTTCTGCAGGGGACTTACAACTACTTGCTGAGTCAATGCCACGTCGAGTTGTTGCATTTTGCTCGGCAAATGGAGGCCCGACACGATGCTTGGAGGTATCCCATGACTTTTGTCAACTCAGACTGTATTCAAGTAAGAGTGGCCAGTGTTATGACCTGACGAAACTACAGCTGTTCATCCATAACTGTCAGTTCTTTGATTGCTCTCGGAGAGATGGTTCTTTGGGTAAGGGTTGGGTTGTTTGAGGAAGGAGACCAGACAGCGAGGTCATCGGTCTCATCGGATTAGGGAAGGACAGGGAAGGAATTCGGGCGTGCCCTTTCTAAGGAACCATCCCGGCAATTGCCTGATGCGATTTAGGGAAATCACGGAAAACCTAAATCAGGATGGCCGGACGCGGGATTGAACCGTCGTCCTCCCGAATGCGAGTCCAGTGTCTAACCACTTCGCCACCTCGCTCGGTGATGGTTCTTTGGAATTACAGCATATGAAACATCACTTTATTACAAGATTTTTTATTTCTTTATTGTAATTTTAAGCACCTCATACAAGGCGGGCTGTCAGCAGCATATTACGCCGCTCTTCAGCCTTAAGTGGTACAATAAGATGACAGATAGGTGACACAAACAATAGAATAAAAACGGCGGTCAAAAATGTAGATACAAAAACAAGAAACATGAAGCCGTTCACGCTGGACGAAAAAAACACTAACACTTGTTGACACGGCGCACATAACACGGACGACTGCGACGGCACACGTGAACAGTGGAGGCGTGACGACGACAGAACACTAAACACAGACGAAGGCACACACACGAGACACTGATGGCGATGACCTCCGGCGCGCGAATGTTCACTGAGCGTGTGCGAGTGGGGACCTGCCAAGAGAGGAGGAGGAGGAAGGGGAGTGGGAGAGGGGAGAGTAGAGATGCCATTGGCAGGGGAGAGTGGGGGAGGGAGGAAGGGGGAGGGGAAGCCCGGGGGAAGAGGGGCGGAGGAAGGGGGACAGGGGAAAAAGGAAAGAGAAGGGAAGAGAAGAGAAGGAAGGGAGGGTGCCGAAAGGAAAGGACACCGGAAGTGGGGGGTGGGGCAGGGTCAAAGATGATAGGAGGGGTAGATGGAGGGGACGAGGATATCATCAGGGAGGGGGAGCTGGTGGAAGCACCTTGGGAGAGGTCAAGGAGGGTGGAGAGATGGAGACCGGGTGGGACGTGGGAATACAGGCGCGGCAGCGGGCGGGGGTGGGAGAGGATCGGGGAGACGAGCGGGTGACGAGGATCGAGTTTATGGGAGGTGTACAGGATCCGTATCCTTTCAAGGAAAAGGAGAAGGTGGGGGAAGGGGATGAGATCGTAGAGGATCCGCGTGGGGGAGGGGAGACGGATGCGATAGGCGAGGCGGAGAGCATGGCGTTCAAGGATTTGGAGGGATTTGTAAAAGGTAGGGGGAGCGGAGATCCAAGCCAGATGGGCATCACAAAGGATAGGGCGGATGAGGGATTTATAGGTGTGGAGGATGGTGGAGGGGTCCAGACCCCACGTACAGCCGGAGAGGAGCTTGAGGAGACTGAGGCGGGAGCATGCCTTGGCTTGGATTGTCTGGAGGTGGGGAGTCCAGGAGAGGCGACGGTCGAGGGTGACGCCAAGGTACTTAAGGGTGGGAGTGAGGGCAATAGGACGGCCATAGATGGTGAGATAGAAATCAAGGAGGCGGAAGGAAGGGGTGGTTTTGCCTACAATGATCGCCTGGGTTTTGGAGGGACTGACCTTGAGCAACCACTGGTTGCACCAAGCGGTGAACCGGTCAAGATGGGATTGGAGAAGGTGTTGGGAGCGCTGCAGGGTGGGGGCAAGGGCAAGGAAGGCGGTGTCATCAGCAAACTGGAGAAGGTGGATGGGGGGGTGACGGCTGCGGCATGTCCGACGTGTACAAAAGGTACAGAAGGGGGGAGAGGACGGAGCCTTGGGGCACACCGGCAGAGGGGAAAAAGGTGTAGGAATCTGTGTTATGGAGGGTGACATAGGAAGGACGGCGGGAGAGAAAGGAGCCGATCAGACGGACGTAGTTGATGGGAAGGGCGAAGGTTTGGAGCTTGAAGAGGAGACCGGAATGCTTATTACAAGAATGGTAAAAAGATTTACTTAATATTGTAGAATACATTGCCATGGGAGGGCGTGGATTATTTACAATTGTCTTTCAAGAGTAAAGCATCACTTGATGAGCATGAGTACTAACTTTTCTTGTGTAGTACTAGTTTAACATTTACAAAAGTACAGTTCCAGCTGAGACTTGAATAGCACTGACCTCTTAGCCATATGATGCTGACTACTTCATTGGAGGCAACGATCTGGGGCACAGCGAGTCCAACCCGGCTCTACATCCACCTCCGTGCGATGGCGCTGCAGTGCTGAGACAGCAGGCGTCTCCTCAGGAGCGCCTTCCACTCGCAGCTGCGGAGTGCAGCGAGACATCGCTACTCCCTGTGGCGTCGATGCATGTTGCAGACTGTGGTGTAGCACCGCAGTCTCTGGACGATATCACAGCAGGTCCTTCTTTTCCCTACTTCGTGGGAAGGAGTGTAGCTGAAGGAAAGCGAACCAGTAATGACAATAGAGCAGGTGGAATGGAGGGGTTTAGTGGTGTGGAAGAGAACAAAGTTAACGGTTAAAAGCAAAATAAGCGGAATAACAGACGCGAAGGTAGTGTAATATCAGTGTTGATGTTAAATAATTGCCGATGTCTAGTGTAAGACTTACTGAAACTGCTGTACAACGATTAATTAACCAGAAACCACATTATACAGTACAAAATTAGACAATAAAAACAATTTCGCGCACCTGGAATGGAACTCGAGAATTTTAATGCAAGACTGTTCCCACTGCACCAGATCAGCAGCACGCCTACAGATTACTGAATAAAGACAGTTGTCTTACATGTGATAACAGAGTTGCGAAATTGGCTTTCTTTGAACGAAAACGTGCACGGTACTAAATTTTGTTACAGACATTTTTGCTGTGTTAGTATGTAACTAATTGCGCTGTGGCGTCCGAGTCCGTGAATTTTTGTTCATACATTATACACAACTGGCCATCAAAACTGCTACACCACGAAGATGACGTGCTACAGACGCGAAATTTAACCGACAGGAAGAAGATGTTGTGATATGCAAATGATTAGCTTTTCAGGGAATTCACACAAGGTTGGCGCCGGTGGCGGCACCTACAACGTGCTGATATGAGGAAAGTTTCCAACCGATTTCTCGTACACAAACAGCAGTTGACGGGCGTTGCCTGGTGAAACGTTGTTGTGATGCCTCGAGTAAGGAGGAGAAATGCGTCTCCGGCTTTGATAAAGTTCGAATTGTAGCCTATCGCGATTACGGTTTATCGTATCGCGACATTGCTGCTCGCGTTGGTCGAGATCCAATGACTGCTAGCAGAATATGGAATCGGTGGGTTCAGGAGGGTAATACGGATCGCCGTGCTGGATCCCAACGGCCTCGTATCATTAGCAGTCGAGATGACAGGCATCTTATCTGGATGGCTGTAACGGATCCTGCAGCGACGTCTCTATCCCTCGATCCCTGAATCAACAGATGGGGATGTTTGCAAGACAACAACCAACTGCATGAACAGTTCGATGACGTTTGCAGCAGCATGGACTATCAGCTCGGAGACCCTTGACGCTGCATCACAGACAGGAACGCCTGCGATGGTGTACTCAACGACGAACCTGGGTGCACGAATGGCAAAACGTCATTTTTTCGGATGAATCCAGGTTCGGTTTAAGCATCATGATGGTCGCATCCGTGTTTGGCGACATCGTGGTGAACGCACATTGGAAGCGTGTATTCGTCATCGCCATACTGGCGTATCACCCGGCGTGATGGTATGGGGTGCCATTGGTTACACGTCTCGGTCACCTCTTGTTCACATTGACGGCATTCTGAACAGTGGACGGTTGCATTTCAGATGTGTTACGACCCGTGGCTCTACCCATCATTCGATCCATGCGAAACCGTATATTTCAGAAGGATAATGCACGACCGCATGTTGCTGGTCCTGTACGGGCCTTTCTGCATACAGAAAATGTTCGACTGCTGCCCTGGCCAGCACATTCTCCCGATCTCTCACCAACTGAAAACGTCTGGTCAATGGTGACCGAGCAACTGGTTCGTCACAATACGCCAGTCACTACTCTTGATGAACTGTGGTATCGTGTTGAAGCTGCATGGGCAGCTGTACCTGTACACGCCATCCACGCTCTGTTTGACTCAATGCCCTGGCGTATCAAAGCCGTTATTACGTCCAGAGGTGGTTGTTCTGGGTACTGATTTCTCAGGATCTATGCACCCAAATTGCGTGAAAATGTAATCACATGTCAGTTCTAGTATATTATATCTGTCCAATGAATACCCGTTTATCATCTGCATTTCTTCTTGGTGTAGCAATTTTAATGGCCAGTAGTGTATTAACAGATATATTACTAGATATTCAGATTTGGACGCCTGAAAGATGTCAGATAAATGCCGAGAATCAATATTATGTCCAATACAAGGCCCATTTCAAAATGAATAAAGTGATTACAGATGACTACATCTTTTTAATGCGTAGCGATTAGGTTATGTGAAAGATCTTGTGTACATGCCTCCTTTGCCGGATAAATTTACAAAACTCAGAATCCACATTTCTCTTCCACTAGCGTCTATGACTCCACATATCCCTCAGAGGTTACGACGTGAAATAGAATATCGCTTGGATGTTGTCCTTTTGCCCGAGAAGATTCACACAAAACCATCAATAACACAGGCAAACAAAATTTTGAACTTTCTTTTGCATAGTCTGTAATACCTATCAATGCAGAGCCATGCTTTAAAATGTTATAACTGTAAGAGCTCTATTTAATTTGCTCTATAAAGAAAGGTAAGAGATCCAAATGTGAAAATTAGGGGGGAGGGGAGCATAGAAGATATCATTACTATGTAGTGCATAAAAAATTTTCGCACGTAATTTCAAGCGAAGGACGAAAACCTCTAACGGTACCAGGCCAGATTTTGAAAAGTATGTAACTTCTTTCCTTTATTATCATTTATTCCTTCGCCGCAGCGGTACGTTACCGCTCTTCAGTCGAGAGGATTAACATATTATAACGGGACAATTACTGAAAAAGATATTAAATATCTACATCGTTTCCAAATTATACCAATGGGAAACAGTATTTTGAATATAGTGGGTGAAACAGTGTTACCGTTTCAAAGTTTGCTCATTGAGATAATGTTTATAAAAACGCAGCACTGTATTCGATTACGGCAACGGCCTTGCCGCAGTGGATACACTGGTTCCGGTCAGATCACCAAAGTTAAGCGTTGTCGGGCGTGGCCGGCACGTGGACAGGTGACCATCCGGACCGCTATGCGCTGTTGCCATTTTTCGGGGTGCATTCAGCCTCGTGATGCCAATTTAGGAGCTACTCGACCGAATAGTAGCGGCTCCAGTCAAGGAAAACCATCATAACGACCGGGAGAGCAGTGTGCTGACCACACGCCCCTCCTATCCGCATCCTTAGCTGTGGATGACACGGCGGTTGGATGGTTCCGATGGGCCACTTGTGGCCTGAAGACGGAATGATTTTTTTACAGTAAGTGATAAGCAGGTAATGTGGGTTGTTGGAGGGAGAATGCTTTGGAAAGGATGTGGGATAGTTGGGGATGAGAACTCCAAACCAAGTTTTAAGAAAGAATGAGAACGAAGTTGCAAGTGCGGAGGAGGGGAGGGGAAAAATGAGAGAGAACCCGTGGTAGGAGAGAAGTATTATGCTAAAACTGGAAGGATGCGTAGATCTTTTGGTGGATTTCGTGATCAGGAATGATAAGTCGGTTAAAGTTTCGTTGTGGCAGGATGTGTTGAGTGTATAACTGGAAGGTCAGGAGGGATGTGTTGGTACAAGGAAGGATAGGGTTGATAATGTCAAATTGGCAGCTAGTGTAGGAAATATGAAGGTGTTCAATGTGCGACAGGAGAGAGAGTAAATTATTAAGTTCTTAGGGATCCTAGTAGGGTAGTAAACGGGTACAGAAGGCGTGGAGTAGTACATCGCATTCGCGGATTTGAGGCGAACGGTTGAATTTATTATAACGTAAAGGCAGGTAACATAGGCTTGAGTGAGTACTGGTGGGTTTAAGGCTTTTATAGATGCGGACTAGGGTGTTTAGTATATTTGTCCATCGTGGGATTTTGTGTTGCGTGGTAGAGATGCAGCTTCCATTTTACTTCATGATCGAGAGTTAGTCAAATCATATCACCGACAAACCAAACATAAAAGGAAGCCTATGATTGTGTTACGAGAGAAAACATATTAAAGGTAATGGATGAATCAGGAATTCTTTTGAAACTTATCAGGCTGGCGAGAACGTGCACTGATGAACTAAGAGTGAAATGAAGTGTTGAAGGCATGAAATCTGAATGTTTTGCACTGGAGAAGGTTGTAGAGCAGGGATAATGCCTTTCCCCCACCCTGTTTAACGTGATAATGGAGAAGACATGAAGAAAGCATGATCGGATGGCAGGGATATGAGGAAAGGTGATGAGGTGAAACTATCATCCTTTGCCAATGGTATTGTTTTTATGGCAGAGGAGGAAGGCGAACTATACGCGACAGTTTGAATGTTAATTGAGGACGCGCAAACAATGACTTTCTGAATCAAGGGAATGTATTGTAGTAATAAGGGAAGATAGAGAACGAGCAAAGGATAGTGGAGAAAGGGAACACACTGTTTAACGGGATTTGATTCTTCGTTCCTTGCAGTGACAGCTCAGCAAGCCTCGCGTTGTGCGTTGCTTAGGGTCCTGTGAGTTCTGATGGGATGCTGCCAATATTGTTCTGAAATTATACGCTTCTGGATGAGATAGGTTGTAAAGAAAGTATGATTTGTTTGCCCATATGGAAGGAAGTTGGTGCTTACGTTCTAACAAGAAATACAACCAAGCGAGTAAGACATCAAAACGGGTAGAGATTTTAATACAATCACTTGGTCCATACCCACGAACACTTAATTAAACTGATGTCATTTTATGTATTCAATACGTTATCAATTGATAAGCGATAAAATTTCCGTAGCTATTTTATATGTACTTCTAAAACGAGTAAGGTGCAGACTAGATACAGGGTGTTTCAAAAATGACCGGTATATTTGAAACGGCAATAAAAAGTAAACGAGCAGCGATAGAAATACACCGTTTGTTGCAATATGCTTGGGACAACAGTACATTTTCAGGCAGACAAACTTTCGAAACTACAGTAGTTACAATTTTCAACAACAGATGGCGCTGCGGTCTGGGAAACTCTATAGTACGATATTTTCCACATGTCCACCATGCGTAGCAATAATATGGCGTAGTCTCTGAATGAAATTACCCGAAACCTTTGACAACGTGTCTGGCGGAATGGCTTCACATGCAGATGAGATGTACTGCTTCAGCTGTTCAATTGTTTCTGGATTCTGGCGGTACACCTGGTCTTTCAAGTGTCCCCACAGAAAGAAGTCACAGGGGTTCATGTCTGGCGAATAGGGAGGCCAATCCACGCCGCCTCCTGTATGTTTCGGATAGCCCAAAGCAATCACACGATCATCGAAATATTCATTCAGGAAATTAAAGACGTCGGCCGTGCGATGTGGCCGGGCACCATCTTGCATAAACCACGAGGTGTTCGCAGTGTCGTCTAAGGCAGTTTGTACCGCCACAAATTCACGAAGAATGTCCAGATAGCGTGATGCAGTAATCGTTTCGGATCTGAAAAATGGGCCAATGATTCCTTTGGAAGAAATGGCGGCCCAGACCAGTACTTTTTGAGGATGCAGGGACGATGGGACTGCAACATGGAGCTTTTCGGTTCCCCATATGCGCCAGTTCTGTTTATTGACGAAGCCGTCCAGGTAAAAATAAGCTTCGTCGGTAAACCAAATGCTGCCCACATGCATATCGCCATCATCAATCCTGTGCACTATATCGTTAGCGAATGTCTCTCGTGCAGCAATGGTAGCGGCGCTGAGGGGTTGCCGCGTTTGAATTTTGTATGGATAGAGGTGTAAACTCTGGTGCATGAGACGATACGTGGACGTTGGCGTCATTTGGACCGCAGCTGCAACACGGCGAACGGAAACCCGAGGCCGCTGTTGGATCACCTGCTGCACTAGCTGCGCGTTGCCCTCTGTGGTTGCCCTACCTTTCCAGCACGTTCATCCGTCACGTTCCCAGCCGTTGAAATTTTTCAAACAGATCCTTTATTGTATCGCTTTTCGGTCCTTTGGTTACATTAAACCTCCGTTGAAAACTTCGTCTTGTTGCAACAACACTGTGTTCTAGGCGGTGGAATTCCAACACCAGAAAAATCCTCTGTTCTAAGGAATAAACCATGTTGTCTACAGCACACTTGCACGTTGTGAACAGCACACGCTTACAGCAGAAAGACGACGTACAGAATGGCGCACCCACAGACTGCGTTGTCTTCTATATCTTTCACATCACTTGCAGCGCCATCTGTTGTCGAAAATTGTAACTACTGTAATTTCGAAAGTTCGTCCGCCTGAAAATGTACTGTTGTCCCAAGCATATTGCAACAAACGGTGTATTTCTATCGCTGCTCGTTTAGTTTTTATTGCCGTTTCAAATATAGCGGTCATTTTTGAAACACCCTGTACTATTTGTTACTTCGAAAGGAGCTTGCGTTATATTTCCCGCTTTCATCATCGCTCACATCCTACCGTTATGTGCGAAGTGAGGCTCAGTGCGTTTCTTCATCTACAAATTTTGTGGCAACTTGATCTTTGGTCCAATAGCGCAATAAGTTCTGTGACATGCGAGACCAGTGGTCGCTTCGGCCGTAAACCTCAACTGAAAATCGTGGCTGTCACTTCGTTTCCAGAGTCTAGCTGCCAAGTAACACTACCCAAGTGTCAGTCAGTGATTCCGATACACTTTGAATACTTTGTAGTCTAGGTCAAAATAGGAGACACGTATTTTTTTACACTTGCCCATATGCCGTTGAAGTGGTGAACACCCTCACGAAGAAAATGTTTTTATCTTTCTGTGAACATATCGTCGAAACAGCAGCAGATATAACAAAAATGTTGTAACATAATTTCAATGTTTGCTGCTGTAATTTACAACTGTTGAATCACATCTTTAAACATTTTGGTTCAAGGTGGTTCAAATGACTCTAAACACTATGGGACTTAACATCTGAGGTCCTCAGTCCCCTAGAACTTAGAACTACTTAAACCTAACCTAAGGACATCACACACATCCATGCCCGAGGCAGGATTCGAACCTGTGTCCGTAGCAGCAGCGCGGTTCACGACTGAAGCGTTTAGAACCGCTCGGCCACATCGGTCAGCTTTAGACATTTTGATATATTTCGAAATCCTCCCCTCACCTCACAATTTTTGAAACGGCAAAATTTTATGTATAGAAAATCTAATAGTATATTTAACAACAAATTCAACCGTATATGATAAAGTTACATACCGAAGGCGCAGTAGTCGGGTATAAGTTGAACGTACTCCTATATACCGCTATACGCGCGCTCTGCCTGCCGTATGGCGCATGTCATACATGGCAATACTGCAACCATAAAAGACGGGGTCCAGAAGGACTTAACTGAAACAATAAGGTCTCTCTATCTGTCGAGTTCGGTAATAACCAATGTGAAGTTGGCGAGAGGCAATTCCCGTTTTGTTTTTTCACGGTCTTTGTTTTATTTGTTTGTTGTTTGTTTTGTTTCGTTCCTTTGATTGTTTGGTTTTGGATATTATGTTTGACAACCACTTCATTATTTTACAATGTTTAGGTTGTGTTGCATCATCTACGATAGTCAGTGCAATTATTGCACGATTTACAGTATTTATCACAATTTTGATAGCAATAGTTGACAGAAAGTTCACATCTGAATGCGTAAATATCAAGTGGCTGGATTATGCCGTCTGCACGGCTGTCATTCGTACTGTGTCCTCTGCAACCATGCATATTATATCGTCTAACTATACTGTTTCGGACTGCTTCATCAATTACACTCTAATGCAGTTTCGGCTGTTCCTTCCAGCTTTTAGTACAACTGATTAGTACCAAGTATCATGTATACCATTTTCATGTCCATTACATTTCTGAAGGATATCACGTCACCAAGAGAGAAAACGATCCACTTCATAGTTAACTATTTTTTGTTATCATCGTTATGCAACAATTACTTATGTCCTTCATCCTTCGGTCAAGTGGCCGCTCTTACTGAATGTAGCATGTGTGTTTAACGTCACCATATCGATCAGCTTTGTAGTTATTTCTGCCCTAATGCAGATAATTAATGTTAACTGTTTATTACTCTTCATGTATAGTTCCGAGATGCTTAACCAATAGCGGTTCTAGGTGCTTCAGTCCGGAACCGCGCGACTGCTACGGTCGCAGGTTCGAATCCTGCCTCGGCCATGAATGTGTGTGATGTCCTTAGGTTAGTTAGGTTTAAGTAGTTCTAAGTTCTAGGGGACTGATGACTTCAGAGCCATTTGAACCATTTTTTTTTTTTTTTTTTTGCGTAAACAATAATTAACTGAAGGTACGGCAAAACGTCGTGTAGGAAGCATGCGTCCATAATAGATCATAAACAGAACAGTACTGCACAAATACTATTTGACGATGAAGGCGGCACCTGGAGCAAACTAGTGTCCCTGTCGGTAGTTTATGTTTATGGTAGTTTCACCAAAGTAGCACTTCCAGTCTGCCTCTGACAGTTATGTACTCAACAGGTGTAAGTGGGCTGTCTGTGTGCAGCCTGTGTCTAGTTGGCATTGTTGGAATATTCGCTATTGTAGCGTTGTGCAGTTGGAGATGAGCCGCCAGCAGTGGTAGACGTGGCGAGAGATGCTAGAGTTTGGAGAGCGGACGATCTGGACGTGTGTCCGTCAGAAAAAGGAAATTTGTAAGACTGGATGTCATGAACATTATTAAGGCAAATACATTGTTTGTTCTCCATCAAAAGCAAATACATTGTTTGTTCTGCATCAAAAGCTTTCGTTTGCTAACTATGCCTAGTTCCGACATGCTTAACCAATAGCGGTTCTAGATGCTTCAGTCCGGAACCGCGCGACTGCTACGGTCGCAGGTTCGAATCCTGCCTCGGCCATGAATGTGTGTGATGTCCTTAGGTTAGTTAGGTTTAAGTAGTTCTAAGTTCTAAGCATGTCGGAACTAGGCATAGTTAGTGCCTTCAGTAGCTGGAATCTTTTATTTAGTATTGGCGCTCGCTGTATTGCAGTAGTTCGAGTAACGAAGATTTTTGTGAGCTAAGTGGTTCATGAAAGGTATAGGTTATTGTTAGTCAGGGCCATTCTTGTGTGGGGATTATTGAAAGTCAGATTGCGTTGCGCTAAAAATATTGTGTGTCAGTTTAGCGACGATCAGAATAAGTAAGGAGAGAACTTGTCTGAGTACGTTCAGTTTTGCTCAGCTGTTTGCAAATCAAATAACGTAAGAGGTTTACTAGCACAGTCATTCATAATTTTTCCAAGGGGACGTTTCACAGGTACTTTCAGTTCACCTGAACAACAAGATGTATTTGCTATGCTTTCGTTCTGTTGTGACAAATGTCCGTTCTTCTTCATACGGCAAGTCACTGCTCTTAATTTTTTATTTCTGACGATGTTCCGTTTTCAGAATACACTGAGATGACAAAAGTCAATGGGTTGCAATATGCGTACATACAGATGGTCATACTAGCGCGTACACAAATGTGGCGTTAATGGGTCATGACAGCAGACGATCGACGCCAATGCCCTACACTAACAACACGGCATTGCCTGCAGGGCCTCTCCAGGACTCGTGGCCTTATCGGTTTGACCCCAGATGTCTGGAAAACCGTGCCCTGGTCAGATGGCTCCTTATAACCGTTGGTAAGAGCTGATGATAGAGTTCGAGTGTGGCGCAGCTCCCACGAATCCATGGACCCAAGATGTCAACAAAGCACTATGCAAGCTGGTAATGGCTTCAAAATATTGCGAGCTGTGTTCACACGGAATGGAATGGATCTTCTGGTCCAACTGAACCGATCAGTGGCTGGAAACGGTTATGTTCGACCACTTGGAGACCATCTGCAGTTATTCGTGGTCTTCATGTTGTCAAACAACGACGTCATGTCATGAGGCCACAACTGTTCTCAAACAGCTTGAAAAAGGTTGTGGACAATTTGAGCGAATGATTTGGCCATCCAGATCGCCCGACATGAATCCCATCGAACGTTTATGGGACATAATCGACAGGTCAGTTTGTGCAAAAAGTCCTGCACCGCCAACACTTTTCCTGGACCGCTACACGGGCAGCATGGATTCATATTTTTGCGGGGGATTTTCAGCGACTTATTGAGTCCGTGCCATGTCGAGTTTTGCTGCATTACGCCGGGTATCGCATTAGAATATCTAATGATGGGTGAACCCGAAACACATATTAATGTCATTTTTTCACCAACTAATGACATTTCATTGAGTGACCTATCCAGGTTTCGTGCAGTACTGTTCAACTTAACCAGTAATTGTTACATACCGAACATCAAAACTAGAAAATAATAAAAAAAATCATAACCCGGAACCAGGCCCTCCATATAAAGTATTTTGAAGGAAAACTGAACGCACTACATCAACTTAGCAGAGCAGCTGAACAGTTCTGAATAATGATAATGGCCGTAGATGTGAATGCAGAGTTGCCATATCGCCTTTCTTTGAAGTCTATTTTCTATCGAACACATACACGGGACGAAATGTCGTTACAGGCGTTTTTGTAGTGTTAGTATGTAACGAACTGCGCTCTGACATCCGAGTGCGCGAATCTTGAGAATCTTGAGTTTACCCTGTAACTTAAGTTGGGGCATATTGTGTAAGAGAGGGAGAAATCTATCAGGGCGCTGCATGCACTACCCACTTCGAAGCAGACCACGTACTTCACGACATATTTACAAAGCTTCTGCTTCTTTTCTTGTCCCTGTCAGCACTTTATTTCTGCTAACTGACTCTTCTGACAGACAGAACACGTGCCTTGGAGGG
The DNA here is from genome assembly GCF_023864275.1 of Schistocerca cancellata. NCBI lineage: Eukaryota > Metazoa > Arthropoda > Insecta > Orthoptera > Acrididae > Schistocerca > Schistocerca cancellata. Next base: position 910,642,212 of record NC_064628.1, read on the forward strand.
CACATTGTGTTTGGCTTATGTTACAGAGTAATTTTCTTTCTGAAGTTAATGGGTGGGATGCCATGCTTGTCTCTCGTATGCTGTGTAAGCTTCCACTTTGTTAGTAAATTCTGAATAAAAATAAGAATGTCTACAGAAAGTTGCCATGATTGAAAATGCACTCTGGTAACAAAGGCGTTTTGAACAATCAAAATTTTACTAAGAGCTAAGTGAATGCATTTTTAAGAACAAAATCGTAAGGAGAAGGCTTACGCTACGCAGTGTGTCGATCTATGTGCATGAATGAACTTTAATGATCAAATTTCCTATCAGCAAGTTCATGACCTGACGTGCAAACCATGTAAATGCACTATCTGACAGAGAAAAGCATGCTCACTGAGTGTATGTGGCTCATCCTGCAACCTTGACAATTTCGCACACAAGGCCTGAAACATACTAGAGTAAACATCAGAAAGAGTCTGGGATATTGTTTGCGGATCTCGACGAAACTTACCTTCAAAATCCTGAAAAGTCATGCAGAGAGACTAGATCTAATCCTGCTGCTGAGAAAATTAATACCGACTGTGAAAGCAGCTGGTATGAATAAATGCATTTGCTGCAGGCAGATGATGGTAATAGAACCACTACTGCAGGTAAGTACAGAGTGCGTGAAAGCATTGCTTTTTAGGTAGCGCTGTTATGTTTCAATTGTAAATTAATCAATGGCAAGGAAATGTAAATAAATTCGGAGGCATTAATGACTACACCATCTCAATACACAGCTTCCAAGATGCTATTCCAGGCCAGTGTAAAATGAATGTGCGCAACGGAAAATACTGAACGATTTCGACCGATCTGACTACCCCATGAAGCAGATCTTAGGATCTCTTAATGGTGATATTGTCTCCTCCTTCTTACTCTTTAACATATAAATTACAGCATAAACATAACTGAATGATTAATGGAGCTGGAAACTACAAATGATAAATGCTGTTTCTGCTTATACATTTACTGTAAATCAAAACCCCTTTGTGTAGTACAGATGTTTATATATCAATGTCCAATGGACATAAACAGATACAAATGGACTTCCTAACTAATATGACTGATCAGTTGCCCAAATCTGCCCCTCTTTATGGCTACGCAATCTAATACCAATAACACAAGATGACTGACATCACCTACGTACCAAACACTAGAAGACACTACTTTCAAAGATCATCTACAGCGGTGTGCAACCTCAGTGGAAATAAAATTTACGTGATCACAGCTGTCTAGCTTTATAGCCCTCATAAGCCGAAGCAGTTAACAATATCACGGTATGTACTGCGTCCGGTGCGTCTGAGTGATGGTTCTCGTACACATCTGCGACGACGGAAGAACTCCAGCCACGAAATATATATAAAAAAAAGACCTCATTCAAACACTAGGACGGCAGAAGACGGCCCTCTGACTAGTATAATCTAACACTGTCTTCTCCTCTCTGTGTTCTAGAGACGAGAAACGCGAACTCCAGCCACGACTGAGTTGAGATAACGTCTCCACGTGAGTATAGGCAGAAGTGCTCTCAATCACTGAACGCTGCATACTCAATGACGACCCTACTAGAGATGGGGGATCCGCTCCTGAACTGATACATAGAGTTGAATCTTCCAAAGGAGTGAACAATCAGTGATTCAGAAAAAAAGAACAGTAGCTCCAAACGTTTCCCACAGCAGAGAGAGAGAGAGAGAGGAGAGAGAGAGAGACAGAGCATATCAGCGGCGCCTCTGCTGGTCAGAGCACAGTGCACGCCACACAACACAGCCAGCGCCGGCCTCTGCCCTGCTTCTACCTAGGCTGCCTGCATTGTGCAGTGCCCCATTGGATTTTGTGTTTCACATATGCCGTGTTGTCTCTGTGCGTCCTCTGCCACGTGCAGTGTCTGGCGCAGCTTAACTTAGCATCGCACTCTGTCGGCGATCGTTTCAGTCGCACGTCATGCCCTCTGGGCACTTGATGCGAGCAACAGGACAGAGAGCCTCCTAGCGGAAAACATAGGAACTACTTGCAACAACCTGCTCGCAAGAGAACGGACGATTTGTCTTGGAGCGGGTGACCAGTAGCCGTTCACCGCTCCCCCCACCCTCGGAACTCGCCCGCTCAACGCTCACCCCACCGTTCTCGACTCTAGCCAGAGCGTTGAGCAAAGCAACTCAGGTGTCACTCTGGTCTCTGCCGTCTTAGCTCACGCAGTAATACAGCTCGCGGCTCGACCTGCTCGACTCAGTGCTTCTGCATCGGAGTTTGTCTCTACTGGATATTGTTCTTCGTAGTAATACCGCTATGTATATTACATTATTATGTTATGTATACATCATTTATTTTTATTTTATTTTTATTTGTTTAAACTGATCGGATTAGGTTCCTGACGACTCCTCTTACTATAGGATTTTTATTATGGACACTCGAATTTACGCTTTAATTACGAGCGAACCGATAAACGTATCGCAAAATGTGATACACCAATATTTTCCTTGTTTTATTCTGCGTAAGGCTATATGCAGCACTTTCGTCTTACAATCAAATTTATATTTTTTTTTTTCTTATTCTGGTATGGATTTTGCGATTTTAGGTGGCTTCGGAAGGACACGTTCACTTTAAAAACATATGGCATGTGATGTATTTGTATGAGGTTAATGAAACTTTAATACATTATAGCCAAATATATTGTTAATGTAAATCTCAAGTTACAACATTTTCCGATCACCCAAAAAACCACGATAGTGCAAAATAAATCAATAATCAAAAACTTTGTCACATCGTGGAAATTTCAATAAACAATACAAAATTCTTACTCATTATCTGTGTTACTTCAAAATAGGATCAAATAAGATCAAAATACAGGTATAGTACTGGAATAAACCAAGTTTAAAGGGCAATGTGCCTTCCTTTTATTTTCTATTGTAAATGAGTGGTGAGTCATGAAAAAGAGCTAATTCATTTCAGGGAGTGAACAGTTCTGATCTGATCTCTGAATAGAACAGTTTTGCCCATCTCTAGACCCTACACGGAGGTGAAGTCCAGAATCGTATAAGTTCGCAACAGTACAGTGCCTAACCGTTTTAACTATAAAATCTCCTGAGAGCAAAGACGGCAAATCCGTTTGTAGCAACAAAGCTGATACTCAGCGACAGTCAAAAACAGGCGCTAAAAACGGAAGACCTCTTTCTCTCCACCGCTGGTTTCCCAGCAAAGCTCGCCTGCCCTCTCTTGTAACTGCAGAAGGCGAATCATATTCTCGAAACGACAGAATATTCTCTTTCTCTGCAGATTCTCCCGAAAGTCGACCAACCATATTTTAGGCTTTTGTCATCCAGCGTGGAAAGTTTCTGAGGAAATTCCTATCCCCGTTAATTAGGAATACACACAATGGTACGCTTTCAGAGTAAAAATCCTCGGAAATAACCTAGACTGCGTGATTTCCGAAGTAACAGTTCTTCGTTCCTCTCTGCTGCATCCAATATTTTATGTTTCCGAAGTATTATGCGGTTATCCGTCCCGCCCCACTACAAAACCGGCCGCCCGCCGCTGTATTGTGCTCCAGCGCTCAGGTGCGCTCACTCTTCGTCTTGGCTACTTGCTGTGTTAAGCAGGACCAACGCACCTGTGTGGGCTTTTCCACCCAGGGCTTGAGTTACGCCTGCCGTTCCAACCTCTGCTGGTATAGAAAATCATTCATTACGCCGTTTTGATAATAAAGACACTCCGTCAACAACTATTTACAAAGTGTACATGACAATGTTAGTCTTCTTTAAATATTCATATATACGATGAACAACCTATCAAATTATACCTAACTGCGGTTGTAAATCATGGCAAAGTATATAAATGAGTGCTTGTAAGGTGCGAAATTATAGTCACCTTATCAACTCTTAGTGGCCAACAGCCTTGCTGCAGTGGTAACACCGGTTCCCGTCAGATCACCAAAGTTAAGCGTTGCGGGCTGGGCTAGCACTTGGATGGGTAGTGGCTCCAGTCTCGTAAACTGACATTCGGCTGGGAGAGCTGCTGACCACGTGCCCCTCCATATCTGCATCCAGTGACACCTGTGGGCTGAGGATGACACGGCGGCCAGTCAGTACCACTGAGCCTTCCCAGGCCTGTTCGGACGTTTTACCAACTCTTAGTAAAAAGAGGGATCAATTATTCATATGTGAACCTTGTAGTGTTCTAGATCACCACATATGAAAGAATTTACCCACAAATTGTTCAAGAATCCTACGAAAATACCAAGAATATTTAAATCAGTCAGAATGTGACTTATGTAGTTCGCCTACAAATCAGGCACAGCAATTGAGAAACCTATTTCAGGACCAGGTGAATGGAGATTGAGTGTCTCACAGTACAAAGTATGTCGAATCCCACCATTACAAATGGCTTGTTGCAAACTTAAAACTGTTGCACTGAATTCATATACTAATCAACACAGTGTTAGGCCGTGACTCACTGTTAGTCTAAACTCGTAACAAGGATATGAAAAAGGCAGTATTTTGGCAAGTTTCCACTTCAAACTCCTGCACTAAGAACTTCTTGGCACACAGCTGCCCACTCAGAACCTTGCATCCAGGAACCACCAGGAAGTCTCTCCCTACTGCTATATACTTTGCCCTCTTTGAATACTATCCTTGTATTAAGCCGTGAGGCTACTGTTATAGCACCCAACGCAGGTCGATAAGTGTGCTGACCCACTCACCGAGCAAGTCAGCCCCGACCCGCTGTTTTGTCTATGGGAGATGGGCTCGCAGTCGGGTCTGTGGTCTGGCTGCGTCGGTTTGTCTGGCGAACCTCTACCTGGCCCACATTCCTCTGTCAGTGCAGGCAGATAGGGCCTGCCAAGCAGATGCCATTGTCTACGCAGAGTCGGATGTTTGTCTGGCGAACCTCTACCTGGCCCACATTCCTCTGTCAGTGCAGGCAGATAGGGCCTGCCAAGCAGATGCCATTGTCTACGCAGAGTCGCATGGGTCACTGAGTGAGTCGGTGGACTGGTTGGGCTGTTAACAGGTGGCTTAGGCAGGTTGAGGTTCACATTTGGAACCGAAGGACACAGACCACGGAATGAAATGGAAACAAAGAATATTTAAAGGCAACCAATGCAAAAGTAAAAGATGATATTGCCGAAAATAACCAAGAGAACACATTGTAAGCATTACCAACAGGGACGAACAGTGGAGCCTCGAGGTGTATGATTGTTATCTATCGATGACGTCAAATGAGAGTTTCCTCACATTGCAGCATTGCAGGAGGCACAGCTGTGCGCGGTAGTCTGGAAACCGGGAGATTGGAGAGGTTTCCGCCACCTTCTTGCGATGATGACAGACGTCTCGCTCAACGACTCAGTGTGCTTTTGTTCAATTGGAGGTCACTATAGACATTCCGCAAGTACCTATGAATATCTGCGCTGCTGTATATTGGCTTTGGCCATAGTCCTGCCAGGTCAGCACTGTCAGCAGACACCACTTCCACTGCCGGTGCTTCCGCGTGTCGACATCATCATCATCATTCATATGACACACACGTGCACTGCTTCACTGTAGCACTGGCGTCCTTGAAATCATTTCATGTGCCCTTATAGCATCGTAGGATGCACTCCTGTCTTATATGACTGATAGACTGTTTCACTGCACCATAGTCACAATTTGGAGACACCACAGTACCCCACTTATAGAGCGAGCCACAGCGCCAACCACATCAAATACAGATTTTAATTAATTTCATCCACAGTTTCGAGTCAAGTTAGAGACCCACAGCATCACTTTCATATTTCTTGAACCATTGTTGGCACTTTCCGGTGTGTTGGCAGTTCTTGTTCCAGAGACATCTTGCTTGTAGCTACCTGTTGAGTGTACAGTAGTGGCGGGTGTCTCGAACGAAGCTTATTTGTTCATAAGACAGGTATGTCGTGATGAATAGGTAGCCCCTTATTCTCCTGTATACTGTGGTTATTCTCTAAGCAGGACATGAGTGCTGCGAATCCGAGGTGGGCAGAAATTGCTTAGCGGCGTAAGCCAGTAGACAGGAGCTAGTCTGATAACACCAGTAATCATTCACATCGTGCTGTTAAGCTGCGCATTGATGGGGGTGGTATGAGAAGAATTACACCACACTGAAGCACAATACTCTCTGACCGAAGAAACCAGTGCAATAGCCAAAGTGCGCAAAGTCTCCATTGAAGCCCCACAACTTCGTGCCACATAGCCTCTGAACGACTTTTTATCTTGACTGGGGTGTTTATCAGACTTTTTATGAGGCAGAGTGCGGTCGAGTGTGATGTAAAGGTATACTTGGGATACTTGTTGCGATGGAGAACACTGCCATCAAATTGCACCTAGAGCTCAGTGTGAGCTTGTTTGCAGAAACGCACAAACCTCGAGCTTACTGGTACTGAGCTTCAGTCTCATTTTTCTGTAATGTGGATTAAGTGCCGCTGAGTCCTCTGTCAGTGTTCGCTCTTACTGACCAAGCTCTTTTGATTGACAAGCCAGAGTGATATCGTTTACATAGCAGAATTTCCTTGAAGATGTTTTTCAATGGTCAGAAATATAAAGGCTGAACAGGAGAGCTGCCAGAATGGAGCCCTGTGGCTCGCCATTGTTTTGTTTCCTATTTTCACCCAATAAAACCCAAAAGTGTCAATTGCTTGACATGTCATTTACAAGAGATGCTTTTGCTCGGCGTTTAACTATTATTAGTAATTTCTAAATCCTCCTTTCCCTCAATACGGTGTCATAAGCTGCCATGAGGTCGATAATGGCCACAGTTGTTTTTAGTTTCTCCTGGCAACTGGCCTTTATAGATCGACCGACCTACCGATTACGCTAAGGCATTGATACCGCCCCAGACGTACTGACGCATCCTCGCTGAAGGGCGCCTTGCGTAACAACCACCACGTGGAAATAGGATTTAAAGCACCAATATTAGCCTTCAGCAAGTCGTCACAGGCCGCTGCCTGAGTGTCCAATCCGGGCACAGGGACGTCGCCTTTGCAACATAATCACTCAGTCTTCAGGCCACAAGTGGCCCATCGGGACCATCCGACCGCCGTGCCATCCTCACATAAGGATGTGGACAGGAGGCTCGTGTGGTCAGCACATTGCTCTCCCAGTAGTTACGATGGTTTTCTTTGACCGGAGCCGCTACTATTCGGTCGAGTAGCTCCTGAATTGGCATCAAGAGGCTGAGTGCACCCCGAAAAATGGCAGCGGCTCATGGCGGTCCAGATGGTCACCCATCCATGTGCCGACCACGCCCGACAACGCTGACGGGAACCAGTGTATCCATTGCGGCAAGGCCGTTGCTATTTGCAACATACGTCACCAATTACTTGCTGAATGTATTCCAGCTCTGTCTTTCTCTACAGTTTTTGCCCTCTGCAGCTGTCTCTAGTACTATGGAAATTATTCCCTGGTGTGTTAACAGATGTCCTATCATCCTGTTCCTTCCCCTTCTCAGTATTTTCCATATATTTCTTTTCTCTCCGATTCTGTGCAGAGCTTCCTTATGTATTATCCTATCAGTCTACCTAATTTTTAACATTTGTCTGTAGGACCACATCTGAAATACTTCGATTCTCTTCTGATACGACTTTCCCACGGTCCATGTCTCACAACCATACACTGCTGTGCTTCAAATGTACATTCTCCTCAAATTAAGGCCTATGTTTGATACTAGCAGACTCCTCTTTGCGAGCAATGCCCTTCTTGTCAATGTTAGTCTGCTTTTGACGTCCTCCTTGTTCCATCCGTCGTTGGTTATTATGCTGCCTAGGTAGTAGAGTTCCTTAACACCATCTACTTCGTGACCATCAACACTGTTGTTAAGTTTCTCGCTGTTCTCATTCCTGTTACTTCTTTCGTCTTTCTTCGGTTTACTCTCAGTCTGTACTCATTACACTGTTCATTCCGATCATCAGATCATGTAATTCTTCTTCACTTTCACACAGGACAGCAATGTCATCAGCGAATCTTATCATTGATATCCTTTCACCGTGAATTACTGTATAATCTCATTCCTGAACCTTTCTTTTATTTCCGTCATTGCTTCTTCAGTGTGCAGATTTAACAGTAGAAGCGAAAGACTACATCCCTGTCTTACACCCTTTTTAATCCGAGCAATTCGTTCTTTATCGTCCACTCTTATTATTCCCTCTTGGCTCTTGTACATATTATGTATTACCCATCTCTCTCTATAGCTTACACTATTTTTCTCAGAATTTCGAACATCTTGAATCATTTTACATTGTCGAAAGCTTTTTACAGATCGACAAATCCTATAACCGTCTCTTGATTTTACTTTAGTCTGGCTTCCAGTATCAACTGCATCGTCAGGATCGCCGCTCTGGTGCCTTTACCTTTCCTAAAGCCAAACTGACCGTAATCTAACGCATCCCCAATTTTCTTATCCATATTATTCTTGTCAGCAACGTGGATGCCTTAAGCTGTTAAGTTGATTGTGTGATAATTCTTGCACTTGTCAGCTCTTGCAGTGTTCGTAATCAGTATAGTGTCCCAACTAATTGGCTGCTTGTTTCGCCCACTACATCACCAACCTCCAGCAGAGAACCACTCAGCCACACCTACCCCTGCAGTACACCCTGTTATACAGGTAAAGTGGAGTAAGAACTCTGGTCGTTAGAAGAAACCACCTGACCGGTACTGGAGACCTTTGTCACGCCTTGTCAGTGGCAATCGCCTTTAAACGCTGCGGGAACTGCAACAGTCAGTGAAATCAATCAGTTTTCAAACGCACTACATGGAACGGAATCCTTTCTGACAGTCGTTCATAAAGCTGCATATCTTTATTGAACCAAATAATACAGAAACTGGGTAGTAGTTAACCGAAGCCGCTGGAGATCCGATGGAGCGTTTAACATGCAGTGTGAGGGAGAAGTAGGAGCCAAAATAGCTACCATGATCTTTTGAGGACTTCTGTGATGTTTTAGGCCCGTTTTTCGTAACATGACATGGGTCAAACCATCCAGGTTACGCGAACACGAAGCGGGCTGTTTATTTCAACGTTCTCGGTAACCAAGTGCTGGACTTTCTTCCCCATGTTCATGATGACTATGTACTGGGCACTCCAGTCTTGCATGACAGCTATAGTTGTGTTCACAGAATTACTCGCATACAATCCTGGTTTGAAATATCCTCAGACAGCCTTCCTCAGTCATTTATTCCGCTAAATCATGCGATCTTAATTACTTTCTAGTATCACTTGGAACGGAGAGAGAAACGTAGCAGTCAACATGTCCACAGTTTGGTGGCTGCATGTGATCTGATCATGAATTAGCGGCCGCAACAAAATTTCCTGTACCTGAACACACTTGCAGAGTCTCTTCCTGTCGAAACTGAGGCCATAATCAAAGTTAATCGAGCAAGTATGACCATCAAAAGGATGTATAGTCGTACTGTGCCCGTAGCACATTCTACGCTCTTCATGTCTTCGCCTGCCATCCGAGAACAAGAAATAGACTGCCTGCACCATCGAGGAACATTGTTTGGAGACCAGCAGGTGGCGGGTTAGGAAATTACCGACCTATGTGTAATATTTCGTTAACACCGCAACAAAAACAGCTGCGTTTGGAGTGGTGCCTTCACTGGGCAGTATGGAATGCTGACGAATAGCATTGTATTGTGTTCAGAGATAAACTGCACTTCTCCACTTTCCCGGATGACAATTGTCGGCTATTATGGTGGTGACCAGGAAAGGGGTCTCATTCTTCCATTGTTTTGGACAGGCACAGCGGTGTCACTCCTGGCGTCGTGGTGTGCGGAGTCATCAGACATGACATCAGATCGACGCTGGAGTGATTGAGGGAACTCGGACACCTCAACGGTATATCACGGGTATCTTGCGTCCTCATGTATTATCTCTGATGTGACAGCATGGTGATGCCACGTTTCAATAGGACACATGGCAAGTGCCCCTGTGCTCTGGATGATGTCGAAGTACTGCCATGCCTAGCAAGATCCGCAAATCGATCCGTGACAGAACTTGTGAAAGACCAACTCATATGTCTACTCCTTCTCACTGCCATTATCCAGGAGGTAAAAGACTGGTTACAACAATTGTCAGCCGGCATGCCTCAGGAAAAATTTCAGTGGCCTTGAGAGAGTGAAATCAGTTTTTCCACATAGGACAGGCAGCTTACAACGTCATTTCGAAACATGGGTTATTTACAGATTTGATTTGATTTTGTTATAACTAAAATAACGTCACATATCCTCACAACTCGTGAAGTTTCATTTAGCTCCCAGTGTTTCTCATTCAGGTATCGCATTTCTGAAAAGATAGTGTTGCGCATTGTCTAAGAAGGAGAAACGTCTACGAGCACGTGACAGCGGCGGGATCGTGGCGTGTCGAGAATGTGGTTCACCGTTCTGGGACGTTCCTGCGCTGGCTCGTCAGGCTCCCATTACTATCAGGTGAATTTGGGATCAGGAGACCGACGTTCGACGCAATCCAGGATGCCATCGGCCACACGCTACTAGCACCTGAGAGGACGAGCATATTTCTTGACATACTTGTTCGCTAGACAGTGCACGATCAGTCACCTCACATACCTTGAGGCATGGAGTAGACTTGTTTGCTGCAAGACCAGTGGCCGCTGTGAGAAGACGTCTGGCGTACCAGGGACCCCAGCTCGGGCCCCTATGCTGTATCTGCCACTAACGCAACACGATAGTGAGGCGCTGCAGCAGTGGTGCGCCAGATGACAGACAACACTGGACACAGGAAGGGCGCTACAACTTCAGGACTCTTGCTGTGGCGACACGGAGAGCAGGTGCCAGCCTGCACAAAATACATGACGGCGGCAGCGGCAGTACGACGGCACACGTGCCGACAGACCAGAGGCCGCGGAAATTCAACCCAACGAGCCGCATCCCCCAGACATACACGAGGGCGGCATCAGCGGCCGGGTCTGCCTGCACACCCACAGACACACGCACCTACGATCGACACGCGCAGGCTGAACCACTTCCTACTCCCGCAGAAATTGACCGGTGCCAATCGTACATGATGCATTACTCTGTGAGGCAGTTATTTAGGCTTAGGCTCCGGCTCTAGAAGCCCCTCACGTCACTTTTCAGCAAAATCTTTGAATCCATTCTTACCCAACAAATCCATCTGCGCCTTGTAAACCAAATACCCATTCCTAATACCCAATGTTGCTTTAGTCCAAGCTAGTACATCGATGACGAACTTCTTTACCTAGCCATCTTGAAAGGATCCAACCAAAATTGTTTCCTTTTTTATTTGTGAAGGTATCAATGATAAGATCGTTCCAAATTAATTATTCAACAAACCTGCATCTGACTGCGTCTGTGAACTTGTTTCTTGCACTCCTCCATTTTGCCAGAAATGCAACATGTATTTGACTCAGCAATCAAGTATAAGAGAACAATGCCGTTTGAGCAATGGCATTAAGATGGTACTGGAAATTTAACTTTTGGACCTGATGTTTACTTAATGAAACTATATCTTGACTTGAATAATGCCAGTTGCGAAATGGCATAAGATTAGTTATTTGAAATAACTTCGCTCTGATAACATTAGTTATACCAAAATCGATTTCAAACTACGAACTGCACATACATATTGCACAGAGGCCACATTTTCTTTACATTCTTTCATTAGTGGTTAACTTTACTTTACTACCCATTTTCATATTCAGTACAAGCAAAGGATGAGGATTATGATTCAGGCTGTTGGATTTAAACACAATGTTGATCTCAGTATATATATTGATAAAATTTTAAGTCATACGCAAAACCTACTATTACCAACATTTTTGTGGCACGAATCACTCTTACAAAATATTTTACAATACGCTTACTGCCTCAAACCTTGGACATACAAATTCTAACTCTGAACATTGTCTAACAAAAACCATTTTGAAATCATTATACAGGGTGATTCAAAAAGAATACCACAACTTTAAAAATGTGTATTTAATGAAAGAAACATAATATAACCTTGTGTTATACATCATTACAAAGAGTATTTAAAAAGGTTTTTTTCACTCAAAAACAAGTTCAGAGATGTTCAATATGGCCCCCTCCAGACACTCGAGCAATATCAACCCGATACTCCAACTCGTTCCACACTCTCTGTAGCATATCAGGCGTAACAGTTTGGATAGCTGCTGTTATTTCTCGTTTCAAAACATCAATGGTGGCTGGGAGAGGCGGCCGAAACACCATATCCTTAACATACCCCCATAAGAAAAAATCGCAGGGGGTAAGATCAGGGCTTCTTGGAGGCCAGTGATGAAGTGCTCTGTCACGGGCTGCCTGGCGGCCGATCCATCGCCTCGGGTAGTTGACGTTCAGGTTTCATAACTAACCTTTTTCGTAGGACTCTCCATACAGTTGATTGTGGAATTTGCAGCTCTCTGCTAGCTCTGCGAGTCGATTTTCCTGGGCTGCGAACAAATGCTTGCTGGATGCGTGCTACATTTTCATCACTCGTTTCGGCCGTCCAGGACTTTTCCCTTTGCACAAACACCCATTGTCTGTAAACTGTTTATACCAACGTTTAATACACCACCTATCAGGAGGTTTAACACCATACTTCGTTCGAAATGCACGCTGAACAACTGTCGTCGATTCACTTCTGCCGTACTCAATAACACAAAAAGCTTTCTGTTGAGCGGTCGCCATCTTAGCATCAACTGACGCTGACGCCTAGTCAACAGCGCCTCAAGCGAACAAATTTACAACTAAATGAAACTTTATAGCTCCCTTAATTCGCCGACAGATAGTGCTTAGCTCTGCCTTTTGTCGTTGCAGAGTTTTAAATTCCTAAAGTTGTGGTATTCTTTTTGAATCACCCTGTATATCTTCTCTCATTTACGTGCTAAAGTTTGGTCACAGTAACTGCGCAGCGAGTGCGACCTACCTTACAGCTGTCACCACACGTCTGCTTCCTCTGGGCACCTGCCTGTGACTGCTGATTTTTTTTACTGCGCGCACCCGGCTCTCTTAACCATCAAAGACCCTCCTACTCAAAGATATTACACTCATTCCACCTTGCGGTTGTCAACTACCAACTTTATTTTCTGGATCTACCTTGATCAGACCTTAGCACATACCTTTCAATCTAATCTCCCATCAACTGAATAGACGGAAGACCGTCATATTTGTCTCCCTCGACATCCAAAAAGCCTTTAACAGGGTGTGGCATTCTGGATTGCTCTTCAGGCTACAAACCTATGCTCTCCCAGTTAACTACGTTCGCCTCATGCCTTCCTTCCTTCACCACCATGAAATATGTCATAATCAAACGCCTGCTCTCGCATCTTTCACCGCACTGCATGCGTGCTTCAAAGCTCTGTCCTATCAGCCTTACTTTACGTTCTGTACACTGCAGATATTCCCAAACAGTCACCTTCAATTTACCTTCTGCAATGTGCTGGCAACACCGGCAACCTACCTACTAATCACACCCTCCAACTCTCCCATGCCTCCCTCCAACGCCATCTGTATCTCCTGGGAGAGTGGTGTAATACATGGGAACTCTACTAAATCTACAGAAAAGCCAAGTCATCATGTTTTGTCGCACCACTCGGTGTTTCCGTCGTCCTGTAACACAGTAAAGTATTTAGGACTAACCTCGACAGAAACCTAACGAGCAACGCACGTCCCCTTACCATTCAGAACAAGGGCTGAAACAGACTAAAACCCTCACTTGTAAATCCCTCATCTGCTCCACCCTAACCTATGCCTATGTTGCCTCCATGTCCGCCTTGCCTAAACTCTGTAAGTCCCTTGAAATCCTAGAAAGACGCAAACTCCGCCACACCTTCCGCATCTGACTTCCTTTCCCGGTAATTTCTTGTACCAACTAATCCATTTCCCACATCTTCTTCTTTTCCTAGAGCAGCCCTGCATCCGACACATTAATTGCAAAATCCTGTCCTAGAAAGCAATTTCCCACCGACTAACCACAAATTCAGGTACCCTACTGCGCCACTACATCCATATTCCACCTTACATGGTCCTCCATGCTTCAACCATCCTGTACTGCTGGAATTTCAACAAACTCTCTTTCCCCAACAATGAAATCCGTCCCGAGATATACCCAACCGTGATCACAACGTTCCACCTCACACCATCCTTCCATTTTCTCCTTCCCCCTTCATCCACCTTGTTGACTACTACCCGCTACCAGCAGCTCTACAGGGCCCCATAGTCATACTCATCATCACACCCTTATTATAACAGTTATTTTCATATATCGGCTAGCATTACCGTAGCGTCATTCACATTCATCAGTGACCATATTTAATCACAAAATAAAATCGTCCAGCGAGCTTTAAAAGTCTTCAGCATTTTCCATCAATGTGTATTTTACAAAAAAGTCGTTTATTGTCATTTATTTTTATGTAAAAATCGTTAATATCCTGTGCCAATGTGTTTTTTTTAATCATCTGTGACTGTCGTCTTTTTATGTATTTTAACCATCTTGTAAATACAGATGAACCGAAATAACAACAAAGAAATAAAAACTCCAGAGGTCAGTACCAGCGCAGCGACCAGCCACATAGAGACTTCGCCAGGAGACCACTCCCTACAATGTGAACACCCCTCTACTATGCACCTCATCTAGGAAGTTGATTTCGTGAAAGTAACAGTGCCGCACGGGGAGGCCTTGGTGTACTCTGATTCACTACTTAATCGCCACTTTCGCAGTGTCGGACGGACTAGTCGTATTTGCACAAACACAGGCATTTTTTTTTTGTCTGCAAGTGCTGTGAGCACGTTACAACTTTTGAACTTAAACATCTGCAGAAGAGTCCACATTTTAATTTTTGGTTCTTGTTTCAGAAGCTAACTTGTTCAAGTAAACTTTACGTTACGCTTCGGATTTTAATTTTGTCAATCTTATGAACTTCAACTCTGAAGTAATTTTTGTTGTAGACCACTCATTTCAAGAGAACTCAAGTTTTCTTTTTTTAAAAAAAAAAGTTACTGATTGTCTTCTATGGAGCCAGTGGCATTACATGTGCATCATATACTTTGTTTAGAAGCAAATGATTTAGTACAGTTGTAAAACTGCCGGAACTTACCACAGGTTAGGTAGGCTGCGGTAGTTTTCCTAGCAGCTTTATATATAGTTAGGCGTGTTACATATTATTGAGCATTACCTCATTTCGACCGCTTTGTTTGTACGATGACTGTTGTTGTGTTGTTGTCTTCAGTCCTGAGACTGGTTTGATGCAGCTCTCCATGCTACTCTATCCTGTGCAAGCTTCTTCATCTCTCTGTATCTACTGCAACCTACATCCTTCTGAATCTGCTTAGTGTATTCATCTCTTGGTCTCCCTCTACGATTTTTACCCTCCACACTGCCCTCCAATGCTAAATTTGTGATCCCTTGATGCCTCAAAACATGTCCTACCAACCGATCCCTTCTTCTAGTCAAGTTGTGCCACAAACTTCTCTTCTCCCCAATCCTATTCAATACCTCCTCATTAGTTACGTGATCTACCCACCTTATCTTCAGCATTCTTCTGTAGCACCACATTTCGAAAGCTTCTATTCTCTTCTTGTCCAAACCAGTTATCGTCCATGTTTCACTTCCATACATGGCTACACTCCATACAAATACTTTCAGAAACGATTTCCTGACACTTAAATCTATACTCGATGTTAACAAATTCCTCTTCTTGAGAAACGCTTTCTTTGCCATTGCCAGTCTACATTTTATATCCTCTCTACTTCGACCATCATCGGTTATTTTACTCCCTAAATAGCAAAACTCCTTTACTACTTTAAGTGTCTCATTTCCTAATCTAATTCCCTCAGCATCACCCGACTTAATTTGACTACATTCCATTATCCTCGTTTTGCTTTTGTTGATGTTCATCTTATATCCTCCTTTCAAGACACTGTCCATTCCGTTCAACTGCTCTTCCAAGTCCTTTGCTGTCTCTGACATCTACTCGGAAAAAAGGAACGATAGGGCGCTAAATGGAAACAACAGTGAGAATCAAAACTGTTTTATTTACAACTGTTTGCTACACCTTCCAACTACTTCTCTACACAGACGCCACTCATACTTAGACATCCGTTGTAGCGTTGTACCAACATTTCCATTCCCTCGTTATAGAAGACAGCCGCCAGAGCTTCTCGACAATGTTCTACTCTGGACTGCAGCTCGTTGTCTGTGTCGAAATATTGTCTTCATAGCCAGTGGTTCATTTGAGCAGAGATGAACCTCAGGGGTAGCCAACTACAGGCTGTATTGTGAGTGATCAAACACTTCGAATGGAAAACGCTGCAGGAGCATCTTCATTGCCCCTGCAGAGAGCGGCCGAGAATTGTCATGTAGAACGAACCGCATGACAGTTATGTTATGTGGATTGCATAGCTTCAGGTGGAATACTTGGCGGGAGACGCTAATTTCTAGCCATCTTTACTTTCTCACTGTGAGCTCAGAACTGAAAAGAGCGACACGATGCGATCGACAGGCGTACTAGAAACAGTGCCAAACGCATCTGTGCAAAGCTTCATCAGATTTTCACTGTATTTTCCATTTCCCGACCGATAGTTCCTTACTTTCCGAATAATTAGTGTCTTATCAGATAACCGTAGAAACCGAAACCAATGAACCGTCTAGAAACAGAGAATATATGAGAATAGAGGACCACATTACCTACAGAACATTTTTGTTTTGCGTAGTTATCCTCCTGTCTGTTTCTTAAAGGTGAACTGTATTTACTGCTAAATTGAAATTGTCAGTATTTAATCTAGGTTTTATTCCAAAATGATTGATATTTTAACGTGAAACAGACAGATGTTGTTGTAAAATAAAAATAAAAAACACAGATTTATCATAAAACGCTAGAAAACGTATTTTCTCTAAAAATGTTAAAATTAAAAAAAAAAGAAACGCAAGATAACATCGTATCAAGCATCGCTTCAATATTTCGTAGAGTTTTTATAAAACATGCTTCTGTTTTTCATAAATAACTTTGGCATTTATCAATAATAGGAAACTCTTGCTTTTGATCATTATGAAGAACTTTCTATTGAGAACAAAACACAAGAACAGAGTTTTGTTACATTTGTGCAGAGAAATTGTACTTGCTGTCACAAAACACATGGCTGTCGTCATATGCAAAGCCACTGACATTTAAAAGGCAATTTTCTCTCCTTTCACAACAAATCATTAAGACACTACAATGTACCACTGTATAAATTTAACAAAGGGGCCCAAATATCAGACATGATTCAGCTAAAAATTTCATTAATATTTAAAGGCGTATGCCAAAGGTATGTACCTTGATGTAACAACCTGACGGTAGAAGTGAAAGTAGCCTGGTACAGATTATAAACGGACCCACTGCAACTGTACATGAACCACACAGTTTTGTGACAACCTATCTTCAAAACCTGAAAAGGTCCTCCTCTCAAAACACTTGATAACTAACCTTTAAATAACCAAATACAACAGGCCTGAAATATTACGCTCACTATTACACTCATGTGTGATAAACACCTAACCACAAGAAACAAAACTAAAATACCGACTTCAAGCAGTATATTCCTCGTAGAAATAAAACCTAAGAACTAGAAAACACATTTAAATATCAACAATCTAAATGCTACAACTTTATTGTCTCACGGTTGGTGACGGGCGCCCAAGACAATTTGATAGCCTCTGGTCTCCATCACAGACGATACATAAATATGTAGTCCAGTACACAGTCGGGTAAGTTGTAACAACACTAAAAATGTGGTGCAATCCATTCTGAAACACCCATTATTTACTACGAAAACTGTGAACCATAATATCTGAAACGTCACATGCTTTGACGTACCGATGCGATGTATATGGAGTCAAAGAGAAAAGAAGAAATAAAAACTAGACCTTGACCTCTGTGATATCAAACCACAAAGTATCACGCCGTAAGAAGTGTTGAAGCAATTCATCAACGACATGAAGAAGGGTAAATCAACTAAGCGATGCTAAGCAAAAGCATAACAATTTTTCAAGTGTCGATGTCGTGTTTTTAAATGAGTTTCACATCTGCGTTTTGAATTAATTTTACGCGAAAGTAAAGATCAGCAGCCGGAGGACAATTTTATCAATAGTCAAAAGTAGAAGAGATTTACAGGGTTTCTCTACCACACGTTCTCAACTCGTTTCTCTGATCTGAGAAATGGGCGTTCCACTTCCAAGAGTAACACATGGGGTAAGGGACTTTTCTGTTCGTACTACGTTTAGAACTTTACTTTTCTTACTTCACCCCTGAAAACAGTGTTGGTAACCGAGAACAGCATCTCAGGAACAAATATTGTTTAACAGAGTCAACGTAAAGAAGTCAACTTAATGGAGTTAATAATAATCAGATGCGTCATTCCTTAGACATTGTTAATACAGGTAAGGATAGCATAAAGGAGAGAATGGCTCTCCGGAAATTGGTAATGAGAATTTTTTTACCTGAAAATTTGAGATCTCACCATTAAGAGACGGATTTATCACAAAAATACATCCCGAAGTCATACTTTCTAGCATCTTACACATATCGTTTCATCGTGGCTTCAAGTAGCTTTCGATCAAACTATCGACACAGCACAAAGGGGTTGAAGGAGTAACGAGAGCAATAATTTCCCTTCCTATACTCGTGTTGAAGAACTTTTATTAGTTTCGAGTTTATGTACTCATCGTTAGACGTCTTGTATGTCTTCATCAAAACACGTCGACGTTGGTTTACAGATGAATTGCCCTGAGATAAACAAAAAAATTCACAGTTTCAAAAGTATGACAATGATGGCTTTAGTACAGACTTGTGCTATTTCTTAGACGTAATTCGTTTCTGCAGTACTGTCCACATAACGACATTACGATCCTTTGTGTCCTCAAGTAGGCAAAACGCTGAAATGGAAGCAGGCAGAAGCGACCATTAGCACGCAGATCAGCAAACGCTGTGCATCGAGTTGTACTGAGCTTTGGCGGCAAGTGCGTGTCGTCGTTCCACGCTGCTTTAACTCATTCGTAGTTGTTGACAAGTAGAGGAGCGACGGTCAGTCGGCAAACTATCACGAAATGTTTTCATTGGTTGAGAGACCTGGAGAATTTGCTGCCCCGGGCAACTGTCGGGCATTCTCTGTATCGAGGTTCTTCAGGACAAAATGTGCAAAACGAAAACCTGCGTTGTTTGTTGAAATACAGCGTCTCGGAGATGGGACACGGTCACCGGACTTGACACGGCAGAAAAGTAACAGCTGCTATCAAAAGTACAGGTTATGAGAACCAGAGTTTTTAGTGTTGCCCACCTAACGCCACCCCATATCACCACACCAGGTGCTGGGCCTGTATGACCATGACGACGGAAATCTAGCCATATTCGTTCTCGGAGCCGTCAGAGAGAGAGAGAGAGAGAGAGAGAGAGAGAGAGAGAGAGACATACACACATACGCACACATATGCACCGGGCATGTCCATCGATGTGCAGGTCGGGGATAACATATTTCTTCCCAAGAGAAACATAACACGGAGATATATGTCAGATGCATCACTAAAAAATAGAGTTGCGCTCTACCTAAACTACAGTCCGATCGTATTCGTAGAAAATATGAATGACGTAGTAAATTATAGGATTACCGGTAGTATTGGTAGCTTTGCTATGTAAGGAAACATAACCTTTTCATCACAGAGTAACACTTGCAACCTACGTCCTCAATTATTTGGTGAATGCAATCCAGTCTCTGTCTTCCTCTAAGTTTCTGCCCTCTCGTTACCGAACATAAACTGTATTTTATAACGAATAAAATCAGTTGCTCTCTTATCGCCTGCGGTTTTATGTAACCGAAACATCATTCAGCTTTATTTTGTGTTCATGTTTTGTAAGCTTATACATTTCTGGACTAGAGAAGAAAATAGAGATATTGACATATGTGCTCTATTGGTATGTTGTAGAATATTACCTTAAGGTTACTTTAAATAATACAAAAATGGCTCTGAGCACTGTGGGACTTAACATCTGAGGTCATCAGTCCCTTAAATAATACATTAGAGTCTCATAATTTTATGTGTTCGTTGTTTCATAGTTGTTTAGTTTCCTAATAGTGTCGTTGTGTTTTTGTTCGTTGGCAAACAGGGCCTGAAGATGGCGGTAATGTGCCGCCGAAACTAGTCGTGTGATAAAATAAAGACCTTCTCAAGACACAGCTGTGGTGGTACTTTTTCTCATTTTTCTCTATTTGCGGTACTTGCTTCGAACATCGACCTCGATCACTGGAAAGGCATAGCACTCGCTCCCAAAATCTGTGTACCTGACCGTAAGTAAAACTGTTGTGAGAAAGCCAGGACATTTAGACTTGGTGGGTGATAAAAGTTGGAACGAATATTTTTAAAAAGTTTTCTGCCAATCATATCCCCAGTTCAAACTGCGTCTTCCTTTATTAATTTGTAGTAGATTAGGTGACGAAAGGCTGTGTCCGACAAATAAGCGACAGTAAAACCCAGCGAATCTTAAATACGATTTCAACTGTTTTCGACTTGTAGCAACAAGAAAGTTCTCAGTGGTCTTCATCTCCTGTGAGTTGGATTCAATGCCTTTTCGAGTCATTACATGCCCGAAATATCTTATTTGCTCATTTCGAAACCATTACTACGTTAACTTTGCGGTAACTTCAGCTTCCTTAAATGCACTGAGGACGCAATATAAGATGTAGAGATGTAATTCCACTGTGCTGAACCAATTAAACTATCACTGGCATAGGCAGTTATCACATTGAAGTAGTTATGGCCCTAAAAAGGTGGCAGAGGATACATTCGGAGCAAATGGGTTCTCTTTAATTGGTAGTTCCAACCAGGATGTGTAAACGTAGCTTTCCTCGGCTTTCTGGGTGCAGTAAAAGTTACCAATAACTGCTTGTGATGCGTGAACTGCTCAGATACTTGGTGCTATTAGATAACAGTAGTGTCTGTCCTAAATTATCGGGATGATACCTTTGTGGAAGCCTGATAAGCTTGATTGTTCGGAGATCCAAAACAGTTCTGACAGTTCCGTTTTGCTTCATTTCTGAGTGAATGGGACTTTTGTGCTCCCTCTCTAATCGCCCCATGATTCCCATTTCCAGCAATCACAGTACCTCTCTATCGATGGCAGGATTCTCGGCTGATGGCATAGTGTAAAATTTTATACGAAGTGCTTCATGAGGTTTCATTTTTATTTTGCAAAGACATCCTGTCACTAGTGTGGTGTGAGTGGCACTGCACTCTCTCTCTCAACTCTTTCTTTTGAACCTTGGCGAGTTGTGTTATTTAGTTTCGCCTGAATATCTGCGGCAGCGTCATTCACGACATACCGAATCTTCACCTCGTTATCTTCCCCTCGAAACTGTTGGATTGCAGCTCCAGTTTCTTGTTGCGTACTAATAAAACGAGAAAGGGAGCCCAAAATTAGACCTCGGGCTAGGTATCATGTCGAATATCTAACAGGCTGTTTGAGCAGATGACCTCCTCTAATGCGTTCTTCACTGTAAGCATATACTGAAGTCACAGGTGTAGAATTTACATATGAAGGATGGCCTCTTCGTCACCTACATAATACAGCAATAATGTTCTCAGCGACTATTTAGGTTTGCAGATAACGACTTATTTAAAATGTTTCGTAGTGTACTATAATGGCAATTTCCTTTGTTGTAGTTCCTCTTGTTAGGGTTCTCAGAAAACATCTAAAAATGTGCAAGGAAATTCTGTAGCCTACTTAGTGGGTTTTTTGGTTTTCAATTGTCACCACACACATACACCCTGAGCTGTGGATCGCATAGTACACTTAACGTTTCACGTTAACTTAGAGCTGAACGTCACCTTGTTTCACTTGCCTTAAACTGGATTACGCTAGGACTACTGATTTTGCTATGAACCTTTGTGTACCTACGTCGTATATTCTGTCCTAGCTTATATTCACGGACATTATATCACGCAATTACACGTCATTCTTGAGACTGCATTCATATTATATGTAACTTTTCTTATGGTCTCAACGAATTTTATCACCACTACCATAGCATTACCTTGGATTCGAGATTTTAATGTTTTTTTTTTCCTTTGTAACGGTGGTTGATTCTCCAAAATGATACGTGAAAGTCGGGCTACGTATCATGTTGTACATCTAACAGGCATTTCTGCGCAGATCCTGTAATGCGTTCAGCACTGTAAGTATGTACTGAAGACAATTGAGTTGAATTTACGTAATTTAGGATAGCCTCTTCGTCATCTACATAACGCGCTACACGTGGGGCTCTAAAATGAGTAATCTCGTAGTCAACTGGGTTTGTTTTGTGCAAGCACATAGTCAGTAAATGTTACTACGCGATTGCTATGTGTTGTATCTGACGTTGCACATACACAGGAATTTGAAATACGACTTTGGTTGCAGTCTTAACGACGTGTTATTTCTTTCAACCTAGTGCTTTGTCTCTACATGATTACGTATGCTCTTTCTGTATATAGAAAATGTTTTGGCTTTTACGTGCTACAAAAATTGTGAAACTGTCCGCCAGTTACGATATTTCATTAAAATAACGTATTTACATTTGCAACTGGCGGTCACATGAATACACAAATGACCTCTAGCAGCGCTAAATGTCAACGTGTTGTCCAATAAATTTCACCGCGTGTCAGTTCAGCGGCGATCTTGTATCAGTGGTGTACTCTGTGACTTGTGAAAATGGACGGATGCATTTGAGGAAACATTTTATAAATAATGGTTTTAACTCTGACATGCCAATACATCTTACGTCAGTTAGCCAGTTAATTAAGATACTGAGTACATTTATGGCTCTTGGGCTCCTGCAGTAACTTTTACCTGGGTATGTTTAATAATAGCTCTATTATATTTATGACATAGTACGTTATTTTCCATAATTTGATATTTCACACTTGTGCACACTATTCACAGTTCCAATGTTGGTAACTCTGTTCCCCGAAACCGGACAAAATAAATAAATGTTTTACAAATGCAGTCTTTGCTGGGAAGCTGTCTTCCTTCAAGTGATAATTATGCTTATCACCTGCTTTATCTGCACTATAAACATGCTGCCACTCTCGTTCTTCAGTGACGTTTAAAAATATCGCTCTTGCCACTGGATTAACAGTTCTAAATTGTGTGTAATTATATTTAACATGTGTGAATGCACAAATTATTTGTAGTATTAAAAGGACTTTGTGCATCATGTCCTAAGAGGCCAATTACCCTTTTGATAACAGAATGGTTCTTTATTAATGAAGAATGAAATGTTGCCTATAGGTGCACGCTGGTTTGGGAAGAGTGCAGTCTGCATCAGATGATGTGAATTTAGATCTTTCAACATTTTTTTCTTGCACGATCACTTATAAAATTAATGTTTAAGTCATCACATACTACTAATTTTGGATACTTTCTATAAAGTAAATACGAACTCTCTTTACCTCGAACAGACATGTCCTGAAATCAGAATTAGAGTATCTATAGATAACTATAATTAAAAATTTAGTTTCTCTAATCTGAACTGCTTCTACGCAACATTCAGTGGCCTGTTCAGTGAAGTTCTTTGATACGCCAGTAGACTGACTGGATATGTAGTTAATTAGATCAATTTGCAATTTCTCGATAGTGGATAGGTACACGTTTTGTGTATCTTCCATCTTGCTGTAATTGTCAACACAGATGCATGATGCAGATTCATACACTCCTGTGTCGTGAGTCGTATTGCAGCTGGGTTTTTGATATGAAAGATGACCTGTTTTGGGTTGGTCGAGTTTGTGGCAGATCTAGTTGCGGAGATCGATTTCCCTGCCTGTGGATCTGATTTCTGCAATCCTATAATGATAATTTCTTTTAGATACTCAAGGAATTCCTTCTTCGCACAGAATCTGGAAGGAAGCTTGGGTTTAACGTCCCATCGACATCAAGGTCGTTAGAGACGGAGCACAAGCATCTACTGTGTCAAGAATGGGGATGGAAATCGGCAGTGCCCTTTCAAACGAACAATCCCGGAATTTGCCTGGAGCGATTTAGGGATAATTATGGATACTTCGATAATTCTGGATGGCCGGAAGCGGTTTTGAACCGTCGTCCTTGCGAATGCATCGCAGAATCTCTTGGCGTTGTCAGAACGGATAGTGGGGATATATTTTCCAAGCGTGACTGTAAATTCTTGTTTTCTAGCTTCCTTTATTAGGTTAGGTTTAGGCTTCTTTATTCGTCGGCTGTCGATATGGGTGCTGATGTTTTTGCAGGCTTGCATGATCTCAAGGTAACGTCACAGGAACTTTTTACAGGCTGTTTTTATTGTTTCCGCTTTAAGTACCCTTTTTTTTCAAATGTAATGTTGAGAATGACTGTGCTGAACGCGCGCAGAACTATTTCCTTTTGATTGCATTCCTGCTGTTCTGGATCATGGGGCTTCATAATTTCGTCAATGCACTTATCTTTTCACTTTTGGTCTTAGTGTTGCCAGCAGCAAATTGATCACCGCTGCAGTTTCCGCACTTTGGGGTCTCTGTTTTCAAAACCATTTTGCAATTAGAAAAATTATGTGTGGTCCACTGCATTTTCCACATCTGGATCCATTTCGGCTGTTTTCCGAGGTGTGTTGGAAACTGTTGCACCTTCTACATTGCGTTCTTTAAGGGAGTTGTGTTTTACGTGGTCCTGGCTTGTGAAGCGCACGGTGAATTCCTAAATGGTGAGCAAGTACCTCGTTAATTGTTAGTTCGTGGTTCGAGAAAACTTGAATTTAGTAACAGTTCTTGGTGCACGAAATGATACGCACTGCCTGGTTGATGTGGTATCCATGATATCACGGCGAACGTCACAACGCTGATGGAGTCAGCGTCGTGTTTCTCTTCTGCCCGTAATTTGTCGCACGGTCTTGGGTGCTCTTGTGGTTGCTTCCAGTCGGTAGGTAATACCAATGGTGGTGTTTCGAAGTCTGACTGGTGTTTGGTGATTTTTGACATTGTTTCTTCAGAATATTAGGTCCACACAACTTGGTTTACTAGACTGCATTGCTTTAGTGCAGTCTACAGTGATTTGACAGTTTCTTTGACGTCTAGGATTTCTGTAATGATTATTCTTGGTTCGTTCTTTATCGTGAGCTTTGTTATAGAGCCATCACATGTGTTCCAATATCGTCTGGATCTAACCACTTCAAAACCTTCATCACGTTAGTTGGAAACTCCAGTAGTGGATAGTTATTCGCTTCGACGTTCTTCACAGTTATCAGTTTGAGTTTTCGACTACTTCATTCTTGTTTTGGTTGCTGGATATTTGGTGATGATAGAGTTTGTTGCCTCGTTTTGAACATTTTTGTTGCATGTTGAGCACAGAACGGTCTAAATTTCCTATAACCTCGTACACTTAGCCCTGAGGTATGAATCTTAGCGCACATAGATATAGGGTGGTTCTCTCTTACTACCTCTCCCTCCAGCCCCGTGATTCGCAAAGGAAACTTTGCGCCACACCAAAGCATATTTCAATCCTTCGTAACACCCCTACATCGGATATTTTACCTATATGCCAAAAGCGAACACACACGTTAAATACAACTCATGTTTGATTATCGCAAGTAATAACTTACAACGCTTGTCGTTTTCCTTCAAACGAGGATTGTTCTAACAAATGATTTAACATCAAACTAGTTTGAACCACTCACCACTAACTAAATATGAAAACTGCTGAATTCTAGCTGCGAGAGCGCTTCTAAAGTAATTTGTAGGCCTATACTGATCCAAATTAGTAGTTGTAGATACACTCTGAATGCCCACGTGCCTCAGTTTGGTTCGCTCCTGCCGTCAATGTTTCTCTGTGTTCTAAGAAGTATGCCAGTAAGCTCCACCTACCTCGTGACTCATGAAGATTGCAAATGGTGCTGCAGTCTCTGGTTCCGCCGTACCTAACATGGCAAGTCCTTCTCCTCCTTAAATATCACTAAAATCTCTGTTAAAATTATGGATGGCTGGAAAATGAGTCGAGATAGCTGTCATCAGACAGTTTCTGAAAATCATATCTATGTAGTACTGTTCGTGGGATGTTGTTCAGTTGGGTTGGATTTACATTCAAATAAACGCCGGTTTGATTTGCATTAGACGTCAACTCAGTTTTTATTTGAACAAGTGGGCGATCGTTTATTGATTAAAAATCACACAAAATTCTATGTACTATGCCGCAATAGTTCAACCTGCAGAAAATACATGTGCCCTAATAATCATATGGCCCATGTTTTTCATTTCACAATACTGTTTATATAAATGTCGTTTGAAAAACTTCTTCCTTCTTTGGCAGCTGCACTCGGGATACAGGTTAATTTCTAACGTCTTCTATAGTACATTCATGTATCCCTCGCTCAACTAATCACCGTCCTGTCTCACAAACGCCATTACTCCAATCTCGTGTAACAATATTCTTTAACACGTTCCGTTCCGTTCAAATCATATTTGACATTTATAACTATTTATTATTAGTATCCTTTACGATAACTTTTTGTCCCACTCTCTCGAATCGAACTATTCATCATCCCAAAAGACCCTGATACATGTTCGTCCAGACACTAGCGCCTTTCAACTGTCTCCATCTCCCTTATCCTCTAATTTTAAATTGGCATCAATCTCTGTTGACGTAGTACTGAAGTAACAAATCATTTATATGTACAACTGTTACACACATTTATAAAATTTGTTTAATTCAGATAACATAAATAAAGTTAGTTAGTAATGTATATAAATGATTAGTAAAGTATATAAATGAATAAGCACTGAAAAATGTTTTCTTGATCTGAAATTTAATCTGATACAATATGATAATTTTCAGATACATGAAGCATTGCCAGCTGTAAAATGAGGCATTGTCAGCTGTGAAAGTAACGTAACTGCCGGGAAAAAGTAATTCCTTGGACCAGTTGAAAAATCGAATCTCGAACTGTTCCACTTGGAGCGAGGCTCAAGACGAGGCACAAGTGTGGAATTAATGTCGTACGTAACTATTATGCATTTTGAAAGGACTACGTTCTGAGAACACTCACCTGTTATTATCTGTGTATTGTACGTTCTAAGTTCACTCATTTGACCACCGGGTTAGTATCGATACCTCCGCGAATCTTCAGTTATCTCTAGCTAAAGTAAGTCGTAGTATCTCTGCAGGCCTAATTTCGGCAGATTTTCGAATCAGCCAAATAGCAGCGCGATAGAATAAACCACCCCGTGAACCGGATGCGTGACACTGTGTTCTCTGCTTTCTGTTCTGCGTTGTTTACGGGTATGAAATGAAATAAAATATTTTAAACAGTCTGGTCTGGAAGTTTGTTCGTTTCGCTTGCTCTAGTTGGTGTCGACATTATGTGTTGCCGTCTTCAGGCTAAATTATGGCACGCTGACGCCGGCTGGTGATTCTTCAGACCGTTTCCTGTTCGAATGAGATTGTATTTTTCTTTACGCTGTTTAAACAAAACAACATCGAAATTTTTGTAGTGAGTTCTCTGCTCGCCTCAATATGCGTAATTTCTCAGTTTTGTATATGCAAGGATTCCGTGGTCAGTCTGAAATTGTGGGGGACTTTGATGTAATAAAAGTGAGACGGCTTAAAAGCACAGCCCACTTGCTCGTTCATGGGTAGATTAAAATGATTTAGATTCTCATTTTACGTGTTGTTACGTTGTGCAGAAGTCCAGCCGTTGTCACAGTGCGATGGTTAGCTTCATTTCTTGGGGGCCGTTTGTAACTCATTTTCAGAAAATAAATGTACGATGGTTGTACGACTAAAATTAGCCTTGGCTAGAATGTTTTCGTTATAGTAACTACAAACTAGAAATTCACCTAACGTGCCTACCATGAGCAAAGGTGGCGTCCATTTTGTGTGTGTTTAAAACGAGGCTCACCCTCGGTATCCTGAAAATTATGTGCAAGTTGGCACAACAGAGCGAATCATTGCGCTCAGGGGATCGATTAGGAAAAGCAGTTTGTTTTCAGATAATTATTTTTCAGTTGATAAAGTTAATTCCTCACGCAGTTGGCAGGCGTCGCTGGGGGCATTTTCTGTGAGATGTATTTTATCTTCCTTCATGTGACAAGGTCATACTCATCCACCCTTTTCATTCATTCAATTGAGTTACTTCGAGCCATCTTTCAGAACTTCGTATCAAAATAGTTTTCAAGGATTTTTTTCGTGGATTCATTTATCCAGACGATTACGTATTCTAATGTGAAAGATCTGCTGTGCAGTTGCATTTTGAAAAAGGCGTTACCCAGTTCAGTTAAACATTCATGTAACCTGGTGTCCCAGCAAACTAACTTGCAATAATCTTCATCCGTTTGTTATTTACGTTGGGGTTGAATTTCAGTGCAAAATCATTAGTGTTGGACCTGCATATGCACACACAAAAACAGAGCTTAGCTAGAAATAGGAACAAGTTGCAATAAGATAAACGTAATCATGTGTTAAAAGCTTTTTATGAATCGGTGGGAAGGAAAAAGATCCATATAACGGTATTGTAAGAGTGCAGTCTGTTGCCTTCACTATTTAGGAACTTGATGAAAATAATTTACCGTGAACAGGATGTTCTTGCATTAATTTTGTATTTGAATATGCTAGTTACCATAAAACATTCTTATTTAAATTTTAGATTTCATGTTCATGTATTTTCATATGACTGATTAGGAGAACTGTAGCAAGAACTTCCCTCTTATTTTCACGCGCATTCAATTTTAGTAAGTAATTATTTAATCTTAAATTAATGGAAAAACAATTTATGAAAGAACACAAGGTTTGGAAATTAGGAAGGAAAATTTTGAGGAGCTTTTACATCTGGAAGATTGAAGTACAGAAATGGAGGACCCATACTAGTATCATACGTAGATTCCTTAGTTGCACAGTGAACAAGGAAAGACACAGCAGACACCATCAAATAATGAAGAACAGCAAAGCTCCAGAATGAAATGGAATAATAGTTTGATTACTAAAAAAAAGTACAGGCATTTTCGAAACAAATACACAAATGACCAACGACTGGAAGTAAGAAAGAGGGGATCATAATACAAGTCGATAATAATAGCGATAAGAAAGAACGCAGAATTATAGAGGCATTTCCTTAATTAGCACAGCCTACAGAGTGTGCTAAAAGATTCTCCAGAAAACAGTGGAACCATATTTAAGAGAGGTAACAGATGAAAATAAGCGAGACCTATGAGTAATCGATCCACCACAGATTAGAACTTGTAGTAAAAGAAGCCATACTAAGATATGCGGAATACAACAAAGCAATGGAAGTATCGTTTGTTGATTCGAGTAAAACCTACGAGGGCATACAAAGAGAAAAGATATGAAAAAAGTAGTAGTTTAGAATACAAACGAAGATTACAAATCACAGGAGACTGCTCAATTGATTGATGGATGGTGGCAAACGTTTCCTCTCGTGTTTATTTACTTTCAAAAAGCGGCCTTCATTGACACTGCCTGAAAAAACAGCATGTTTATCTCAGTCAAGAAGGGTTACTTTACGTGATGGACCATGGCAAATGGTCTAATTATATGTGTCATTATTTGCCCTATCTGCGGACGTTCGTGAACCGACGCACACACCACTGCAGTGTACTTTTTTCAGTACAACTGTGTGGCAATGGCTCCAGAAATCATACAACGCAACACTGAAAGAATACCATAAAATACTGGAAACGAAGCTTTTTGTCGGATTTCAAGCAGGCTCATCAATAAAATCTACTTATTCCCTCAGTTGTACGAAGTCGAGAAGTAACGGCAACTGCTCGAACCCGCTGAAGATGAAATAGACTTACGTAGTATTCACTTAATGTACCTCTGACATCTGTCTTCCTGACTTCTAAAATTTATGCCTACATATGTACCGTGTAAGCCACCATACGCCGCATGGTGGAGAGTACTTCGTTTCCTCGCAAACACAGCAAGAGAAAATCGAATGTCTATGCGCCTCCGTGCGATCTCTAATTTCTCTCATTTTGTCCTCGTGTCCCTATGCAGAATGTATGTTGGTGGCATTATAATTTCCCTGTAGTCAGCAGCATGTGACAACTGTTTAAATTTCTCAATAGTTTCTCGCGGAAAGAACGTCTTCTTCTCTCCGGGGATTTACTTTTGACTGCACGAAGCATATCCGTAATAGTAGCATGCTGATCGAAACTATGGGTAAAAAACAAAACAGTATGCCTGAATTGTTTCGACATATTCGTTTTATCCGAGCTGGTAAGGAATAGAAATATTCTACCAGTACTCGATAAAAGGTCGTACCAGTGATTCATGTGTGATGTCCATTACAAACGAGCTGTATTTTCCTAGAATCCTCCCAATAATCCAAAGTTGATCATTCGCCTTCCCTACCACCGACTCTGCATGCTAATTCCGCTTTACATTTATCGGCGAGGTGAAGCCTAGATATTTGCTCTACATGGCTGTGCCAAGCAGCACGCCACTACTCGTCTGCATTAACTTACATTTTTCTACATTTATAGTAAGCTGCCATTCATCATACGAAATAGATGTACCGTCGAAGTTATCCTGCATCCTCTTACAATCACCTACCATCAATACTTTGGCACACGATGCAGCGTCTTTAGCGAACACTCGTAGACCCTGTCTGCCTACTCTTTTATGTATACAGAGGAAAAGAGCATTTCTGTCACACTTCCCCGGGACACTCCTGCCGATAAATTTCCGTCTGATGAACTCTCGCAATCGAGAACAACTTATTGGGTTCTGTTGCTTAAGACATCTTCGAGTCACTTTGGAAACCTCTGCCGCATGTTCGGACCTTTGTTACCGATATGGAGTGGGGCACTAATGAAACGCTTTACGGAAATCTAGGAATATACACTCCTGGAAATGGAAAAAAGAACACATTGACACCGGTGTGTCAGACCCACCCTACTTGCTCCGGACACTGCGAGAGGGCTGTACAAGCAATGATCACACGCACGGCACAGCGGACACACCAGGAACCGCGGTGTTGGCCGTCGAATGGCGCTAGCTGCGCAGCATTTGTGCACCGCCGCCGTCAGTGTCAGCCAGTTTGCCGTGGCATACGGAGCTCCATCGCAGTCTTTAACACTGGTAGCATGCCGCGACAGCGTGGACGTGAACCGTATGTGCAGTTGACGGACTTTGAGCGAGGGCGTATAGTGGGCATGCGGGAGGCCGGGTGGACGTACCGCCTCACGTGGGGCGTGAGGTCTCCACAGTACATCGATGTACTGTCGCCAGTGGTCGGCGGAAGGTGCACGTGCCCGTCGACCTGGGACCGGACCGCAGCGACGCACGGATGCACGCCAAGACCGTAGGATCCTACGCAGTGCCGTAGGGGACCGCACCGCCACTTCCCAGCAAATTAGGGACACTGTTGCTCCTGGGGTATCGGCGAGGACCATTCGCAACCGTCTCCATGAAGCTGGGCTACGGTCCCGCACACCGTTAGGCCGTCTTCCGCTCACGCCCCAACATCGTGCAGCCCGCCTCCAGTGGTGTCGCGACAGGCGTGAATGGAGGGACGAATGGAGACGTGTCGTCTTCAGCGATGAGAGTCGCTTCTGCCTTGGTGCCAATGATGGTCGTATGCGTGTTTGGCGCCGTGCAGGTGAGCGCCACAATCAGGACTGCATACGACCGAGGCACACAGGGCCAACACCCGGCATCATGGTGTGGGGAGCGATCTCCTACACTGGCCGTACACCACTGGTGATCGTCGAGGGGACACTGAATAGTGCACGGTACAACCAAACCGTCATCGAACCCATCGTTCTACCATTCCTAGACCGGCAAGGGAACTTGCTGTTCCAACAGGACAATGCACGTCCGCATGTATCCCGTGCCACCCAACGTGCTCTAGAAGGTGTAAGTCAACTACCCTGGCCAGCAAGATCTCCGGATCTGTTCCCCATTGAGCATGTTTGGGACTGGATGAAGCGTCGTCTCACGCGGTCTGCACGTCCAGCACGAACGCTGGTCCAACTGAGGCGCCAGGTGGAAATGGCATGGCAAGCCGTTCCACAGGACTACATCCAGCATCTCTACGATCGTCTCCATGGGAGAATAGCAGCCTGCATTGCTGCGAAAGGTGGATATACACTGTACTAGTGCCGACATTGTGCATGCTCTGTTGCCTGTGTCTATGTGCCTGTGGTTCTGTCAGTGTGATCATGTGATGTATCTGACCCCAGGAATGTGTCAATAAAGTTTCCCCTTCCTGGGACAATGAATTCACGGTGTTATTATTTCAATTTCCAGGAGTGTATAATCTGTCTGTTGCCCTTCGTCTGTTGTTCGCAAGATATCGTGAGAGAAAAGGGCAAACCGAGCTTCGCACGGACGATGCTTTCCAAATCCGTGCTGACTCGTGGGCAGTAGCGTCTCTGACTCCATAGAATTTATTATATTCGAACTTAGAATATGTTCAGGAACCCTGCAGGGAACCTATGTTAAGGATATTGCTTTGTAATTTTACGAGTCTATTCTTTTATGCTTTTGATATATAGGAGTCACCTGCCTTTTTTTGTTTTTTCGGTCACTTGGGCCTTCGCGCTTAACGAGACACTCGCTATAAATGAAGGCTAAGTAAAGGATCTATGCCTAAGAGTACTCTGTAAAATCGAATTAGCAATCCTTCCGGACCTGGTGACTCGAATTCCTGCTCAACTTTGCCTGTCAATATTCCCGCGCTCTTTTTTTTGAACCGCGAGTGCATCAATCTAAGCTTCCTCGGCATTTTCCGAATTTCGTTACTAAACCACGGTTATCTTTTCCATAGTTGGATAATATTCCTCGAGGGGGATTTCACTGTCTATAGCTTTCAATTTCGTTTTACTTGGACTGGTGGGATACGTATACCTATGTACTCGGAACTCCACGCAACTCGAAATTTCTAGTAGCAATAAATTTGGCTCAAACAAACAACTTGTTTACCTACCAGTTAAAGCTATTATCTTAAGTGGGATAGGTATTATAATTAGAATTGGGTTGCACAAGGAATAGCGCAGTTTTTGTACTATGTACATACAGCTACGATGGCACCGGGGTGAAGTGCTGTCCGTATTTTCCATTTCTAACCAAACAGCACTCCTTACACCCGGGAGTAGGGTACTGGCGTGGTGGAACCCACACACCATCCATCCAGGGGTAGAGCTCTGTCGAGCAGCTGAGAGAAATCTGGTTGCAGGATCCTCGTTGCAATCTTCGTGAGTATTCTTCCCAGAGGACTCGAAAGAGATAGAGAGAATGAAAGGAGAGTGTTCCACAGCTTTTGACGTTAAAACATAAGTCAGGCACAGAGAAGGAACATCACCTCTCTTCTTTAGCATAGTAATAATACAGGAAGCACTGCATGCAGTAAGCAAAGAAGGAGAGGGAATTAACATAGGAATAAAAATGAATTACTTGCCTTTGCAAATGATGTAGCGTTAATCAGCGAAAATCTAGATGACCTGAAAATATTGGAAAGAATGTCATTTACAAACAATCAAGAGAAATTGGGTAGGAGGTAAACGACGAGAGAACAAAAGTTCGTAAGGAGAGAAAGAAATTACAAGGCAGTAAGGTGAGAAACCATGCAGATAGATGACAACATCCTTGAAGAAATAGATGAGTTTAAAAATCTGTGGGTGGTAGTTAACAAGAGAAATTACGACAACAAGAAACAGAAGTGAGGATCGAAACGACATCCAGAGCGTCAAATATACTCAACAAATTATTATCAGCCAAAACTTTTTAAGGGAAAGCAAAACGAGGATACATAAAACAATAATTAGAGCACTGTTACTATATAACACAGAAATATGTTGAATAGGTAATTATAACAGAGAGAATGACAAAGGTTTTCGAAAATAAAATGTCCCGGCGAATTTTTTAGGCAGGAGCATGACAAAGAGGACATAACAGGCAATTCAGGGAGATATAAAATGAACCACATAGTGTTGCGGACGCCTAGGTGAGGAGACTGAGACCGGTTGGCCATGCCTATAGTAGACGTGGGGGGGGGGGGGGAGGGGAGGGAGGGAATCAAAATTGATAGAAGCAACAGAGAAGAAACCAGGACGAAAATCTTTAGGCAGAACGCAAACAGATGTAGATACCCTGTGGCCAAAGGATCTTCAGCCACGTAGAGCAAGGGAAGAAGATGCGGAGGATGAACGCTGTGCAGAAGGTTACTTGACGCGGTCAAAAATCGACTGTGGATTGCGGGGCCAGGAGAGTAAGAGTAAGTAATTACTTAATATCGGTGCATTGAAATACGTAGACGCTACCACGTACAAATAAACAGAAAATTGAGAACGAAGAGTAAATTAGAAAACTGAGGCACTGGTTTTACGGTTTGGTCGCTGTTAATTTTGTTTCATCAGCTAGCTTCTATCTTTATAACCGAGGACAGGCTTTATTATAGTCTGCAATGAAAGCAGTCCTTTGAAAATATATTCACAGAGATTACAAAGGGATTTCACAGCCAGAGATTGTACACCATATCTCTTTCCCAGTTTTATCTCAGCTACTTTACAGAGTTCTAGCCCTGGAAGGATGATGTCTGGATTCCATCACGACAGTACCGTGTTCCTTGTTATAGGGAGCGCCGTTTCGTTTCAAATGAAAAAAAAAAAAAAAGCAGCAGCTCTGGCTCCTGAATCACTGCAGTTACATGAACGTAACAGAAAAACTGGGCTACGCCTTGTGCAACCAAATCCTAATTATAAAACCTATCTCACTTAAGATGACGGCATTAAATGGAAGGTAAAGAAGTTATTTATTTGGGCCAAATTTACTGTTACTAGGAATTTCGACCCGCGTGGACTTCTGGGTAAATAGGCATACGCATCCCACCAGTCCAAGTAAAACGAAATTCAAAGCTATAGACAGTGAAATTCCCACGAGGAATTTCATCTGACTGGGGAAGACAATATTTGCTAGTATTTTCAGAATCAATACTTGTTGTGCGTCCTATATCCAGAGTATTAGTGGGTACAGGATCTGACCACGGAATACTTTGCTTGCTTCGGCAGGTTAGGAAGCGTGAGATGACGAAAGCAGGCGTACATTTGGTAGTAGAATTTGTTTAGCCAGATAGGGCTGAGAAGTGTGAAGCCACTCTCAATCAGATCCGTTGTAGG